>NW_027187376.1:13055466-13108964 GCF_028583685.1 Petaurus breviceps papuanus | reverse complement strand
CTCTCTCTCCCCCTCTTCCTCTCTCTTTCTCTCTCTTGTCACCTCCCTACTTATGTCTCTGTCTCCTTCTTTCTTCTTCTCTTTCTTCCTCTCTCTTTCTCCATACCTCTCTCTTCACCTCCACTCCACTTTCTCTTTCTGACTCTTTTCTCCTCCCTCTGTCTCCTTCTTCTCTCTCTCCCTTCTCCCTCTAATCTCTCTCTTCCTATAGTCTCTCCCTATCCCTCTCTCCCTTTCTCTCTCCCTCTTTCTCCCATCTCCTCTCTTTCTCTCTTCCTTTATTTCTCCCTCTCTCTTCCTCTTTCTCTTCCACCCTCCCTCCTCACTTTCTTCTCCTTCTCTCCATCTTTCCTTTCTCTCTCCCTCCTTTCCTCCAAAAATCACAAAATCAAAATCCCTGATAATACAAGTTTAACTCATAGAATCCCTTAATATCAGAACTGAAAGGTACCTGACACATGGTTAAGTTCAAGCCTCTCATTTGACAGATGAGAGAACAGGCATCCAGCCAGTAAATGAAACAGCAGAGAAATTATTGGGGAGATGCACAGAGAAAAAGTGGGAGGAAGGACGATGAACAAAAACCGCTCACATTTATATAATACTTTAAAGTTTACAAAGCCTGAAGACAATACTGATCTAAACAACCCTGTTTTAGTAATACAAATATTATCTCCATTTTACAGATGAGCAAACTAAGGCTCAGAAAGGTTTTAGTGAATTTCCTGGAGGAAACAAAATAGTAAATGTTAGAATCAGGATTCAAATACGGTGTATGGCTACCACCAAATCCTGTGCTTTTTCTACTCTATTTTATTGCCTCTTAGGGTAAAGAGATGAATGATGGGAGCAGAGAAAAGAGGATTAATAAGAAAGGAAAGGAAAAGAAAGGGGGGCTCAGAGAGTTAGAGAGAGCCATATGGCAGGTATCAATTATTTACCATTTATGTACAATAAAAAAATCCACTTTAACTACAGGAAGAGCACCAAATACACTCAATAACCGTTTAAAAGCATATGGAAATAAAACACAGCAATTTAAAGGGCTATAATGAATGTGCATTGCTCTTTGGAATGTCCCTGAAAGAATATAAGTGTTAAGCCTTAGCAAATTACACTTAAAAGTAAGTATAACATAAAAAACAAAATTAGGCATACAAATAACCTCACACAAGGCTTTTTTAAAAGTGGTTCAAACAGTTAATTAGAAAAGCCTCTAATGAACATAACTTTCCTTCTCCCATATTCCCTTTTCTGGAAAACAGTGATGGCCAGAGAAAAGAAAAATAAACAGAGAATTCTAAACTGCAAAGATTGTTTGCTAAAAGTTGGGGGAGGGAGAGGGAGAACAAAATTTAGACCCTGTCAATAGCAGACCCCTTTAGCTGTCAGGGTCCCATCATTGTTGGAGTGACATTCAATCCCTGGCCTTTCAGTCTCCAAGTCCAGAGTTATCAATAAATAGATCATTTTAAATAAAATGAAATAAAATGCACATTGTCAGTGATTTTTTTTAAGTCTAGGCAGGACTTTAAACAATGGGCCCAGAAATGCGTAGACAGTCCAGAATCTGGTGCCTTCTTATTAGCTTTAATAGCTCCAGTGTTCTTTTCAAAATGTAGTAAATCAATCAGAATGTTCTATTAACCTTGTGTGTCCATTCTTCATTTATATCTCCTGTATAACATAGATATGCTTCCAGGAAGCAGCATGGCCTGTTCCAGTTCTGATGGTAGAATGAATCATGACAGCTTGTGACCAAGAGAATCTCTGAGCATTTAGACCCAGGATTAAACTGGGGAGGAGAACAGTGGGAATAAGGGGAGAAAGATGTTCTTCCCCCTGCTTCTAACTGCTCCAGAAATTTGCTTTGAAGAACGGGGGGGGGAACGGAGGAAACCACCACAGGCTAGGGGTTTTGGAAAGCTACAGTCAGGGATTAGGGTTCTCTGATCAAACAATAAGTAACACATGATTCATTGTTCCACTCAACCCTGTCCTGCTCAAAGGTCTCATCCATATTTCTAAGACAATACACATCACTCATATGAATCTGAGAACAAAGAGAAAGGGTATCTTAGATGGTATTCAGCTGCAGAGCATAGGGAAACTGGACCTGAAGTCAATTCAACTTGGATTTGAATACTGCCTCACACACTTACTAGCCCAATGACCATGGGAATATCACTTCACCTCTCTGGGCCTCAGTTTCCTCAGCTGTAATAATCGCTGTTCCCCCCGCTCCCCCCTCCCCAGACTTATCATAAGGATCAAATGAGATAACATATGTAAAATGCTTGGCAAACTTTAAAGAGCTATATAAAATAAGCTTTCATTAATAACATTTGACAAACACTTATTAAGTTGCCGATATTTGCTACATACTCTTAGGCAAGAGGTTGTTAATCTGGGGTCTGTGAACTCATTTGTTTGTTTTTTTAAGTATTTTGATAACTATATTTCAGTAGGATTGTTTTTCTTTATAATCCTTTGTAACTTATTCTATGTATTTTAAAACATTACTTTTAGAGGAGATCCATAGGTTTCACCAGCCCATGACACAAAAATGGTTAATGCCTCTGTGTTAGGCTCATTGGATGTCAAAATGGAAAGACAGCTCTGCATACATCTACTCCTAAGCCTTCATTTTTCAGAGGAGGAGGCTACTTATTTTCGTGACTAATTACTCTCCCATTTCAAGGGCCCTCCATCCAAAGAGCTCAAATCCTTTGTAGACAATGTAGGATCTGAGCCTTAACCCATTTTATATAATAGCTTCCGTTTATATAAGATTTTCAAAGTGCTTTTGAAGATCAAAGATCAGACTTCAGAGGCCATCTAGTCTAAACCCCTAATTTTATAGAGGAGGAAACTGAGTCTCAGGGAGACCTGGCTGAAGATCACCTGAGAACATAACTTTTCTAAGTATTATTGGCTCCACTTGACAACAGAAGCAGCTAAGTAGTGAAGCTTGGAAAACTAAGTGAAACTAAGGACTTGAAACTTGGAATACTTGAATTCAAATCCTGACTCACATATTTACTAGCTGTATGAATCAGGACAAGTCACTGGTATCCCCTTTCTTCCTCAGTTTCCTCATCCCTAAAGTAGGGATTATTCTTATCCCTATTTTATTTTATTTATTTGTTATTATTACATGTATTTCACAGGGTTGTTGTAAGGATCCAATAAATTAACGTATGTAAAATGTTTGGGGTTTTTTTCCTTTTTTTATTTTTTGGAAGGCAATTGGGGTTAAATGACTTGCCTAAAGTCACACGGCTAGTAAGTGTGTCAAGTGTCTGAGGCTGGATTTGAACTCAGGTCCTCCTGACTCCAGGGCCAGTGCTCTATTCACTGTGCCACCTAGCCACCCCTTAAAGGGTTTTGCAAAACTTAAAATCCTATATAAATATTAGGTTTTTGGTTTGGGGTTTTTTGGGTTTTTTTTGCTTTTTGGAGGGCAATTGGGGTTAAGTGACTTGCCCAAGGTCACACGGCTAGTTTTTTTGTGTGTCAAGTGTCTGAGGATGGATTTGAACTCAGGTCCTCCTGACTCCAGGGCTGGTGCTCTGTTCACTACACCACCTAGCCGTCCCCATAAATACTAGGTTATTATTATTATCATTTGTATGGTTTATATTCTTGTTACTACTGATATTATTATAAATGGAGAAACTGCATCTTTGAATGGCAAAGTGAACTGCCTAGGGGTCATCCAGATCATAAATACCTGAGATGGGCTTCAGACCCAGGTCTGGATAGAGAGCTGGACTTGAAAATCCAGGAAGATCTGAGTTCAAATCCTGTCTCTGACACATTAGCTGAATGACCCTGGGCAAGTCACTTAATCTCTCTCATACTGTTTCCTTATCTGTACTATGGGGATGATAATAAAATCTACCCTTCAGGATGGCTCTGAGGATCAAATAAGAGAAAAAATGTAAAGTAGTTGGCAAATCTTACAAATACCAGACAAATGTGAGTTATTATCATATCACATTGCCTCTCATCGAAGATATGGAAACTGAGCAGAGAAGAGAAGGAATCTGCTTGTGTCAAAGGGCTCCCTGATCTAAGAGCCTCACCGAGAGCATTAAGATGTTAAGTCTTGTCTAAAAATGGGGACAATCAGCTGACATGGGGTTAAAAATGGACAGGAAAAAAAAAGATATAGATAATGAGGAATTTCCCAAGAGCATTGAATTCTCCCCTGCTCGTTCAATCTTCTTTCCTGAGGCTGGAGGGAAAGATTTATTCCATAAATTACACCCTGACCCCATTTTCTAAATTTCATTAAAAACATTTCTTTCTCCCCACCCTACCCCCCATCTGAAAATTCCTCTTTCAACTCTCACAAAGACACTCCTGGGTCTGTCTTATTACCCAATAAGTAACATGCTACTGTGCACACTGACTGCAATCAGCCTTCTGCTGCCTGCCTAACAATACACCAAAGTGCACCACGGTCCCTGCTAATGTTCACTCTGTTGTGTCATTTCACTTAATTAATCAACGGAACAAAGACTTTGAAAAAGAAGGAAATTTGATTACACAGCATAGTAATGGCACACGTGTCTACTGTAAAGACAGAGTGGGGCCTGCCCCTTAAAATCTCCATTTGATTCACCATTGTACCATGGAAATGTCAGCTCTGCTCCCCTGGATCTGACCTTTAATGGAATATCACCACGATGCTAAGCCATTAGTCATGCTTGGGTCAGTGATGAGTCAATAACAGAATAATTATGGGAGGAAGCATTAGGAAGGAGGACATCAGCCAAGATTAAGAATTCACTTTGACACAACCAACCAAGAGCTTGTTGAAGAAATGAATGAATGTTAAATGGAGGATCTCTGTTGATTTCATTAATCCTTATGGTTACCTGTGGCTATGAAATTACCTCCCAAACCAATGAGCAGCAGGTCACTGTGTATACTGAGAATTTATAACATACCAAGTTGAAAGCAGTTATTCATAATACACTTCTTTATTTACCTCCACCTTTTAGAACCGTTTTCCTTCAAAGCTCAGATTTACCTTCTACATAAAAGTCATATTTGCTAGTGTCTTCCCTCCCCCCACCAAAAAAATTAGCTTGCAATTTATTTTATAAATTCTTAGATAGATAGATAGATAGATAGATAGATAGATAGATAGATAGATAGATAATCTGTCATCTCCTGGATGGAATATAAGCTCGTTGAGGGTGGGGACCATTTCATTTCTGTCTTTCGAGGCTAGCATACAGTAGCTCTCAATAAATATTGATAAATTGATACATTCATTCACTGATCTTCAATATGCTAAAAGTTATTTTAGTATTCGCTGAATGCAAAATACTGGGGTCCTATGAAATGCTATAGGTGAGTAGGTTGACAGGAGTCAAGGATTGTGTTCTATGACAGGAGTTGGCTAACCTTTGTGGTGTTATGGACCCCTTTGACAGTCTAGTGAAGTCCATGGGCCTTTTTTCAGGATAATGTTTGTAGATGCATACAAATAACATTTTTGTTGTTGTTCAGTCATTTCAGTTATGTCTGACTCTTCATGACCCCATTTGGGGTCTTCTTGGCAAAGATACTGGGGTGACTTGCCATTTCCTTCTCTAGCTCATTTTATAGATAGGAAACTGATGCAAACAGTGTTAAGCAACTTGCCCTGGAGTCAGGATGACCTGAGTTCAAATTCATCCTCAGCCTTACAACTGTGTGACCCTGAGCAAGTCACTTAACCCTGTTTGCCTCAGTTTAAAATGACCTGGAGAAGGAAATGGTGAAGCCACTCCAGTATCTTTGCCAAGAAAAACTCTAAAAGGGGTCATGAAGAATTGGACATGACAGAAATTGTCTCAACAACAACAATTTCCCAACTCTAGGCCCCATACACTGTTCACTGCACCACCTACCTGCCCCTCAAAAATAAAATACACAGGAGTATAAAGGAAACCAATTCTATGACAATACAGGTATCAAAAAAATTTAAGTTCATGAATCCCAGAATAAGAACCCTTGTTCTAAAGTGTTGCAAAAAAGAGGAAAACCTTTAATTACTAGAGGTAAAGAAAGAGCCTCAATTGACAGGATCTTTACAATAGAGATTTAAGCCTCTGAGGTGTGTTTGCTATCTTCCTTGAACTATGTGAGCTCAGTTTAAGAGACAATATAACTCAGGAAATAGAATGTTCAAATCAGGAGGACGGGGCCTTCAATCCCACCTCAGACACTAGCTGCATTCTCTGAGACTTAATTTCTTCATCTGTAATATGAGAATGACAATAGCATCCATCTTACAGGGGTTGTTTTAAGGAGCAAAACAAGATAATATATTTAAATTGCATTGTAAACCTTAAAGGGCCCTATAAATGTTAGATGTGTCTGTGCTGTGTGAGATACATATGGTGGATTCCCTAAATGTATAGGTGCATGGCTTGTGGACAGCATGTATAAATCTCTCCGGAATATGGCCCATTGTGATTTCTGCTTTGAAGGGAGCAGGAGAAGGGTCATGGTGTGGCATTTACTGTTTCTTTCTCCTGTCTTCAAGTGGTGTATCAGGATAGATTTATATCTTATCCATGTCTCTCAAACATCTCTGATTCAAGGGTATGACTTTTAGGGGTTAAAAATAAAGCAACCTCCCTGTTTATTCTGAAGGGCAAGGGTGACCCCAAGCTTATACTCACTGACTTAGCCTCTTACACAGGGGGTCAAAGAAACACTGATCACCCAAAAAGACCATCACTAATAGCAAATAGTGAGTAAACCCATTTATCCAAGCAAAATAGCAAACAGAAATTGGAGGAGTTCTACAGATTATAATATACCAGAAAAT
The DNA here is from genome assembly GCF_028583685.1 of Petaurus breviceps papuanus. Taxonomy (NCBI): domain Eukaryota; kingdom Metazoa; phylum Chordata; class Mammalia; order Diprotodontia; family Petauridae; genus Petaurus; species Petaurus breviceps. Next base: position 13,102,129 of record NW_027187376.1, on the reverse strand, counting down.
ATGAGTAACTGAACTCCAAATTGGGAAGACCTCTATGAAATAACCCAAAGAATTGAAAACAGAACTAGTTCAACTATTTCTACAATTATGACATTATAGAGAAAAATAACTTTGAAAAACTCTAGATCTTGGATCAAAGTCAATGATGAACCATGATTCCAAAAGAATGAAAATAAAACATACTATATACTTCCTGACAGAGAAGTGATGAACTTAAAATCCAGGAAGAGACATAGATTTTTGGTTATGGCCAATGTGGGAATTTGTTTTGCTGAACTATGCAACTATGAGTTAAGGGATTTCCTTTTCAATTTTCCTTTTCTCATTGTGGAGAGAGGATAATGGGAACAACAGTTTAATTTCTTAAGAGATTTCTTTTTTTAATCTATGCAGGTGGCTAGGTGGCAAAGTGAATAGAGCACTGGCCCTGGAGTCAGGAGGACCTGAGTTCAAATCCGACCTCAAATCCTTGCCTTTGGGCAAGTCACTTAACCCCAATTGCCCTGCCCTCCCCTCTCCAAAAAAGAAAAAAAAAGAAAAATCTATAACCATAATCAAATCTGGACTTGGATAAATGGACCTTTAATCAAAAATATACTTAAAATCCAAAGTTATAAAAGTGTGGTTTAACAATGAAGAATTAAAAAATATGTGTGTTTTTAAAGAGTAAGTGAGCTCTTTAAATAGGAGTGAGATGAGATCTCAGCTCCAACCAAGAAGAGTCCCTGATCTCTTCCAAGAGGAAAGTCTCCAAACTCTCTAAGAGGAAGCTGGAAATCAAAGACATATTGAGGAGCTAGCTTCCCCTACATGTCTGAAGCTTCCAAAGTCTTTTTATGTGTCTCTCTCCCAAAGAGTGTGTCAAATCACACAGGTTTCTTTTCCCCAAGAAACTCTAACACCAACTCCACCCCTTACACAGGAACTCAGCATCTTATCATGCTCAGAATTCTCTCCACCATTCAGAAGCTATGTCTCCACATACACAGCTACCTGCAAAATTCCCTGTTTATGGTGGGAAGCCCTAGTAACCTACACATTAGAGACTGGCACATTGAAAGTCACCAAAAGAATATGCTATGAAATTTCAATTGGGAGATGTTTCTTAGAAGAAGGGACTTATAGAACCGAGAAATGCAGTCCCTGTCCTCAAGGAATTTATATTCTATTGGGCAACAAAACTGGCATAGCACTTAATATTGCTGAGGGAAGGACCTCCTTATTATTTCGAGTATTCACACAATATTTCGTTGGGAAACAGAAGCTCATTGCTCATGAGTAGGGATAATTGTCAGAGCTGGATCTAGGAGAAGGCAAGACACATGACTACTTATTCTATTCAATCTGAGTAGTACATTGAGGGATGATTTTTAATATGTTGATTTGTAAAAAGTAATATTTTGATGCCAGAAAATTTTGCTGTCCATAGCACAGTAATTTTTGTATTGTCAAGTCCTATGAGTCTATCACTAATGTGAGAACAGGGCACCATGGGATACAGAGAAAAAGAGAGAAAGAGATTGAAAGCACAAAGTGCCAAGTCTCAAACTCCAGCTGCTCTGGGTTTGCAATGAATCACTGAAAGAAAACACTTCTGCCAGGGTATTTAGGGGAACCATATCTGGTGATGGAGTATGGGGTTGGCAGCAAAAGGGGTTTAACTTGTGCCCACGACTGTGGGAGCACACACCTACATGTCAGTTATTCCTCAGGTCTACTCCAAATACTTCAAGATATCCTCCTGATACCAGTGTGCCACAGGACCATTGTTTCCTCATCCAACAATGGGACAAAGTTGCCCTTGAGACTTGTTTTGGGATTCTTGGTCATCTGAGGACATAAAAAGTTTCAGCAATGTGAGGTCTAGGCCCCTTGGACGTGGTGGATTTCTGAATTCCTACATGGGTAACTTCACCCTGCCCTGATGATTAGACATGTTTCCATACAGAGACAAGGGAGGGGGGAGGGGAATAAGTCCAAATAAACCTTGTGTCCTTTGTCGCACGTCTTTACAGTGTTCAGCCAAAGTAAACCTCCTCATGTTAAATATTCAATGATTTAAATGAGGTGCCTCATTTAGTCCCAACATCAAACCTGAACTCAGAGTGCTGACATTAGAGCTATACCTCTGACAATGGTGTTTCAGAGAAATGTGGTAGCAGAAACTAGCCTGTGAATATGAAGGGAGGTTCAAGAAGCAGAGAATGTTCCAGAAGGAAAAGAAAGCAAGAGGTGGTCTGTAAGTAGCAGATAAAGAGAAAGAAAGAACAAATTAAGAAAAGAAATAGTGGGAGAAGGGAATCATCTGGGAGTTCTCTGCATTCAGGTTTACATGTGAGACTGTGCATGAGTGTCTGCATTCATCAGGGGTTTTGGGTTGTGTTATGTGTTCTGATATACCACACATAGCAGTGACAGATTTATTTTTTTGAAAGGAAGGCTGTGATCAGAAAGCCTAGCTATACTCTGCTTCAGAATAACAAGTTTCTGAGCTGCCTGAATTCTCCCCAAGGAGGAGTGTGCCCATGGGGCATAAGGCATGGGCAACATCAGCATGTGAGTGAAAGGTCCTTGGCATCATCTTCCATCTAGCCAGCTATGGTAAACATTCGGTGAGAGTTAGCAGAGATAGGTACAAGGGAGATTAGAGGAGGTAGGAAGGAGCTCAACTACTAAGTCCTTGATATTTGGACTTGTGTCTTCTCCCCTTTGTGTTGTCACTAAAGTGACAAGTGCTTATGGGAGTCTATGTGGGTCCCAGGGATGTGGCTCATGATGCTCCAAGAACCCACTTATCACAGCATACCCCAGAGATGGAGTAAACAATAATGACCAAAGCAGTTGCTGGATAGAGCCCAGAGTTGCATAACTGACCTGTACCCACATAGCTTACACCCAAATTTCTATCCCTAGAGGAGAGTGATTGGCAGCTGGCCCAGAACAGTGTTTTCAGTGAAAACTCAAAGCTTCTATCTGACAATTACACATGGGTGTGCAATTTTCACACTTTACCAGGGTACATATGTCTCCAATTTGATTGTTGCAAAAAGGAATCAAGTATTGGGGAGGATTTGAGTGAAATGACCTTTAAGGTCCCTTTCAGGTAAAAGAGTGTGATTCTTCAGTTCTCTCAATCTATGGTATTATCAATCCTTAAAGACAAATCTATAACTCTCCAAAGCAAGTCAAGGACAGCTGCTCAGACAGAGAAATTATAAGGGGCACTAGCTAGAGAAATGTCACGAAGTTTCTAGATGTCTCCCTCCAAATCGTTCCAAGCCCTGATTAAAACAGTTGTATAGTGGTAAACCCTTATTATTTTGGACTTCACAAATTGGGAAATTGTGCTTATAGAAGCTAAATCATAAGGAAAATAAACTATGCTAAAGTTTATCTTTATTCTACCCATGAGGAAAGGGTTCACTGAGCAAATTAATTGTACGGAGGTCATGATTAAGCTACTAAAGAGAACAAATTATTTTTAAGCATTTTTGAAATACCATTTACAGACAAATAATTGATATGCTGGTGATGAATGATTCTTCTCTATTCATTAAAGACGCTCCTTAAGGATCATTACCTGCCCAAACTCCATTAGCCTAATTAGTGTTACTCTCTATATGTACTTGAAAGCAATAAAATTAGACTTCTTTCAAAAATAGTCTGTAATTCTGACTTTTCACTATTTCAGACTGGCTTCATTCCTGGCAATTTGTTTGTACAAGTGAAGCTTTCGATTCCTTTCTGAGATATTTGACCTCTTCCCTATCCAGAATTCTAGCTGTGGGAGGAAAAATGTGGTTTTCAGATTGAAAATGTGAATTTCATTGTTATAATTTCATGGGGACCCCTATGTCCAAAAATTCTCTCTCGATATCTTATAGAAAATTCACAATCCAAAATTTTTTTTAAATGATTGAAATTAACATCTCTGGCTCAGGCCAGTCTGATTGATAATCAGTAACAATTGGTTAACTGACACAAGATCAGAGAAGGTAAGGAGGGGGATAAAACAATGAAAAGACAATGATTGGTAAAGATTTGAAAGGTTGTGAAGAAACCAAATGAATGAAAAAAAATTAGTAAGCATTTACCACTGCCCACCACTGTGCCATGTGCTAGGGATATACATCCCCAAAACAAAAACAGTTCCTGCCCTCAAGGAGCTTACATTCTACTAGTAGAAACAACATATAGAAGAAAATGGTGGTCAAAGAGGGGGACTTTGGGTCAAAAGTTACAAAAATGCTGAATTCATGGTGAAGTAGAACAATTGAGGAACATGGGCTGAGTTGATCTGATCAGGGTTCAAGGTTCAGAAAGAGGGAGGATGGGGAAAGGGGTTCCATCAAGGATATGCTGGACTGTTGAATTTTCAATATGAACATTGAAACCTCAAAAACAGGCATATTCTACAAATTGGGGGTTGATTTATTGTTTGTTAATTGTTTAAACTTACAAAAGTGATGGAGAGAATGTGGATAATGTATTTTTAACTCACAAGTGTGTCATGAGTAGGGTTTTTTTTTTCCTGGAGAGCTGATTGTTAAACATTTACCAGCACACTGCTGCAAATTTTGGAGCTTGGCTATGAGGCTGTGCCAAAAAGGAAAGGCCTATTCCATGAAAGTCAAGGAACCCTGAAACACCTCAAGTTTGTATGTTTGTCTGTTTATGAGTGAACCTTCAGTGGTATCCTGGTGGGTATTTAACAACCAGCTCTTAAGGCAGGACAAATTGTACTCAGGACATTCTTTTAAATTTCATCTGTATTACTGGCATGTTTTCCATTACTTTCTTAAGTCACAATCAATAAAACAATAAAAGGAGTGCTGATTTGCAGCATTTGCTGATTTTTTGAGGGGAAAATGGGCAACTAGGTGGTACAGTGAACCTTATTCCTTCCTGGAATCAGGAAGACTTATCTTCCTGAGTTCAAATGTGGCCTCAGATGCTTACTAGCTGTATGACCCTGGGCAGGTCATTTAACCCCATTTGCCTCAATTTCCTCATCTGTAAAATGAGCTGGAGAAGGAAATGGCAAACCACTACAGTATCTCTGCCAAGAAAACTCCAAATAGGGTCACAGAGTATCAGACACAATTGAAAATGACTGAACAGAACATAGTTGAAAATGTTTACATTGAAAATTTAGTAATTGGCTCTCAGAGCCTGAGCTGGTTCTAGTACATTCCTGTATGTCATTTAATAGGCATTAAACATTTTTTTAAAACTTAAAAGATTTTACTACAAGGGATTTGTCAAAGTTTTGTTTAATTGAATATGGAAAAGTTTGAGAACCAGTGCTATAATGGATAGAGAGCTAGCCTTGGAGCCAGGAATATCTAGGTTCAACTACCACCTCCAACACATACTGATTCTATAACCCTGAGCTAGTAACTTCACCTCTGCATGCCCTTGATGATTTTCTAAGGCGAAGTTGCAAGGAAGTTGCCATCCTACATTGGTAGAAAGAGTTTCTTTATCTGGGAGTTCCTTTTACCAGTGAAATCATAGGTCGGTGCCTCTCCTAATATGCCTAAGAACTGCAAATTGAAGAATGCAGAAAACTAACAAGGTGTGAGAATAAAGACTCTTCAAACAGGCTTGTCAGGTTTTGAAGATCCTGGAGAAAAAGCTAGAGGCAACAACATTAATGACCTTATTTTTTCCCTTTTAGAAACCAGGTGGATGATTTTCCACCTCTTTATCCTCAGGGAGAAAGCACTGTCAATTTATATGACTTTCAGAATCACATTAGTAAGCATTCCCCCTTCCACTCTGGTCTACTGACTGAGTAGATGCCTGGTGACTAAATCAACAAAAGCAAAGAAGAAACCATTAATGAGGATGGGGCGGGGACTGGGGTGGGGATGGGGATGGGGATGGGGATGGGAGTGGGGGTGGGGTGGGGGTAGGGATGGGGATGGGGATGGGGTAGGGACAAGGGTGAGGGTTGGGGTAGAGAAAGTAAGGCTATGTACTTTTCTCCACAGAAGACCAAACAGAAAACAGATTTAAAGGTAAACTAATAGACTGAAGTTACAGATAGAAAGGAGAGTTTTCTAACATTAAAAATCGGAGCTTGTGGAATGAATGTATTTCCCTGACTGCTTTTCAAAAGACAGAACAGATTCTCCTTGGTCTAGGATGGTCTCCGAACTGTACATTGTGTGGACAAAGAGCAAAGGGACAGAGCAGATAACCCTTTCTACCAGTCACCAGCCCTGTGATTCTCATAGGCATTATTCTCAGATTAAGAAGCCTTTATCCACTTTAAGTGGCAGTTGCTTAGACAGGAAATCCCTCTTGCTGCAGGTAGCTCTCAATGGCCTTCCCAGGGTTAACAAATTGCCCTAGAACTGACACGTTTGAAGGAAGAACTGTGTTTCAGGAATTTTTTAAGGCCAATGGGACTGATCTTTGCAAATCTGTATACTTCTACCCAATGACTGTCTTTGGTGCATGACTTACATAATTCTTTGCACCTGTGGAGGGAAGAAACTAATATTTAAAGAGGTCAACCAAAGGAAATGAAAGCAATTCCTCAAACAGCTATAGGCATTTTTATTTGACCTCATCTCTCAACCTAAAACAGCAGCAGAAGTTAGATTAAGATTAAATGGAGACCAGAGTGATTTTTTTTCATTCCAATGAACTTTTTATAAAAAAAAAAAAAATTTAAATCTTCCCCCAGGTTATATGAAGGGTGTGGGAATATTACTGATAGTTATTGAGGAAAACGGATCTTTTTGGAATATATTTGACTTACCTAATTAAAAACAGGTTGGGGTGTAACTTTACCATAAATACTACAAAAGCTCCCTGGTCTTGTTTCAGGGTCTTCACCCTCCCCACAGTTGTTCGGCTAACTCAAATCCTTATCCATCCGCAGTTCATGAGCCCCCATTTTCTACTGGACATCTGTAAGGCAAGGCATAATTAATCACATGATTTCAAGTGAAACAAAAAACACTTGTGAAAAGTAAAATGCTAGGGTGGCTAGGTGTGCAGTGAGTAGAGCACCGGCCTTGGAGTCAGGAGGACCTGAGTTCAGATGTGGCCTCAGACACTTAACACACACGTGCGCGCACACACACACACACACACACACACACTCCCCTAGACGTGTGACCTTGGGCAAGTCACTTAACCCTAATTGCACTCCAAAAAAGAAAAGCAAAATTCAAGGTAATGACAAGGTGTTAAATCAAGTATCAGTCAATTAACAAGCATTTATTAAGCACTTATTCCATCCAAACACTGTGCTGAGTGCTAGGAATACAAGGAAAGACAAAAATACAGTAGTCCCTTCAGTAAGTTCACATTCTAATAGGGATATAATATCTAAATAACTAGGTTTATACAAGATAAATACAGTATAAATGGAAATTGTCATTTTTCGTCCTTATTTCTCAGAGAAAACCAATGATAGCACAATGGTGAAGTCTTGGCTTTTGAGTAAATTGGATGTAAATGAGGTAGGGCTGCACAAAGTCATCAGCTTCACTCTTCCTCCAGTCATCAGAGTCCAGTGGCAAGATGTAAGTCAAAACAGATGATGACACCAGGAGTAAGAAATGAGAGAGACCAAAGGCTGGTGAAGCAGTGTCAACCATACAGCCTACTAAGGCTGCAACATTGCCAAATACAGTAGGAACCAGATTAAAATGGAAACTGCATTGGGGAAGGAGAATGATGAAGAAAGGTGGGATTTGAGCTAAGTGTTGAAGGAGGCCAGAGAAGCCAAGAGGCAGAGCTGAGGAAGGAGGGCATGGAGGACAGTCAGTAAAAATGCCCAGAGTCAGGAATGGAATGTCTTGCACAAGAACTACAAAGAGGCCAGTGTAGCTAGACCCTAGAGGACACGGAAGTAAAGTGTCACTATACTGGTGTAATCAAGCAAGCAAGCAAATTTTAATCTGCATTGGTAGGGGAAGTTTTGTCACTAGGAATTTCTCATACCAATGAAACCACAGGTTCAGGGGAAAAAAGAGAGAAAATTAATCAGAAAACCCATCAGAAAGAAGAATAACTGGTTGTCTTTTTATACTTGACTCCCTTCCATGTTTCCTTTTATTTGATAAGTCACCTAGCTGCCCCACAGCTTTATTTTCACTAAAGTCTAGCTGGAATTTAGCATAATTTCTTTAAAAGAACTTTATTCTGAAACTATCCTTCCAGTCTTCTTACATTTAACCCCTTATTCCCATGTTAGGTTGTGTAGGACTTTAAAAGCCAAATAGAGGACATTATATTTGGTCTAGTGGTAATAGGGAGCCAATGGAATTTATAGAGTGAGGGTCAGACTTGTAACAACTGACTTGCACTTCAGGGGCAGCTGAGTGAAGGATGGATTGAATTTGGGGGGATCTGAAGCAGGGGGACAAATGAAAAGGCTATTGCAAAAGTCCAGAATAAAATAATGAGAGCCTGCACCAGAACTGGCAGATATGTGAACAGAATGAAGGGCATGTATATGAGAGAGGTGGTAAGGGGAGAAATGATAAGACTTGGTAGTGCATTGGACATATGGAGTGGATGGAAATGAAGAATGGAGAATGACATTAAGGTTGTAAGCCTAGGTGACTGGAAGGATAATGGTACCCTTGATAGTAATAAGAAAACTGAGAAGAGGGAAGGGCTTCTGTTTTGTACATATTCATTTTGAAGCCTCTATAGAAGATCCAGTTTTGACATGTCCCAGAGGCAGTTGTGATGGGAGAGTGGAGTCCAGAAAAGATATTAGGGTTGAATATATAGATCTGGGAATCATAATCTTAGAGATGCTCATTGAGAGAACAGTTCCCCAGCCCCCACACCCACACCCATTTCCTAAGCCTTTAGGAACTGGGGACTTCAGATCCATTTATCTCACAGTGTCTTGGTCCAAGGTAGAGAATGGGAATTAAGTGTTAGTGATTTGCCAATAAGGAAATGAAATAAATAAATAAATGAACCCCAAGATCTAGAAGACACTTCTTTGCATCCCAGGAATGCTGAAGCACTGGAAAAAGCTGGTGGCTTCTTCTTGGAAAGCAGGAGTGGGGAACAGCCCCTTCTGTTTATTGGAGTGAGATCTCTGCTTCCTGCTACAACTTCTACACCAGGGAAATTTCCTTCAATCTAACAGATGCTTCATATTTTATATTACACAGGAAATCCACCACATATTTTATAAGACAGATTAAATGAAAATAAAACATTTTTAAGTAAGCACTTCTCTGTGGAACACTCAATTCAAATACATCCTCATCAGTCCTCCCAACCATCCTTACCATTCTCTGGGACAGACATTCCAAATCCTCATGGAACTGTCATTTTCTTAATTTTCGATCTGTGCTAGAGATGTTCAAGTACAACTGGGGAGGAAGGTTGAGCAGGACAAGAATGGTCTGGGACACATGTTCTACAGGTTTCAGGGAAATTGTTGTATTGTGATCATTGTTGCTTAATATGAATTTGGCAGGCAGTTTTAAACTTTGCAGAGCAAAGCAGACCTTAGAGTGTGGCTTTCAATGGGAAAAACATTACAACTTTTTTTTAAGGCAATCAGAGTTAAGTGACTTGCCCAGCTAATTTCTCAAGTGTCCAAAACTGGATTTGAACTCAGATCCTCCTGACTCCAGAGCTGGTGCTCTAACCACTGTGCTACTTAGCTGCCCCACAGCTTTATTTTCACTAAAGTCTAGTTGAAATTTAGCATTTCCTTCAATTGTGTTTTTTTTTAAAAGAACATTATTCTGAGGGTCTTTGACATTTGAGAGTGCCACTTCTTTTATTAAAATGCTAGCATTAATAAAATGACCCAGGAGGGGCGGCTAGGTGGCACAGTGAGTAGAGTGCCGGCCCCAGAGTCAGGAGAACCTGAGTTCAGATCTTGCCACAGACACTTACACACATATACAAAAATCTAGCCATGTGACCTTGGGCAAGTTACTTAACCCCAATTGCCCTCCAAAAAAGGCAAAAAAAAAAAAAAAAAGAATAAATAAATAATAAAATGACCCAGGAGGAAAAAGAACATTATTCTAAGAAGAGATCTGTAGGCTTCACCAGACTGGCAAAAGGGATCCATGATATAAAAAAGGTTCAGAACCCTGGTATTAGAGGTATTCAGAAACAGCATCACCTGTCTAGGTCCTATGCAGGTCTTAGGATGATAAAGCCTATTGCTGACTCCCAGCTTGAGAAACCTATGAACCATTGCTGTATTGTATTGAACTGAGCAGTTGGTATCCTTCTATCCATCCCAAATGAGAAAACCCCAACATTTGTGAAAGTTTCACACATTACACAGTAGCTTTCCAAAGGCAGGCAGGGCATTTCCTCCCAATTCTGGAATACTACAGGACCCCTCAGTGTTGCTTAGGGATCTTTCATATTTGACTTGACTAAATGATCAGAATAGGTGGTAAACTACTTCCCACATCTATCCCCAGGAGGCACAGAGATGAAATCATATGGCATTATAGACTATTTCCAGATATTTCATCACCTTTGCTAATCTCAATGAATATTTATTCTCATTCTCTCCCAAAGCAACCTTATACCCAAGGGAGAAGGGCCACGATAAGAAGATCTGGGATTGACAAAGACTGTTTTACCCTTTTCTAGAGACAGGGAACTCAAGTCTTTGAACAGAGTACACACAGGAGCCCTGCTCAAAAAACCTGTATAGTTCAGGGAGAAAAGTTAGCCAAGTTCTTCTGGGAAATCACGATGCTCCCTACTCATTTCTCCCACTGGATGACCAAGAAACAGATTGAATTAGGCAATAGTATCCATCTATCTTTCTTATATACTGACCCACAACTGCCCCAGGACTTCAGTTTGCCCCAGTGCTCTTGATCCTGTTCTAGGGTTGCACATTAATAGAAATAATAATTAACATTTATATAGTATTTACTATGTGCTAGGCACTATGCTGTGCTTTACAATTATCTCATTCGATCCTCAAAACAATCCCAGAAGGTAGGAGCTATTATTATCCAAATTACACAGATGGGAAAACAGAGGCAAGAAGAGGTTTAAGACTTGCCCAGGTTCATATCAACAGTAAATCTCTGAAGTCAAATTTGAACTCAGGTCTTCCTAACTGCCTGTTTCTTCCTTTCCCTCCCCCATTCATCCCTACAATGCATCCAAACAGAACTATAACTTCGGGCTCTGGGTTTATGTGTCCACATTTTCTAATGCCTATAGCAGATAGCTATTTATTAATAAACCAGGGCTGCCTTTTACTTTTCCTTTAAACATAATAGGTGACTTGCTTACAGGTTAAAAGAAGAAACTAGAAAGGTAGCCATGGCACTTTACCTAGAGTCAAAAAGACCTGCATTCAAGTACTGCCGCTAACATATACTGAGGATGCGATCCAGGGCAAGAGTCACCTTCTCAGTGTCCCAGGCAACTCTCTAGGTCTATAAGTTGCAAGTCAAGTTTAAATCTGCATCGGTAGAGGAAGCTTCATCACCAAGAATTTCTTATGCCAATGAAACCACAGATTTAGGGGGGAGAGAGATAAAATTAACAAGAAAACCCACCAGAGAAAATAAATTTAGCTCAGATGTCAACATTTATTAGAACTGAAGAGAAGCATTTTAAAGGATGTCATCAGAGAGATGCATGATGTAACAAGATGGACCAATCAGATCGTGGGAGCAAGGGAAACCCAATGCTCCTTTGTTATCCATACAAGGTCAAGAGACCTCAAGGAAGACCCTCAGTGTGATACAAGGACCCCTTTGATAAAATTTATTAGAGAATATAGACAAAAGCCAAGATGAAAAGGCATAGTTGTGTTGTGATATGGGGCATCCACAGTGATGAGGTCATCAATCAATGTAAGTAGTAAAGAAGTTCAGATGAAAATTTGAATTCTGGAAAAGACAAACTTCTTTAGTAACTTAGAGAGGGAAGAGTTTGGACATGGAATCTTCTTGGGTATCCAGAAAAATGGACCTCTAGACTAGAAGCAAACTGGAAAGACATGTTTAAACCCAGGAAAATCAATAATAACTCTCCCCTAAATTAGTGTCTATCTCAGTAAATACTCATCTGTGAATAAGTCCATATCTGTCCTAATTCATTCTGCACACAGCTGCCAGATCAATTTTTCTAAAGCTCTGATTTCTTTTTCTTTCTAAATTAAGTTTAATTTTCTTTGCATTTATTTATATATATATATATATATATATATCTCTTTCTCTGTGTGTGTGTGTCTCTCTCTCTCTTTCTCTCTCTCACCTACCTACACATTGAGAAGGAGAAAGAAAAAAGAAAGCCCTTAAAACAAATAGACATTTTGTTGTTGTTAAGTTGCTTTCAGTCATGTCTGACTTTTCATGACTCCATTTGGGGTTTTCTTGGAAAAGATGCTGAAGTAGTTTGCCATTTCCTTCTCTAGCTCATTTTACATATGAGGATACTGAGGCAAACAGGGTTAAGTAACTTACCCAGAGTCACACAATTAGTACTTATCTGAGGCCAGATTTGAACCCAGGAAGATGAGTCTTCCTGACTCCAGCACTCTATCCAGTGAACAACTAGGGTAGCTAGCTGCACCTAACAAAATGAATTTTTAACTTGGCCATATCCAAAAATGTATATGTCATCTGGCATATAGTGAGCCCATCTCCTCTGTCAGGAGGTAAATAGCCTTCTTCATCATCAGTCCTCTGGAAGTGTAGTTGTTAACTGCCCTACTCAGAGTTAAGTCTTTCAAAGTTGTTTGTTTTTACAATGTTATTGTAAAGATCATTCTCCTCTCACTCTCCTCCTTTACTCTGCAATAGTTCATATAAGTCTTCCCAAAGGTTTTTCTGAAATCATCCCTTTGGTCATCCCTTATGGAATGGTCAACAGACCATCATCAACCAAGGCTGAAGATATTGACCCTATATGTCAAGTTGAAGTCAATCCCTCTCTAGCTAAACTTCCAATACAACTTGGAACTATGTTCCAAAACTTACTGAACTGTGCCTATTCTTTGATCCATTGCCCCCAAAGTGATAAAAGAAAGAACAAAAAGACCCATGTGTTCAAGATTACTTATAGTAACTCCTTTTTGCATTGGCAAAGAATTGAAAACTAAGGTAGCGCTCATCAATTGGGGAATGATTGAATATTGTATCGTATATGATATGATCAGTAAAAAGTACTGATTTCTTCATGCTTTGTTCCTGTTCAAGAACTTATATTAATATTTTCCCTCAATTACATTAAGTACAAACTTTCCAGATTTCCCCATTTCTTTGCCAGTCATCTTCCCAAACTAGAGAAACCTCCCCCCTGAGCCTTCCTATGCTCCTGATTAGTGACCACAATTTCTTGAGGGCCTTCACTCCTGACTTGACTCATTCTCTTGACTTCTCTGATTCTACTATCTTACCCTCTCTCAGGCACCCTTCCCACTACCTGACTGCTTCCAGCTCATTATATGATCTTCCCCCCATTTGAATGTAAACTCCTTTAGGATAGGGACTGTCTTGTTTGCTTGTATTGGGGGTGTACAAGTGTTCAGGGAAGTACCTCTAGTGTGAGGGCTGCTCATCTACCTTTGGTAGCCAACTCTCCCCTGTGGCTTCAAGAAGGTGTAGGATTCAAAGCAGTCACACACCAGTAAACCATTTCAGCAGAGAAGCTAAATCAGGTTGAGGGTAACTGATGGGCCTCAGACTGTCGGTGACTTGGGGGGGGGGGGGTGTCTGTTTCAAGCATGTGAAGACTTCTGCCAACAGAAGGGGCAGATGAGAACAATTTGTTCCAACAGTCACAAAGGTGGATGAAGCAAGCACTATGGAACACTTAGAGCTTGGTTAGATATTGAACACACTGAGGTCATCCACTTCCTCCCAGTCATTTTGACTTTTGTCTTACCGTTGGCCTTCAATAAATCTGGGAGAGTGGAGCCCAAAACTTCCCACAACTGCCTCACTTAAACCCCTTTATGAGTGAGGCAAAAGACATCACCCATTCCATTTTACCTACTTCAAAAACTTGTGGGCAAGCGATGAAGCAGGAGGTTAAGGATGCACTGGGAGCTGTAGTCACTAGAGGCCCAAGCCATATGGCTGTCTTCTCACTAGACTGAAGTAGCAGTGGGTTTCAGCAGCCCCTAAGTGTCTGAAAAATTTTTTTTGAAGGAACATACTGCTCGCTTCCTGGCATGAGGAGGGAGCTAGAAAAGGTTGCCTAAAAATTGTCTGCTTCGCCCAACCTGACCCTAGCCTGCTTACTGGGGCAGTCAGGGATCCTTCCCTACCAAAAAAAAAGGTACAAAAAATTTTGTGAAGATGATTCCACTCACCACTGGCACATGGAATGTGCTCACACTTATGGACAACATAAAATCAAATGGATCTAAAAGACAAATAAATCTTCTTGGGAGAGAAATCAGCAGATAGCATGTCCAAATAGCAACCCTGAGTGAAACAAAGCTGGCAAATGAAGGCCAGCTTACCAAAGGTGGAGCTGGATACACATTTTCTAGAGTGACCACAGTGATATGGAGTACCATAAAGCTGGCATAGGATTGGCAATAAAAACTAACCTTGGGGCAGCTAGGTGGCACAGTGAGTAAGAGTGCTAGCCCCAGAGTCGGGAGGACCTGCTATCGGTTCCGGCCTCAGATACTTAACACCCACACAAAAAAACTGGGCCTGTAACCTTGGGCAAGTTACTTAACCCCAATTGCTTTAAAAAAAATAAATAAAATAAAAACTAATCTAGTCCAAAAGCTTATACACCTACCAAAAGGAGTGAATGCAGACTTGTGACAATGCATTTGCTACTTGCAGGATCATCATTGCTTATGCTCCTACCATAATGAGCTTTGATGGGGTCAAAGAAATTTTTTATGAAGAACTGAAGATCTCATCTTCAAAGTGACAAAAGAGGACAAGATTATAATTCTGGGTGACTTCACAGACTATCAGATATGGCAGGAAGTCCCTTGGGAGGAATGGAGTTGGAAACAGCAACAAAAATGGTCAGTTATTTCTGTAGGCTTATGTGTCTCATGATCTTCTAATCACTAACACTGTCTTTCATTTACCTAGACATCATAAAACTTCATGGATGCACCTTAGCAGCAAACATTGGCATTTAACAGACTATGTCATTATAAGGAGAAGAGATAGACAGGGTGTGAGAGTGATGAAGGTGACATGTTGAGCAGGGCACTAGTCCTCTCCAAGCTAAACATTTACATTCAACAAAAGTGGAGGCAAGATGACTACCAGAAAACTTAATGTCAACAGATTAGAGCACTTCTCTGAGTGTAAAAAGTTTGTTGCTAACTTGGAGAGAAAACTGAGCCAACATATAGCTGGCAAGTGGAGCAGAAAAAAATAGTGGGCAACTTTTGGAGATTGGTGTACAATGCTATTTACTCATCTGGGCCAGAACACTCCCAAACATTAAGACTGGCTTGATGAAAATTATGGGGAAATTCAGAAACTGCTAAGCAAAAAACAAGAACTTCAGAGGGTTTACCAACAGGATAGTTTATCCATCTCTAAAAAAGGCAGCATTTAATTCCATCAAAATTAAAGTGCAGGCAAAACTTAGAGAGAAGCAGAGTTCTTGGTTCAGTAAAAAAAAAAAAATCCATATTATGCTGATACTAACAATCCAAAGTAGTTTTATGATGCTCTGAAGGCTATTTATAGACTAAATACCTCTGGTGCAGCTCAGCTACTCAGCACTGATGGAACCACATCAATGAGTGATAAGAACATAATCCTGGAGAGATGGGCTGAACACTCACACAGTGTTCTCAACAGATCATCACCAACCAATGCTGAAGCCATTGACCATATATGTCAGGTTGAAGTCAAACCCTCTTTAAGGAAACTTCCAACTGAAGAAGAGGTTTTGAATGCTATTAGGTTCCTCTCATATGGCAAAGTGCCTGGTACTGATTCTATTCCAGCTGAGATTTACAAGGCAGTAGGTCCTCTGTTCATACAAAAACCTGACTGAAATCACCTGGGTTATATGACAAAAGGAGGCTATCCCCTAGGAATTCAAGGATGCCTCCATTATCCGTCTCTATAAAGGAAAAGGAAATAGGTTGTCCTGTGACAATCACAGAAGGATCTCTCTTTTAGTCATTGTCAGCAAGATTTTTGCTAGAGTCCTCCTTAATCAGCTGATTTTCCATCTGGAAGATTGTCATCTGCACAAGAGCCAATGTAGCTTCAGAAAGGGGTAAGGAATGGTCAATATAATGTTTGCTGTCTGACAAGTCCAGGAAAAATGCCAGGAACAGAACAGAAGTTTGTAAACAACCTTCATTGATCTGACCAAGCCCAGTCAGTCATAAGGGCTTTATAGAAGATCCTGGCAAAATTTGGTTTCCTGGAGAAGTTCATCAATATTGTATGTCAGTTCCATGATAGTATGCTTATACTGGATCTGGATAATGAATATTGCTCTCAAGTTTTCCTAGTAACCAGTGAAGTGACATAGGACTGTGTGCTTGTTCCCATGAAAGATACTTTCAACAATGTTGTCAGATGCTTTCAAGAAGGACAAAAATGTCATCAAGGTCAGCTACCATATGGATTGTAAACTATTTAACTTGAAAAGGCTACAAACCAAGACTTATGTGGAGGAAGAGTTGGGGCACGACTTTTTGTTTGCAGATGATTGTACACTCAATGCAGCCTCTGTGGCTGAGAAGCAACAAAGTATGGATCTATTTTCTGCCACTTGTCCTAATTTTAAGCTGACAACACCAAGAGAACAGAGATTCTCCACCAGCCAATACCACACTATCCATACATGGAACCATCCATTACAGCAAATAGATAAATTTTGAATGCTGTGGATAAGTTCACTTACCTTAACAGTATATTTTCCAAGGATGTTCACATAGATGATGATGTTGACCTACATATTGCCAGAGCTAGTTCAGTGTTTGGGAGACTCTGAAGGAAAGAGAGGAAAGAGTGGGAGAAAAGAAGTATTAGACTGCCTGCCAAACTGAAGGTCTACAGAGCTATTGTGCTGACCCCATTGTTGTATGCTTGTGAAACCTGGACAGTCTACTAGTGCTATGCTAGGAAACTGACCTGATTCCATCTGAAATATCTTAAGAAGATTCTGAAGATCATCTGGCAAGATAAAGCACTGGACACTGAGACCCTTTCTGGGTATTCCAACTCTCCTACAGAAAGTGCAATTCTGGTGGACTAGACACATGGTTTGAGTGCCCAACCAATATTTGCCCAAAAGACTATTTTACAGAGAACTCACACAAGGCAAGCACACACATGGAGATCAGGAGAAATGATAGAAAGACACTCTCGAGGGTCACGCTGAAGAACTTTGGAATCCATTTTGAGATATGGAAGACACTGGCCCAGGCTAGTGTGCCCATATCCAAGAAAGTGTTGTGTTCTATGAGCAAAGAAGAATTGCAGTAGCTCGAAAGAAAAGGGAGATATACAAAGATAGACATTTCCCACTCCAAATGTGTATTTGTGCCTCATCTGTGATAGAACCTTCCAAATATATATTGGTCTGATCAGCCACAGTGAGACACATTATACCTTGACCCCAACATACTGATGTCATTTTGGTCTTAGAGCACGAAGGGTACGACCACCAACCATTTGTATCCCCTGCACCTAGTACAGTGCCCATCAAATAAGCGCTTAATAAATGCCCTATTTATCTCTCTCTATCCATCTATCTGTCTATTTGTTTATTTATCTATCATCTGCTGGTTTTAAGGTTCTCAATAATCTGGGCACATTCTGCCAATACAATCCAACATATCTATTAAGTTCTGGCTATAAGCAGAATAGGGCATCTTAGATGGTACAGTGGATAGAGTACCAGGCTTGAAACCAGGAAGATGAGTCTTCCTGAGCTCAAATCTGGCTTCAGACACTTCCCAGCTGTGTGACCCTGGGTAAGTCATTTCACACTACTTGCCTTACTTTCCTCATCTGTAAAATGAGCTGGAGAAGGAAATGGCAAACCACTCCAGTATCTCTGCCAAGAAAACTCCAAATGGGGTCATGAAGAGTCAGACACGACTGAAATGACTGAACAACAAACAACAAACGTAGGCAGAATACCGTGCTGGGTGCTAGGGGAGACACAAAGCTGAACCTTAGCTATTTTCATCCAACCTGCTCCCCTTGAGGAACAGAGAAGGGCAGACCTACCTCATCTATAAATAGATGTAATCAAAGAGGCTATATATATAGCAACATGAAAAATGTAATGCTGTTTAAGCGCATAGGAGGGGTGTGTACTAGTGGGACCAGAGGAAGGCAATAATATGGCCAGAATCAAGAAGCTTACATTCCAGTCACTGGATAATTCACCAATACTAATAGCTACAACATATACTATTACATGGTAAATATGTCATAGAGTTACCTCAAAAAATTGTAAAGTGTAAAAAAAAAAAATAGGTCCCTAAAGGCTGTGACCCCTGACTTGTTTCCCAGGGTTAATGAGACTGTTTAAGTAATGAACTATGCAACTCTCAGCCTGGGCCCCCATCAGTACCACTATTATTATTATTAGTGAAGTCACCAATCCAATAGCAAAAAATGTATTTCATCAGAGTCTAAAAACAATATAAATAATGGGAGAAATTAAATAGAATCATTCTTTGCCCTGCATACACAAATGTATACAATTCCCTTATAGGTTCTAGAGGTGTTATAAGTAATCCTAATCCAATTCCCACTCTTCTTTCCACCATAGTCAGAGGACACAGTCACCTAGGAACACACTTCTCCAATGATAAAACCTTAGGGTCCAGGGGCTTTTGACTCATCATTCAGCAGGAATCCCTCAAGGTAGGTTAGATATCTCATCAGGATTCTGCTGGGATTCCTGGGCTCAGTAATATCTTTGTAATATCACTCCAGGGGGCCCCTTCTTCCATCTTCCTGCTCCAACCACAACCAGCAATTTATTCTCCATCTCTTCTTGTGCCTGGCACAGTTCCAACAAAAAGAGGAAGCTTTTATCTTCCTCTCTTTCTCCTTTATCTCTTCCCTATGGAGGAAGAGGGGCTCCTTCCTATGGGCAGCTACATTTGTAACTGGTGTTATACTTGAGAACTTTTTTTCATAGGAAGTAGCGCAAAAAAGCAATAGCTTGGGAATGATAATCAAAATCGAGTCCCAGCTTTGCCGTTTTCCCCCATGAATATGTAGCAGAAGGAAGACTGGCTCAGGAGTCAAAGAACCTGGGTTCGAATTCCTTCTTCGATGCTTACTACTTTCATGATCTTAGGCAGATCACAACCCCCCCCCCCCCCGTGCCTCAGTTTACTAATCTCTAAGATGACAGGTTTAGACAAAATGGCCTCCAAAGTCTTTTCCAGCTGTAGATCTGTTGGGCTATCATTGTAAGAATCAATTTCCTTATTTGTAAAAATGAAGATAATATTTATACTACCTACCTCACACAATTTTGGGAAGGAAAGTACTTGGTAAATTGCAGAACTCTGAGATGTTACCTACTGTGCAGACTGATAAGTATTTGATTTATTACATTTCTTTACAAATGCCATCCTCCTTACTATTCAATTAACTATTCCAGATAGGTAGCTTGAGGGTGTGTTCCTCCAGGAAATAAAGGGAGTGTTAGAAAAGGCCCCCAAGCCCTTGTGTGAGAGTCTTTGTTTCCAAAAGGGGTTAGACTGCACCCAATGCTACAGGGACATACTCTTGCCTGCAGCTGCCAATTGGTCTCCAGGCTCATTTAAGGAGCCTTAGAGAATTCTCTCTTACCTGATACTCAAAAGAGAAATAGTTGTAGAAACCAGCTCCTTCAGGGTGTGAAGGAAGAAGTGTGAAATGAGATCTAAGGATGGAGTGGGTACTGAGAAAACTCATCTAAACAAAAAAACAGAGGGAGGAATGAATGAATGCATTCTGCTGGAGTGCTGGGAACCCCAGTAGTTTGGTGTGAAAGTATGAAATGCGATTGGGTCTTTATATGGCCGCAAGGGAAGGAGGAATGTCCTAGAGGGTCCAGTACTCGTGCTTGGGGGCAAAAGAATCAGTACTTCAGAAAGTCCAGGTCCAGGAAACTTGGGGACAATAAGTATGCTATGTTCTGGATCCTTGTGCCCTCCTGTGTAGCCAATTCCAGTGCCTTCCCTCTACTGATTATTTCCAATCTATCCTTTAAACAGCTTGTTTGTACACAGTTGTTGGCATGTTATCTCCCCCATTCAATTGGGAGCTATCTGAAAGCAGGGACTGACCATCTTCTGCCTTTCTTTCTATCTCCAGTGCTTAATGCAATGCCTGACATAGTCGGTGCTTAATACTGAGAGAAAACCTGGTCAGATTTAATGTGGAAATGGCAAATTTCCAAACTGCCCGTAGTCTGCACAAATGAAGAGAATTTTCCCAAGGGGGTATGAGGAGAACTCTAACATCTCTTGTATTCATTCATTTCTCTCAATTCACCTGGCTACCACACGGCCTTGTCACCTCTCACCTAGACTATTGGGATAGCCCTCTAATTAGGCTCCCTTCCTCAGGTTTCTCCTCATGCCAACCCAAATGATTCTCCCAAAGTTCAGAAATTACTATAGTCACTACCCTGTACAATAAATTCCTGTGGCTTCTTATTGCTTCTAGAACCAAATATAAGCTCCTCTGTTTGACATTTAAAACCTTTCAAAATCTGGCTCCAACATGCCCCTCCAGGATTATTATATATACAATTATCCCTTCCACATCATGGGTGTTAGGGGCCTGGCATCTCCAAGATCTGGAAAATCCATGTAAAATTTTTTGGCCCTCCCTTCATACTAAAGATTGTCTGATTTTTTTCTTTTTCTCTTATGGAATGTTTACAGGGTTGATTGTTTGGTCATAGGCCATATGTAGGTCAGTGTTAAGTAAAAATACTGTATGAAAAAGGATTTTTTCTTTGTCATCTGCTGGCCTTTGCATGTAATCTGCGGCTTCCCCAAAATAATTTCCCACTGAATTTCTTATGCCAACATATCAAAACCATGATGGGAAAGTGGCGATGTGGAAGAGGTAACCGTACTCTGCAGTGCAGTCAAACCAGCCTTCTTGCTGTTCCTCACAGAAGACTCCATCCCCCATGCCTTTTCATTGCCGTCTTGAATGTCTAAAATGCACTCCCTCCTCACCCTCTGCCTCTTGGAATCCCATTTCCTTCAAGACTCAGCTCTAGAACAATCTTTCCTTATTGTCCCCAGCTCCTAGGGACTTCTCCCACCTGCTTTGTATGCATTTGCTATTTATGTCCATATTGTATTCTCTAATAGACTGGAAGCTCTTTGGTCTTGGGTACTGTCTTTCTTGCAGGCAGCTAGGTGGCACAGTGGAGAAAGTACCAAGCATGAAGACTGGAAGACATGAGTTCAAATTCGACCTCAGATACTTACTAGCTGTGTGACCCTGGGCAAGTCACTTAGCCCTTTTTGCCTCAGTTTCCTCATCCGTAAAATGAGCCGGAGAATAAAATGACAGACCACTCCAGTGTCTTTGCCTAGAAACCCCCAAATGGGGTCACAAAAAGTCAGACAACTAAAGACACCAGCTGTTTCACTTCAGTCTTTGTAGCTCCAGGACCTAGGAGAGTGCCTGGCACTATTAACAAACATTTGTTCAGTAACTGATAGCAACATAACTGCTAGAAAGTGGTCCCTAAACCCCTTGGGCAATATCTGAAAAAAAATAGGTAGTACAGCCAGTTATCTTCCTCTGGGAACTGATAGCTAAGCATCTCTCAAAGACCTGAAGACCTGCCTATTGACCCCTTGGACACAGAAAAAAATGGGACATTCAAGGACAGAGGGACCTTGGTTATTATTGCAGACAAAAAAGAGAAAAAAAAGGAAAATTAGTTTCTAGATGGATATTCTTTAAGATGCATGAGACTTTCCCTCTATGAGATTGGAGTCTAAAGGGAATAAACCAGAAATATATGAATCCTTTTCTTCCTATAGTGGGATGGAGGGTAAGGGAAAGTTCTGGACTCCTGGGCAAGAGTCAAGTCTAATTTTGTTTCTGGTTAAGTCAACAAGGCTTAGTGGAGGAAATAGGTCCCTGTTACTGATAAAAACAATTCTGTTTCACCCCCACTGACTTTGAATCTGCTCAAGCCATGGGTTCTACAAAGTTTTTACTGGTAATATATTGAGGGCTTCCCAAACACAACTGTACAGTCAGAAAAAACAATTCTAGAGCTGTTGGCCCCTGTGCAGACTGGAATGAACTGTTACTGAGTGGGAGGAATCAGCGAAGGGTCTCAGCTATTCCCAGTTTGACAAACAGAGACTTAACAGGGTCTCTTCTCAATTACTAGCCTTTGGCCCGAAGTAGATTTTTCCAGATTCTGTCCTGCCAGTGTTTTAGTGAGGTACTGAGACACTGTGTCTAAATGGAAAATATCACTTTTATATGAACAGAAAGAAAAAAAAATCAAACCTACAATCTACTCCTAGCCCTATTTATAACCTAATGAAGTTTACTCAAAGTCATCTAGTAGAATGGACCCCTGAATTAGAACAGAAAGACCTAAGAGCCAGGCCTGGATGATTATTGGCCATGTGATCTGGGACAAAGCACAAATCCTGAGGATCAGTTTCCTCATCTGTGAAATGTAGATGATGCTAACTGCCCTGGATCCTTCCAGGATGAAATAAGATAGTACATATTTTATTCGTTTGTTTGTGTTTGACCCAAGAGAGGTGAGAGAAATAGATCAAGGATTCAGAAACTCAAAGTTCTCCATTAAAATTCTTAAAAGCTAGAATTGACCAAGAGTGGAAGGCACCAATGAGTCTTAAACCATGGGTCGCGACCCCATATGGGGGCCACGCAACTGAATATGGGGGTCGTGAAAAATTTGCAACAGTAAAAGGTTTTTGAACATGCAACGACCAAAAGTTAATTCAAAATCAAAAGCATAATCAATCCAAGGCATTTCTGGCAGTATTTGCCCATGTTGCATTGCACAGCTTCACTGGAGCTTTGGTTATGAACACACAACTTGTGCACTTTGCACTGGGCACTGTACATGCCTGTCACACCACGCAACACTAACGAATGCTGCCAGAAACACCTCAGTTCAGATTCGAGACTATTATTTTATAAATTGCAGTGTTTTTACTATATATATATACAAAATCATTTAAATGAATTTTGACTTGGGATTAGGACAGAATTTTCAACAATTTCTGAAATGGTCCTAAACATACTTCTGCAATTTTATACTACACATTTATGCAAAGAGGAGTTTTCAGCATTGACGATTATAAAATCAAAATATCGACCAACTCTGAAAAACATTAAAGATGCTCTATGTCCTGCAGTATCAAATATTCCTCCAAAATTTAATTCTTTATGTAGAAATAAACAAGCATATCCATCTTGTTAATATGCAAATTTGCTTTCATCCTTAAGTAAATGGTAAAATTATATGTATACCAAAGAATGGTTTTAAAATAAATTCCTTTATGATTTATTATCAATAAATGTTTGATTTGTATACCTATTTTATATACCTATATATCTGGGGTTACATAAAAATTTCTTAGGCGAAAAAGGGGTCGCAAGTAGAAAAACTTTAAGAAAGCCTGGAATATACTACCTCACAAAATTAACAGTTCCTATTTGTCTCAGAGTGGTCTTATATGCAATTGCAGAAACCTGGAAGTAATCTAAACATCTAACTATAGGTGAATAGTTAACTTGTGCATTCATGATGATGAAAGCTATAAAAAAATTAAGACAAGTATTAAAAATACAGAGAAAACAGGGAAACATCTGTATGAAATACTATAAAGCAAATTTTTAAAAAAAAGAAGGAAACAGTAGCTATAAACAAATAAGAGGAGAAAAGCGAATGAGAATGAATGGACAAAGAATTCTGATGGGGATGGAGGAGAATCAACTGAATAATAAAGATATTTCATATATTGAAATGAATTTGAATGGAAAAAGTGACTAAACAAAGTTGGTTGGTATAGAGTTTAGGCAGCACAGTAGACAGAGTGCTGGATCTGAGGTAAGGAAGACTCATCTTCATGAGTTGAAATCTGGCTTCAGACACTAGCTGTGTGACCCTAGGCAAGTCACTTAATCTTATTTGCCTCAGTTTCCTCATCTGTAAATTGAATTGAAGAAGGAAATGACAAGTCACTCCAGTATCTTTGCCAAGAAAACCCCAAATGGAGGCAAGAAGAGTCAGATACTACTGAACAACAAAGAATTAAGTTTTTAATGAAAGCCAGCTTTTTAAAAAGCAATGAGTTTGGGGCGGCCAGGTGGCTCAGCAAGTAGGAGTGCCGGCTCCAGTGTCGGGATGACCTGAGGATCAAGTCCGGGCTCAGACACTGGCAACCACCCAGAAACACCTGGCCGTGTAACCTTGAGCAAGTTACTTAACCCTGATTGCTTAAAAATAAATAAATAATAAAAAGCAATGAGTTCCCCTTCATTAGCAGCTCTTCAAGGAGACAGTAGATGACCATGTTAAAATAATAGCCAGCATTTATGAAGGGCGTTAAGATTTGCAAAATGTTTTACATATATGATCTCATTTGTTCTTCACAAAAACCCTGGGGGAAGGCTTTATATCTTCATTTTCAGATGAGGAAATTGAGGCAGGCAGAGAGATTAAATGGCTTGCTCAAGGTCATACAGCTGTTAAGTGTCTGAGTTAGGGTTTGACCTTGCATCTTCCTCACTCTAGTTTCCTCACTCTAGCTTCAGTGTTCTATTTGGTTTTACAGTTAAGGTAGCTTGGTGGCACCCCTGAGGTCAGGAAATCCTGAGTTCAAATTCAGCCTCAGATATTTACTACCTGTGTGACCCTGAGCAAATCACTTAACTTCTATCTACCTCAGTTTTCTTAACTGTGAAATGGGGATAATAACAGCACCTACCTCACAGAGTTGCTGTGAGGATCAAAAGAAATAATATTTGGAAAGTGCCTGGAATAATATCTCTTTGCTGGGGCATCTAGCTGTCTCTAGATTGGGGGAGGGGGAGGTGAAAGGGGGGATGGAAATCTTGACCAGGAATAGGTGGAATTGAATAATCTTTGAGATCCCTTCTTTCAGAAAATACTTTGCAATCTGCAAAGAACCATTGGAATTAATCTCAGTTTCCTCAGTAAAAGAAAAATGATAATACCTATCCACCTCCAAAAAAGTTGTTGTGAGAACAGGACTAATGTGAAAATTTGTTTAATACAATTGTACGTGTATAGCTTTTATCAGATTTCATGCCATCTTGAGGGGAGGGGGGAGGGGAGAAAATTTTAGAACTCAAAATCTTATAAAAGTGAATGTTGAAAACGAAAAATAAATTGAATTTTTTTAAAAGTTGTTGTGAGGATCAAAGGAAATAATGGATAGAAAAGTAATTTGCATATAACATCTAGGGTTCTCTCTCAAACACACAGGCCCCTAGAGGTTGGGGAGGCCAATCTAAGGCTTTTTCGAATTTGCATCTGAATCCCTATGGTAGCACAGACTTGCCCTTCTGGGGAGCTGCCGTCCCATCCCCAGTTATGGGGGAACCATCGTAGCTTAGCCACCACACACTAGATGTGAAACCCGAAGCCCAGGACCTCACTCTCACTGCCTTTGTGATGTCATCCTGACACCAAATGCAAGGGGAAGGAATGGCACATACAAACACCTCCCTCTCCATCCTTCCTTGCACACTAGAGATTCACCCATCCTAGTTCCTCTCTCATGGTTAATCCAAATGACTCCAGAAGCAGCCCACCTCCAACCTCGAGGATAATTACCCTCCCTAGATACCTTAGTTAAATATGGCAGGAAGGACAGTATTGTTATGCCCCAAATGGCCAAACCTGCTATCTTTTCCTCCCTAATCTTCTAAGTTCCTCTGGTTACTATCTGACAGGACAAATTGTAAAATGTGGTATGCCTACCACAATTACTACTTGGGCAAATTAGGCAGTGCCATGGAGAAAATATTGGACCTGAAATCAGAAAGACCCAAGTGCAAATCTGACCTCAGAAACTTACTAGCTGTGCAATCATGGGCAAGTCACTTAACAGCTGCCTGACTCAGTTTACTCATCTGTGAAATGGGAATAATAATAGCACCTACCTATGGGTATTGTTGGGAGGATCAAATGAAATAAGATTTGTAAAGTACTTTGTCAACCTTAAATACCATATGAATGCTATTCTCATTCTCTCAGTCTCTCCTGTTTAAAAAAAAAAGTCTAATGTAACTTATTTTTTATTTTGCAGAGTTCTCTTAGTAATTCATGAACTAGTAGTTGAAAATATTTATAATTCCATAAAAGAAATGTGCTAGCAAAGTGAATCCAGAAAAGCTTCCTGTAGGAGGTAGGATTTTAGATAGGACTTTAATTGGGATCTAGGGAAAATAGAAGGAGGAGATAAGGAGGGAGAGCATTCCAAGAAAGGGGAACGACTAGGAAAAAATACCCAGTTGGTAGGTGGAGTGTTTTCTTTGAGGAACAGCAAGGAGGTCCACGTCACTAGTGGAATGTAAGGAATAAGAAGACTGGAAATTTGGGCAGAGGGGCGAAGGTTATGAGGAACTTTGAATGCCAACAATCCTGGAGGTGACAGGCAGTCACTGGAGTAAACTGAGAATTACTGACCTCAGCCCATGGTTGTTATCTTGGACTAGTGATTTCACTGCAGAACAGATTTCCTGGCTCCGAAATGCCCTCCACTGAGGCAAATTTGTAACTCATCAAGAAACAGAAGAGAGCTGTCTTACTTAAATGAAATTAAAAGACAGTGCCTGCAGTCTCACACAGCTTGCCTGTGTCAGAAACAAAAATTAAAGCTAAGTAGTCCTGACTTTAAGATCAGCCCTCTGTTCTGTGTCTTGGTGATACCTCTCCTTCAAAATTATGACACCTAATATGATACCTTTCCTTCCCAATCATGATACCTAACAGGATACCTCTCCTTCCAAATTACTGTAGATTTAGAGTCTGTAAGGCACCTTAGAAGTCAACCCCTTCCTTTTACAAAAGAAACTAAGCCTGATTTACCCAGGGTCACACAACTAGCAAATGTCTGAGGAGGATTTGAACTCAGGTCTCTCTAAGTCTAGCACTATCCACTGAGCTACCTAACTGCTAGGGCCTCTAAATGTTTCCACTCCACCTATAGAATTTGCATTGGCCCCACTCCCACTTACCAGAATCATCCACTGTCCCTCTGTATCGTACTTATTCCTTTTTTATGAACCTCACAGAACCACAGGAAGAAAAAAAAAAGACTATACTGCTGCCCCTGGGCCCACTCCTAGACCAACAGCCCTTAGCAGGGATGCAGAGGGTTGGATCAGGCCATCAGCTAAATTATCATCAGGCAACAAGCAACCAGAGAGCTCAAGTCTGACAGTGTTGGAATCCAGTGGGAAAACAGGCAAGTGTGCTATAGGCAGCAATTTGGGAACATCAGATCTAACCAGTGAAACAGGAGAGCATGGCCTAAGGTCAGACAAGGTATTGAAACAGATTTGAACTCATACAAACAATTTCCCAATTTGACTCACTCACTCTCCTCTGCCCTTTTGGACCCTAGCGTTCTCTGTCTCCTCACCCTCTTGACTTTCTACAAAAGCTTCAGCTTTGAACAATTCTTCACCATTACCACCATTTTCTCTGGTAGAGAAACAGCTGAATTCACAAAGCAGCCAATTCAAACAATAGTAGCAGTACTTTGTAACTACTAGAGTACTTTATAATAATATTATAATGTAAAATACATATAATAATATATAATAAAATACTCCAGTATTTTCATATTCATTATTTCAGATGGTGCTCAAATTAACTCTGCAAGGTGGACAAGGTGTTCCCCCTCACTCAACCCAGACTGCCTAGACCCCATCTGGGGTATCCAAGTGGTAAGAGCTCCATGGGGACTCCATGGGGCTCCATACAAGAATGGTCAATAGCAGAGACCCTTCTCCAAACTTTTCCTTCCAATGACCCCTTCTGATTTTCCCTTGCCTGGTTAGACATTGCCCCTATGGACCCTTTTTCTTGAAAAATAAAACTTCAATAATGCTTCTAAGGCACTTTCATCTGAGATAGTCTAAATGCTTTGGAGAACATTAGCTTGTTGTAGTGGACCCAGAATCACCATTTTACTTGGCCACTAATACTTGCTTCTTTCTTCACAGTGCTCATGGGCTGAGTCCTTCTATTCTTCCCTGCTCCCCCCCCCCGAAAAAGACATGACTGTTCACACTTGGACAACCTAGGAGTCCCCAACTAAAACACTAGTAAGATGAAATACCTCCAAGCCTTGCCATGTGTCTTACAGCCATGCCATCCAGACCCCCAGGCACTGCTACCTGACATACTGATGGACCCTAAGGATTCTGGGCCTTCCTAAAGGAATCTGAACCTTCCTAAAGGCGTTGTCTCCCCATAATTAGAGCATGAATTCTTTAAGGGTAAAGATTGTCTTGCTTTTCGAGGTTTATTCCCAAGAGCTTGGCAAGTAGTAAGTTTGTTGTTGCTGTTCAGTCATTTCAGTCATGTATGACTCTTGATGACCCCATCTGGAGTTTTCTTGGCAAAGATACTGGAGGAGTTTGCCATTTCCTTCTCTATCTCGTTTTACAGATGGGGAAACTGAGGCAAACAGTTCTGCCACTTGTTCCTTGTATAACATTGGGAAAGTCAAGTCTGCTGTTACCCCCAGTTTCTTCCTATGTAAAATGAGAGGGTTAAGCTAAAAGGCTAAGGCCTTTCTCTTCTTAGCTATGATCCTAGATCTAAAGTGTCTCTCTCCACTGCAAGCTGCCATCATCTCTCTTTTTTGTAATCTCCATTTTTGTTTCCAATCTTCTACCTCCACTTTATAGGCCTCATTTCCACCCTAAGAAACTGCCATGATCACAGGTCCAACGTTTTAGGGAGAATCCCAGTCAGGCTTCTCTTCACTCACACCTGGATTCTCCCCAGAATCCCCTTCCTTCTCCTTCACTGCCACAGCTACACTACAAGCATTGCCTTCCTCCGCTGGAATGTAAACTCCTTGAGGGTAGGACAGTCTGGCTTGACTTATTTTTATCCCCAGCAACTAGCACAATGCCTGACACATAATAAGTGCTCATTGGACGTTTTATCTACCTAAGGCAGATGTTTTTAACCTGGGCTCCATAAGAATTCCATAAGAACCAATATAATCTGTTTTCTTTGTAATACTCTATGTTATACATTTAAGCAGGCAACAAGCATTTATTACTATGTGTCAGGCACTGTGCTAAGCCCTGGTGATCCCCCAAACAAGCTAAATGAACAATAATAATCCCTGCCTTCAAGGAGCTTACATTCCAATGAATATATACACAGAAACACACACACACAAACCTATGTACCACATGTAGTGGGCTACATCATAGTAGAAAATGTTAAATGTTGCACATTCATCTCTAGAAACACGTACATATACACACAAATACATATGTGCACATATATACGCAAACCTATTACAGCAGACTGTAGGGGAATGCAGCTGCCTGCTACACATTTCTCTCTGGAAACACACACATACATACACACACACACACAAAAAAAAAACCTTATGTACTACATGTAGTATACTACATCATAGTGGAATGATGCTGAATGCTATACTTTCATCTCTGGAAACATACATATACCTATACATATACATATATACATATATGTACACATATACACACAAACATACACACACAACCCTATTACACTACATAGTAGTGGAATGATGCTGAATGCTAGGGTCAGAATTCCTTTTTTTTTTTTTTTGCTTTTTGGAGGGCCATTGGGGTTAAGTGACTTGCCCAAGGTCACATGGCTATTTTTTGTGTTAAGTGTCTGAGGCCAGATCTGAACCCAGGTCCTCCTGACTACAGGGCTGATGCTCTACTCACTGTGCCACCTAGCCGCACCCAGAATTCCTTTCTTCCAATTAACTTGCTTCCATGCAGCATCACTTATACTCCTGCAGGGCCTACACTCATAGATGACCCATGTGTTTATATGGTAGCTGTTGTATCAATTGTGTTTCCCCCCAACACTTTTCAGCTGTGTGCATCTCCAAAATGAAAGAGGAAGTAATAGCACCACAGGAAAAAAAAATGAAAAGGAATACATTATAGTACAGTGTTCCTGCCATGCCAGTTTTAACACCATTCACGGTGGAATCTCTAAACTGCATTTGTCAGAATCACAAGAAAAAGGCAGGCAGGGTGTCTGGTGGAGAGTCCCACTAACCTGGTTCCATGTCATTAGTCCTGCCTCAGACTCCGGGCAACCATAAATTATAACCTGCTTTTTTCAGAATATTGTTACAAGGAACAACAAGCTAATGTTCTCCAAAGCATTTAGACTATCTCAGATGAAAGTGCCTTAGAAGCATTATTGAAGTTTTATTTTTCAAGGCTTGGCAGCTAGGATTTGACACCCATCAGCACATGAACATTTCTATCAGCTCCCCTGCCCCCAATTTTTCCACACTTATAGTTTTCATTGTTATCTCACCCCCCTGATAACTGTGAACATTCATAGCCTGAAACAAGACCAGTGCTGTGAGTCGTTTTCCATTTTTATTAAAATGATTATTGGTCCACAGCTTCTCTTTTAGACCAAGCTTAATTTCATTCAGACCTGTGGGCTCATACTAATTTGCATGATAAGTTTCAAGGATTTCTTTTCCCCCCCAAGAAATCAACCATTTGTTTACTTTGTTGAAGTGTGTACTTAATCAGAATATCTTTTGCATAAAATGGCACCATAAGGGACCATATAGTCTTTCTTAGATTTATTTTTGGCCCAAATCTGCCCAAATAACATAATCTAAAATGGCTTATCTTACTTCTATTCCTAAAATTTAAGCCCAGGAATTCCTAGAATTCTTAGATGTTCAAGTTGGAAGAAAGTTTAAAGATCATATGCTGTGGCTCCTTCGTTTCACAGAGAAGAAAATTGAGAGCAGAGAGGGAAAAATTTATTTGCCTGAGGACAGTTCATTTATTTCTTCAGCAAGATTTATAAAGCACCTACTATGCTCAATACACTGTCTTAGTCTCTGGAAGAGAAAAAAGATGAATAAATCCTGTTTCCTTCCCTCAGGTTGCTTGCAACCTAGTAGAGAGAGAGATAATTCATGTATAGGCATAAACATAATGCAAATTAGAATATGAAGAGTATATCAAATGACTATAAAATGCTATAAGAGGTGAGGGAAAAATCAAGGCAATCTTTATTGAGGAGGGCAGTTTTTCATGTCAACTTGAGGGCTGCATAGGATGTCAATATGGAAATGTGATGGGGAAGATTTTTTTTGAGTATTGGTAATATGTAAGCAAAGGCAAGAATGTGTGTGTGTGTGTTCTGTATATACTTGTCTACAGTAAGATCATATGCTGTGGCCTCTATCCTCCCTCTATCCCATACCCCAGTAAAACAGAAGCTCCTGGAAGGTAGGCACTTTGTTTTTGTCTCGTTATCTCCAATTTATAGGACAGTGCCTTGTCAATCAATCAGTCAATAATCATTTATTAAGTGCCTACTGTATGTCATTCACCATGCTAAGAGTTGGGATGCAAAAAAAGGCAAAAGATGGTCCCTTTGCAGCAGAGGCTTCACTCAAATTTCGTGAATTCCCAAAAGTTCACAATCTAATAATGGAGACAACTTGAAAACAACTACATATAAACAAGATACAGAGAGTATAAATCAGAGATAATTACTGAAGGGAAGGCACTAACATTAAGGGATTTGGGAAAGGCTTCGTGTTGAAGATGGAATTTTAGCTAGGATTTGAAGGAAGTCAAGAAATTAGTTGGTGGAGAGGAGAGTATTCCACACATGGAGGAGAGGCAGGGAAATTGCTCAGTCTGAAGATGGACAGTCTTGTTCAATGAAGAGCAAGGAGGTCATACATATATACACATATCATGATTATTTTCAGAGGAAAGTTGGAAGAAATAGGATGTATTACTGGATCACAGAAGTGGGAGGTCATGTAAAGTGTAAGGATACTGAAAAGGTATATATAAGAGGTATTTAATAAGCTTATTAAATGAGTGCAGAAATGGATGGATGGATGAATGGATGGATGGATGGATGGATGGATGGATGGATGGATGGATGGATGGATGCACGAAAATATGAGACATTTTCAACATATGATAAGTAAGCATAGTTGTATGAGAGGCAGGTGATAATAGTATGAGAGAAGCCTGAAAGTTTAACCTGGAGCTAGAT
This sequence comes from Petaurus breviceps papuanus, assembly GCF_028583685.1. Classification (NCBI taxonomy): domain Eukaryota; kingdom Metazoa; phylum Chordata; class Mammalia; order Diprotodontia; family Petauridae; genus Petaurus; species Petaurus breviceps. The sequence continues at coordinate 13,069,855 of NW_027187376.1, read as the reverse complement.
CAAGGAAAGTATGGGAAGGGTGGCCTGGAATATCAGAATAGTGTTTTGTCTCCCAATATACAAATGCTGAGGGTTGCCACCACCACTAACATTTTGCTCTTGAGATAGTGACCAAAAATTCAACTGGTACAATTCCAAAAAATAACCCAAGTGCTGTGGATCTCATTTAATAGCTTCTGGTCCTGGTAAGTGCTACATGGGGGTAGCAGATAATTCATGAAATCCTAATAAACTGACAATTGTGAACATTTCCCCCAAAATACCACAATGTTCACACAAGAAAGGAAGGAGCTTAGCTAACTCCCAGGTTGAATGTTGTCTCCTCCAGGGACTATGTTTTCACCTTTTTTGTCTCTAATTCTTAATCTAGTTCCTGGCATATGATAAGGACCCATAAAGCATTTATTTACTGATTAACTGACTGAAGGGAAGGGTCCACTGGAAAACACAAGAATATTTCAAGAGGTCCATGAAAAGTGCTGTCAAGGTAAAAAACCTAAGAACCAAACAATGGTTATCATCCCCAAACCCAAGAAAATGATGTATCTTTCCCTAATGTAGTATGATATCCATCTTATGGGAATATATACATATTCCCCCATTGACTAATTTTACACTCCACAAATTCTATTCTTACCCAAATAGGCATGTCTCTACTTTGTAAATAGCCAATCAATAAATATTTATTGAGCACCTATTTGTATAGGCACTGAGAACACAAAGACAAAAATGAAATGATCCCTGCCCTCAAGGAGCTTATATTCCATTAGGGAAACAACATATACACATCAAAATGTATTCAAAATACATACAAAATAAAAATGAGGGAAGTCCAGACAGCAGCCAAACCAGGGCTGCTGTGAGTGCTAAAGGATAGATAACCTAGTAGACCAATGCAGTATGTTGAATGGGTAACCTAGAGTAGATGAGGATATCTTAAAATACTAAGTCCATAATCATCTGAAAAATTACCAAAATGCCACACAATTCAAAGAGCCCTCACTCTATATTCATGAAGGCAATACAGCATCTGAAAGGCCACTGTTTGCCTTTCCATTTTCAGATCTTATTATATGCCCCCAAGAGGTCCAATTTGGACCATTTTTGTTTCATCTTTTATGTCATACAGATCTTCTTCTCTCCCCTTTTTCTTTCTTTCCTAAGAAATTTGTCACTCATGCGGTTTCTCTAACAATCAATTCATTGATCTTCCTTATTTCACTTGGGGATCATTTGAAATGCAAATAAAGATATGGGTCATTGTTCCATTAAAAACAGGTCATTCTCCAAGAGTGAAACTGCCATGTATCCAGTCCTTCATCTTCCCAATGCTATGTATACTCACAAATCTTTCTTCTTTCACATTTTTTTAAAAAAATAAGCTAAAGCAAAGGAGAAAAAAAAAAACCTTATGTTGCTGACTAAAAGGGTATGCTGCCTAATCTTTAAAATCATTCCTCTTTGGGGAGGTGCCCTGGTCATCCTATTGAAATTGCTCAATACTGTAGACTCAAGGTTCTCAGAAAACAGCTTGAAGGGAAGAGCTAGCAATGTCTCTTGTATCTCTCATCATAATCTCATGCATCATTAAATGTAAAGGTGAACCGTGTCCTATGAGTTGACTTGCCAACCTGAATCTTTTGGAGCTGGGCATATAATCCATTTGTGGTAACCCTTGTTTTCAAATGAGTGGGATGAGAAAGAATGAATGACATCTTCATGGCTCCTTTGTTGGGAGCTCCCGATATGGAAAGGTGGATTCTACCCTACACTACCCCCTTTTCTGGACACAGAATCAAAAGGCTTTGATCTAGATGCTGGCTTTGCTACCTATTACCTGTATGACTTGGGGCAAGTCTTTCTACCTTTTGTGCCTCAGTTTCCTTATATGTGAAAAGAAAAGGCTGTACTCAAATTTAGTGGTCTTAACCTGTGATCTGTGAATTTGTTTTGTTTTTGCTCCTTTGATAACATATTCCAATATGATTTCTTTTATAATTCTATATGATTTACTTTTAAAAATATTCTGGGGCTCTTTCTAGCAAGTCTGGAGTCAGACCACATGAGATAGGGAGAATGATTCGTGGTCAGAGGAAGGGTACCAGTTCTGTCTTCCGCACCCACATGAAGCACAGGAAAGGGGCAGGCAAGCACTGGGCTATGGACTTCCCCAAGAGACATGGATACATTAAGGGTATCGTAAAGGACATAATCCATGATCCAGGCCAAGGGGTTCCTCTTGCAAAAGTAGCTTTTCAGGATCCTTACTGATTTAAAAAAAGGACAGAGTTGTTCATTGCTGCTGAAGGCATCCACACTGGCCAGTTTGTGTGCTGTGGTAAGAAAACTCAGCTCAACATTGGCAATATCCTCCCAGTTGGCACTATGTCTGAAGGGACCATAGTGTATTGTCTTGAAGAAAAGCGTGGGGACTGGGATAAACTTGCTCCGGCATCTGAAAAGTATGCCACAGTGATTTCCCACAAGCCTGAAACCAAGAAAACATGAGTGAAGCTACCTTCAGGCTCTAAGAAAGTGATCTTTGCTGACAGCTGTGGTTGATGTTGTTGCTGGAGGAGGTCGTATTGATAAACCCATCCTTAAGGCAGGTCGTGTCTATCACAAATACAAGGCCAAGAGAAACTGCTGGCCCTGTGTCCGGGGTGTGGCCATGAATCCCATGGAATATCCCTTCGGAGGAGGTAATCACCAGCATATTGAAAAGAAGAGACCCCCCCAGCTGGACAAAAGGTCAGTCTCATCCTGCCTGACATACTGATTGACTCCGGGATACCAAGACTGTACAGGAGGAGTACAGAATCCTGACAATAAAAATTATTTGGAAATTGTAAAAAAAAAAAAAAATATATATATATATATATATATATATTCTGGGGAGCAGTCCACAGGCATCAGACTGACATGACATTAAAAAAAAAAAAGATGAAGAATCCCTGGCTTTAGTGATATCCAATGTCCCTTCCAGATCTAAGTCCTAAAAATAAGATTTAGACAGTTGACTTCAATGGTAAAAGGGGTGCAGAAAACAATGGTGTAAATAATGCAGGATTTGTTTCCTAATCTTTTTTATGTCATGAACCCCTTTGGTGGTCAGGTGAAGCTAAAGAGCCATTCTCAGATGATTTTTGAAATACATAAAATAAAATATATATGATTACAAAAACAGATATGTTGAAATATAATTACCAAAAAAAATTAATTCAGAACCCAGGTTAAGAAGCCCTGGTTAAAAAAAGAAAAGCATGTTGGAAAATATGACATGTCTGAAAAATGAAGCCCAGGCATTTAGGCTACACAGAAGCCTCATACCTAAATATCATGATCACTTTCTTTCACAGAAAAGTTGGAAGGCACAGGATATAGCAATTGACTAGATCTGAAAATAGAGGAAATGACTCGTTATTGATGTGGGAGTCCTGGCAGAATCATCTCTCTTTTAGACTAACAGCTAACCAACAAAGGTAAAAAGAAACTGTTAACTAGAAGAAAGGTAAAAGATGAGAAAATACTTCTGACCACTGCAGCAGGTTCAACGTGACTACATAAATGAGTCACTGACACCCCAAAGTGGATAAGAAAAAAAAGAAAAAAAAACAAAGCCTGTGACCTAGATTGACATCAGTTTCTACAATCAACATAAAGTGATTGCCACAAAAAAAGGAAAAGTTTGATCCTACTTCTAAATTTTTATTAAAATCAAGTTAAATGGTCTTCTGTTGGATGATTTGATGACAACTGACATTTGATACTTTCAATTGGTCAAGTATTTTGTGTACCTGATTTCATATGAGTCTCACACCAGCACTGGTGAGATAGGTAAAACAGGTATTATTGTCCCCATTTTACAAGGGAAAAAAACTGACTGAGAGAGTTGGAGTGACCTGGGATTGTTGATCTGAAAGGGACATCAGAGCCCATATAGTCCAATCCTCTCCCTCATTTTACAGAAAAAGAAACTAAGACTGAGGGTCAGTCAGATAGTAATTATCAGCTGTAGAATTTGAACCTAGGTCTTCTGACTCTTAGAGACAAGCTTCTTTCCATTCTAGTAGAGCTAGCAAGTTTGAGAGGCAGACCTTAAGCCCAAATCTTCCTGATCCTTAGTCCAGCACTGCACTTAATCATTCCATATGGTACCGCTTTCAGGCTACTTGAAATTCTGGACCAGGCAAGACTGTCATCATTAATTAAAGTCCTAGTTATGACTTGACACATAACAGGGATTTGATGTACCTTTGGTACTATGATCCTCCCCCCCCCCTTCAAAACTTTATCATATTGTGGCATATGTAACTAGGCGGTGCAAAGGATGGAGTCAAAAAGACCTGAGTTTATATCTGGCATCAGATAGTTGATAGCTGTGTGACCCTCATAAAGTCACTTAATTGGTCTGTGCCTTAGTTTCCTCATCTGTAAAATAGGGTAATAATAGTACCAACCTCCCAGGGTGTTAATGAGGATCAAATGAAACAATATTTGTAAAAATCCTTTGCAGAGGTTGAAGCTCAATGTAAATGCCAGCTACTATTACTGTTACAATCCTAAGATCACTTTCCCCTTGCGGATCAGGCCTTGGAACCCCCACTGATCAGAGCCACAAGGACAATTAAAGCTTCCTCTACACAACCCTGAAGAAGTGAACTAAGAGTAAGGCTTCTGCTCACTCCCTGGTTTTCCATTTTAGCACAAATACCCTCCGACAGCAGTTGAGAGAAAACTGGTAAATTGCTACACTCTTGGTGGAACTGTGAAATGGTCCAGCAGTTTGGAACTATGCTTCAAAAAACACTGAACTGCACATACCCTTTGACCCAACAATAGCATTACAAGGTCTAACACCAAAGAGATCAGAGAAAGAGGTCAGCGTCCTTATATGCCACACAACTAAAACTAAAAAAAAACAAAACTCAGAATTAGTGTCTCACCCGATACCACACAGGCAAAGTTGGTTGCTGGGTTCAAAGCCAGGTAAACGGATTCCAAAACCACGGATTCCAAAACCAGGGCCTTTCCCCCTGCCTCTGCATAAATCAGCCAGTAGAAGACAATCTCTCCACTTACCCTGCAGTACAAACCTTCATCATTTCTCACCTATACTACTGCATGTAGCAGCAACCACACTAGCATACCCAGGATGGCTGCTAATACAGGTTCTTAGATCTGCTTTACTAGGAAAGACAGATGTTCAAGGGGTCAACAATCTCTTTAACTACATTCATTAGTTCAGGGGAAAAATCAGCACCCTGAACTTCAGAGAAAATACAAGCAGAGAAATAAAGACCAACAGACAGGGCTTCTAACTGTCTGAGAAATTAGAACAGATAAGCAGACAGATCCAACTGTCTGACCAAGGCAATACAGTAACAATACATAGTTACCAGAGACAGAAACACCAAAATCTGGGTTTCTCAAAGCAGGAGGGCTTCTTAACGGCTACTCAGAGTCTCATCTGGTCAAATCACAAAAACACTCTTCCATTAAGTGAACCCCAAAGCAAAATACTAACTTCAGAGCACATATACCCTTTTTAGAGACAGTATATATATATATATATACCCTTTTTACCATCACAACCCTCATGACTCAGTGTCTAGTTAGAAATTAACAAAAGGTGTGAAAGCCTTCCTATAAGCAAGCCTCCCCTAAGCAAGCTTCCCTTAATGGGCTTCATGTGAGACCTATTAATGGGTGGAGAAGATCTTATATCCCATTAACATTACACTGCAATAACCTTCTTCTTGATTTCAGTGCATCAAGTTTGTCCCCACTCCAACACATCCTTCACACAGCTGCCACAATGATTTCCCCCAAAGCCTGGGTCTGACCATGTCACCCCCATCTCAAGAAACTACACTGATTCCCTATTACCTCCAGGATCAAATATGAAGTCTTTTGTTTGACATTTAAAGCTTTTCACACCCTAATCCTTTTCTGTCTTTTCAATCTTCTCACATCCTCTCTGCTCTATACACTCCATGATCAGGACAAAATGGTGGCTACTTGCTACTTCTCACACACAGTAAGAGTACTTATTCCAACTCCCATTTCCTGCCGGTTCTCCATTCTTGAAATTATCTAACCAAGGAGTCAAGAAACCCTGGCCCTTGGACCAAATCAAGTATAAATGGTTTTAAAACCACTTTTAGCTCCAAAGCCATATAAAAACAAGCAGTGGACTGCTTTTGGCTTGTGGACCATTCTGCTTTAGCATATCTGGCCTATTTTAGTCACTTTTATTTCCTTAGATTTTCAACATATACAATAGACCAAAAAGCAAAATTTATTTTAAAGTGGATACAAGATTATTATTTAAGGACCCTATAATTCTTAGAATCCCTGACTACCTTTTAAGATGAAGTTTAAGAGCCATCTCCTCCAGGAGGTCTTTCTTGGTCACCTCCACCCCAAGCTCCAGTTTCTGGTGCCTTCTCCTCTAAGGTTATCTCAGTATTAATTAAGGTATCCTCAGTATTAATCTTACATGTTCTGATTTATTTCTGGTATCTCAACCATTAGAATGTAAGTTTTTTTTAGGGCAGGCACTGTCTTTGTTTTTTCTTTGTATCCCCCGCACTTAGCAAAGCATTTAGCACATAGTAAATAGTAAATACTATATGATAGCTTGATTGATCTTGTTTTTCTTTTAGTTGTACAAAGAAGAATCATTCCCTCCTGTTGGACTCTAAAGTTTCAGCAACCAAGAGGAGTCAGTCCCCAAAGTATGGTTGGTCAACCTGATCAATGTTAAGAACCAGAAAAAATTCACCAGCAAAAAAATAATATATATTTTTCAAAGTATTAAGATATAAATCATTTATTGGACAATATAACTGAAAGATGCTTATGCTAATCACCTATTTATTCATTGTGCTAAAAAAAATATTCATTTTAATCCTACTTATTTTTATTTTTTTTCTTGATCCTTGAATCAAAAACTACAGATCATGTTCTCTAGCTATGGGATGACTGCCCCCAAACCAACTATGGCATTTGGGAAGAAGGGATTTGCCAGTAACTGTACTGATTTGCATTGCTGGAATAAGGTCTAAAAGATCATAACAGATCCCATTGGAATCTGACATACCAATAGTTCCCCGCCCCCCATCATGTTCAGATCTTGTTATGTTATATCATTCCTATACCCCAATATTGCCCATTTGGGGAAAGATTAGGAATGATAATGAGTGATACAGCTGGCAAGCTTCTCAGGTCACTGCTGCTTTTCCTGTCAATTTCCATTTTTGCCCTTTTAAAATTTTTAAGTTTATGGTGGGAAAAGATTGAATCATACTCTGGGCATAATTAGGGTAATAAACAAGACCTGTGGTTTGACTTGGACAAAATCCAATTGGGTAGCACACATAATCACCTCTAGCTGATGGTTTGGTGATTATGACTTTGACAAAGTGGTATTATTTACTGCTAATGGGTAAGATTATGATTTATAGCTAATTACTCCTTTTCCCCACAATTTTTATATTATGTTAAATGAAGGATTACAATTGAGACAATAAATATTCAACAACAAAGGGAAGAATGGAGTTGTGGCAAAGTTAGTAAAGTTAGACCTTGAGCCTACTGGCCCTACCAAAATTGTGTAATAGATGGTTTGACTTTGGCAAGCCTGCCCACATCCCCTACTAGCATCCTTTTGAAATCCTCTGTCCCGTTCCAAGATGCTTCCTATAAGTCCCCAGGCATCTATCTTGTGTCCCATCCTTCCCAATTCCTGATCTGACATTGAGAGATAATGAAGGTGCCACCCAAAGATATTTGCATTTAACAATAGGATCCCAAAGCTTCCAATATACAAAGGATTAGAGCTATTGTGGTGGGATGTCAAGCAGAGAAGATGGTGGGGGAAATGCTTCCCCTTCCCAAAAAGTGAATGTTGAGGTTAAGGTTAAATGTGATAAACTGAATTTATGTAGTCTTAAGTAGTTTTAAATTATGTAATAGTAAAGTTAAAGATATAATTAAAGAGATATGTAACCAGAAACACATGAAGGACACTTAATGGACAATGCACTTGCTGGGTTAGAACCCACAGGATGTCAAAAGATTGTGAATATACCTTCTCAATATTTAGCATTTCTTACATACTTTTATCTATCCAGGACCATAGTCTGGTCGTTGGTGTCATCTCACCAAGAGGAAGGCCCCCAGAATGTTGTCTGAAGCTGCACAAAGGATAAATGAAAGCCCACTGAGAAGAGTCACATAGATACAGAAATTTTGCATGTTAATTGGTATCATTACAAGGAGTATTACACACTGATGTGATCACAAGTCAATCCAAGTATTGAAGTCAAATGGAACACCATTGCTGGAATTTCCAGGGCAAAATGATGTATGTTTAACTTTTGGTCAATTACCCTTGGTAGGCAGTGGCCATGTTGTTCTTTGATGAAGAATGGGACCTTCCCACTGAGACAGGGTTAGGAAAAACTAAGGAGATTTTTTAACAAAATTGTAGACACAATGTCTTCAGGAGAGGGAGGGGAGGAATGCAGAATTAGCCAATCCCAAGCAGAAGAATTGGTGCAATCAGCCCACCATGCATGCACAGAGAGTCAGATCAGGAAAGAGGAAATAAAAAAGAACCAGGAAGGATTACAAGCTCCTTGGGGGCAGGAGCCTTGCCTTTATATTTCTTTGTGTAAGCCCTATGGTCTAGTCTTACCGACTGGACCCAATATTAGGGGCTACCCTTCCAAAACTTTTGTGTCTTTATTTTATCCCCATCCAGAACAACTCTTCATAAATTTCATGGGTAAGACAACTCCACAATCACCCATTCTAACACTCAAGATAACAATGCATAGCAAGGGTAGGCCAGCTTTATTTTACTTCACAAAAAAATGCAAAAAACACAAAAAAGATTTACAGCAGTCCATACATAATTGATAAAGTTTTCCTTCTTCTCTGGTGAGTTCTACCTTCCCCCAAGGCCTCCAAACTCATGGCACCTATTCTGTTGTTTAGCACCCCCTCAGAATGGAAATGAACGACTATACCAGGCTGACTCAGTGATAGAGTGTGCAGTATACAGTTTTACCTCCAAACAGACTTACTCTTGAGTATTTATGTAGGTCTAAGTTTGTTTATGCTTAAAATCTCATGACAACTTGAGTCAATTTACCAGTTAAATAGTTTAAGACATTTTTGAATGTAGGTACCACACAAGTATGGATTATTGTTTTATTCGTTATATTTGTTTGCTCAACACAAAGTACAGTGCCTGGCACATAGTAGGCATGTGACAAATGCTTTTTGATTGATTGACTGATTAAGATGAATAAAACAGAGCAAAAAAATCATCTCAATGAAGCAAAAGAATAGATTGTGTTACTGGGCCCCTCAGATTAACAGATTACTCCTGTTGGTTCATAGATTTGGGTCTAAGGTTTCTTGGCAGCTAAGAAGCACAATGGAGACACAAAGGAGGACAGCAGGTATATTTTTGGCCTGAGATTAAGTTCGAAAGTCCAAGTCTTATTACTGATTCTGTTTACTCTCTGTATGATAGACACATAGCTTACTCTTGTGCTTAGGTCTGTATTTCCTAGCAAACAATCTCCCCTGGTTCCTCTCCTCTCCCACTTCTAAAACATGGCAGGTATGTACCATGCCCTCCCCAACCCTTCCTCCTTGTCATTCAGTTATAGGGATACTCTTCAGAGCCATCTCAGAACGAACAAATCATGCAATCAAGCCACGGATCGATTTATTGGCACTCAGTCCTAGCCTTGAAATAGTCAGGAAGGCTCTGTTTAGAATGATGGATGGTGTGCTATACATTCATTGCTTCTTTTTTTCAGATAGAACTCATGCCTATTAACTACCAATTACAAAATTTGTTGATTTAAGTACCTATCCTGTTTTCCAGGGAGGAAAGGAGGTCAGGAGCTCATTTCTTATTTTTGGTGCATGTAGATTTACAGCTATCGACTCAGAAGGGAGCTTAGAGTCCTTTAGATGCCCCTAGATGACCAGGGAGGCAGGACCCAACCACGCCCCTGGGACAGACGTATTTGTTACCTTTTTCCTGCTTTTTGGCAGGGGAAGAGGGGGTACCTTGCAAGCTATTCATCCTGCCACGGTATAAATATAATCCCTTGTCTTTTACAGATGAAAAAACTAAGGCGAAGTGATTTCTAACAAGGTCACACAGGCATTAAATGGTGGTTAGGATTCAAATTTCTGATCCCAAAGCCAGAACTCTTCCCACTATTTAATATGCAGCCAACAAGGGGGCTCCAAGCTCAGAATGAGAGTTTGGAGGAAACTAGATCTCAAACTGATTACTACTGCTACATTTTGGGAGACTTCTTGGTCCAGTAAGACTATTATAGAGATGGGGGGGAGGGGGAGAGAGGGAGAGAGATCGAGAGAATGTGGGCAGGGTCCTACATGTACCTATGCACATTTTATGTCAGTAGAGTTTGCAGCCTGGATACAACTCTAAATGGACTCTAAATGAGGTTACCACTTCAGGGTTAGTAGAATAGAACCCTGGGAGATGTTAATGTCCACCTTATCCTTTGTAGCTTTCAATAAATACCTTGATCCTTGCAACCATAAGCTTTCTTATATAGTTATTTTCAGCACCTTATAATTAGCACTGATCAGCTGACCCATCAAGCTAAAATATATTGAGTTCATTTACTTTTCCTAACAAGAAAAAAATGTAAAAATTCATCTATAGAGACAAAATTTTTCTTGGATCTCAACTCAAGTATACTACAGTAAAGATGAAAAATGTGACCCATGGACCAGAAATTTTGGCTCAGGGTATACATTGACTGGGTTTAGTCCTGGAGGGCCTGCCCCATATAACTCTATTTGACTTGTTTAGCTCACATCCAGATTTCTAGAATATGGCTTATGTCTTATTAGTTGATAGATGTGGGCAAAAAAGTTCTGAAATTTCTGAACAAGCATTCTAAGCAACAATGAATTTAAGGTACAGGACAGCTTTCATATCACCTCACTAACAGAATGTGGAGGGGGACAAAACACTCATGATAGCCCAAAATTATCTGATACAATTCCCCTCCCTCTCTGGTGAATTCCACCTTGACTTCAGGAACTTAGTGCTCCAAACTCATAGCACCACTCTGTGGTTTAGACTTCCCAAAGTTCAAACTTAGGGAAGTTTTGGGTTTTTTCCTTATATTTTGTGGTAGAGGGGCCACCTGAGTAGATATCAGTCCTATCACAAGACCTACAACACTCAAATAACTCAAAGTAGTAGCTGAGGGCAAAGTCTGGGTTCGGGGTCCTCCATGACATGGCTTAGTTCCTTGTTGCTCTTCCAGCTCTAAGGCCACATAGTAGGTCCTCAGGCTTGGAACTTTTTTCTTTACTTTTTTTTTGGTCTTTATTGATTTGTTTGTTTACTTTTAGTTTACAAGATTCAGTTCCACAATTCCTTGAGTTTCAAATTTTCTCCCCCTCCTTCCCCCCCACCATGGGGATATATAGTCAACTATAGGATCTGCAAATACTTTCACATTAGATATTAGTCAGGTTATGAAGAAGGATTGTATCAGATGGAATGAACAATAGGAAAGAGGAAACAAAACCGAACGAGAAAAAGAAAGAGAGCAGATAGTTTGCTTCAATCTGCATTCCAACTCTGTTCTTTCTAGTTCTTTCTCTGAATGTAGACATCTCTCTCCAGCATGAGTCTTTTGGAGTTGACTTATAACCCTGCATTGCTGAGGAGAGTCTGGTCTATCAAAGTTGGTCATCACACATACGTTGTATCTGTAATTTGTGTACAAATTTCTCCTGGTTCTACTCTTCTCACTCAGCATCAGTTTGTATAAGCCTCTCCAGGTAAATATGAAGTCCATCTGCTCCTCGTTTCTTATAGCACAATAGTATTCCATTACATTCATATACCACAACTTGTTCAGCCATTCCCCAATTGATGGGCATCCCCTTAATTTCCAATTCTTTGCCACTACAAAAAGAGCTGCTATAAATTTTTTTGTACATATGGGTCTTCCTCCCACTTCTATGATCTCTTTGGGATATAACCCTAGAAGTGGTATTGCTGGGTCAAAGAGTATGAAATTATTTATAGCCCTTTGCGCATAGTTCCAGATTGCTCTTCAAAATGGTTGAATCAGTTCACAACTCCACCAGCAATGCATTAGTGTTCCAATTTTTCCACATCCTTTCCAGCATTTGTCATTTTCCTGTTTTGTCATCTTAGCCAATCTGACCAGTGAGATGTGGTACATCAGAATTGTTTTGATTTGTATTTCTCTAATCAATAGTGATTTAGTAGGGGCAGCTAGGTGGCACAGTGAGTAAAGCGCCAGCCCCGCAGTCGGGAGGACCTGAGTTCGGTTCTGGCCTCAGACACTTAACACACATACACACACACAAAAAAAAACTAGCTATGTAACCTTGGGCAAGTTGCTTAACCCCAATTGCCCTCCAAAAGGCAAAAAAAAAATAGTGATTTAGAGTATTTTTTCATATGCTTACAGATATCTTTAATATCCACTGAAAACTGCCAGTTCATATCCTTTGACCATTTATCAATTAGGAAATGACTTGTATTCTTATAGATTTGACTCAATTCTCTGTATATTTTAGAGATGAGGCCTTTATCAGAGACATTGGTTGTAAAAATTCCCAATTTTCTACTTCCCTCTTAATCTTGGTTACTTGGCTTTGTTTGTACAGAAGCTTTTCAATTTAATGTAATCAAAATTATCCATTTTGCATTTTATAATGCTCTCTAGTTCTTGTTTGGTCATAAAGTCTTCCCCTCTCCATAAATCTGACAGGTAAACTATTCCTTGCTTTCCCAGATTGCTTACAGTATCAGCCTTTATACCTAGATCATGAACCCATTTAGGCTTGATTTTGGTATATGGTGTTAGATAATGTTCTATCAGGCTAGGAACTTTTAACATTCCCATGGAATGCATAAGTTCAAAGAACTCTCAGCCCCTACCTGCAGGGTTCCCATCTCCATACCTACAATATCTCAGACTGAGAAGTTGTGTTACAAATCCTTCATGCATCAGCCGATCCTGGAGGCCATTTGTACATGCAACAAGGTCTCTTTTGTCTCTCTGGTTTCTGGTCTACATATAGATCATACTAAATAGGAGCTGATTCTGCAATAAAGACCCCCATTTGTAGGCCCAGCACAAGGGGATGGTTATACTGACCTCCCATAGCTCAAGTCAACCAAATCATCCCCAATCCTGAGACTTAAGTATTCTTCAATTGGCACAGTCCAGCAACATACTGTATCATGGTCTCTCATGGACAGATATCCTAAGAGCATTTCAGAATAAAAAACAGAGGTGAAAAATAGAAGAAATCTGTCAAGATTTCTCTTAACAGATCACTTTCTCCATCAATGACAGTGGAGTCACCACATTTGAACTCTAACATCACAATCATCCACATGTTTCAAGAAGAATGGGAATGTCACTAAAGGAAACAAATATGGAAAGCACAGTTGGACCCAAAAAAGCATACAGAGAGGAGATGCATGCTGGAGGCAATGTGCTTTGGAGAGTGCTGAGAGATCAGTTTGTAAGATATCTGAAAAAGGACAAGATACTGAACAAATGGAGGGAAAACACAGATGTTGTTACAAACCCCTGCCCTCCAGAAGGATATCAGGAGCTGCCAACCAACATGTTTTCTTTGGCATTTCAATAGAATCTTCATGAGAATATTTTATATGCGTATTGGGTACATCCCTGATGAAATGGGTTGACTATAGTAGATGATTTTCTACAGCTGACCACATCTTAGTAGGACTGAGAATTGACTGAAAGGTACAGAGAATGCAAGATCTTGCTCTGCTTAATGTTTGCAAACTAAAAATACCATCTGGTTTGATAGAGTAAAGTGTGACCACAAAGGTTATCTTCCGATAACGGCTGTTCCATGTATACATTCATCCTCCCAGTAGACTACAAATTCCTTGAGAAAAGGGACTATTTCATTTTTTTGTATCTCACCACCTAGCACAGTGCCTTTTTTTTTCCCCAGATGGCTAATCATTCTTATGGCTGCTATGGGTCGAAAAGGAATTTGTTGCCCAAGTCTAAATCCACAAGGCTCACATGAAACAGTGAGGACATGAATTGCCCAAGTGAGGACATGAATTGTCCAAGCATCTATTTTTAGTAGGTGCTTAATTAAGAAATATTTGTTGAATCAAAGATCATATAAGTTTCACTGACAGACATAACAGAAATAATTGATGATCCTCTGATAATTGATATCAAAAGAAGCAAAATAGAAAAAGAGAGGAGGGAGAGAGAGAATGGAAAGAAGGAAGGAAGGAAGGAAGGAAGGAAGGAAGGAAGGAAGGAAGGAA
>NW_027187376.1:13043420-13055456 GCF_028583685.1 Petaurus breviceps papuanus | reverse complement strand
GAAGGAAGGAAGGAAGGAAGGAAGGAAGGAAGGAAGGAAGGAAGGAAGGAAGGAAGGAAGGAAGGAAGGAAGGAAGGAAGGAAGGAAGGAAGGAAGGAAGGAAGGAAGGAAGAGATCCATGCTCACCAAGTCATGGAAAATGGACAACAAAGAATCACAATCTTGTCCATTGTTCTGAAGGTACATCCCACTGCTATACCAAGTCCTTGGGCTCTATATCTGGAGTCATTCTTGGTCCAGATCAGGTTAGATTAACCAGGGGTGAAGAGATGATGTGATATTAGCTACAAATATAATCATGTAACCGTTTACATACATTTCCTCATTGGATCCTCAAAGCAAACCTGAGGTAAGGAAGGAAATGACACACTTGTAGGTGCTGTATAGGCTAAGTTGTCTTCCCTGACCACCCTTCCCTGCACTTGCATATTCATCTGTGATAGGACTGATATCTCCAAGTACTTTCCACTGCTCCCTTCCTCCTTCCCACAACATGGATTAAGCCTCCCTCCTCCCAGAACAAGAGATCAGCCCACTTTTCCTCCTTCCCTCACTCCACTCTCAACAGGGAATTATTTTCCCTAAAAAGTAACAAATCTGTTTCCTGCTCCCTGCCTCCCTTTACTCAGCTTACTGATCAACTAAGGGAATTTAAAAGGCCTGCCCACATTGAGTTTGGTTCTCTACTACTAGGTAGATGCTCTGAGACCAGCTAGTCCCCACACCCTACCTTGCTACCATGGCTAAAGCCAAGTGCTGCTGTTTCTTTGCTGATATCCTTTCTATGTTGGGCAGCTAGTTGGCCCAGTGGACAGAGCACTAGAACCAAAATCAGGAAAACTTGAGTTCAAATCTGGCCTCAGACACTTCTAGCTGTGTGATTGTGGACAAGTCATGTAACCTCTGTCTGCATCAATGTAATAGCACTGACCTGCCCGGGCTATGGGGAGAATAAGATGAGATAATATTTGTAAAGTAAACCTTGAAGCATTATAGAAATGTTAGCTACCATTATTATTATTGTTATTCTGCTATAGTTAAGTAAATCCCTTTTAGCTGTTCATTGACCTAAAAGTGCTTCATTTCATCCCACCATCAAACTTGAACTAATGAGGCCCAGCCCTGACACCATCCAGGTAAGCCCCATCTTTCCATTGTCACTATCCCCATCCTACTCTACTCTCTCATTATGGCTCCCTAGTCCATATTCTATTATTAACAAATTATTTTAAACAATTCATATTAGCCCTGGGCCTTTCTCGGCAATCATGCTGCATATATTGTGTATTTAAATGCATATATGTCGTCCACCCCACCATCCCCTCCACCCTGGCCTAATTCAATATAAGCTCCTTGACAGCAGAGACCATTTTATTTTGTCTTTGAACCCCTGGGACCTGGTACAGTACTTGGCACATAGTAGGCCCTTAATTGTTGGAATGAATTAGAAAATAAACACATTTTGTAAAACTCCAGAGAAAAGTATCAAGCAAGATAGAGATTTTTTCTTTACTTAGTGAATTACAGTGTAGTTGTTAAGAAAGTTTTTCACAAACCTTAAAGGTTTGTATAAATGCCAAGATACCCTGTACTTGGTATAGTTTGGGGACTTTGTGCAATACAGACTAACTGATCTTGTTGATTAAGTGATTGATGGAGATTACTTATGCCTGGGGATGGAGCTACTGGAGTTGTACCAGGACCTGTCAAGCACTTCTCCCCAGCACATATGGAGTCAGAATGAAACAATTTTATTCATGAACATTTAATAAGAGCCAATCATGTGCCAACCAGTCATATTTGCATAGCACTTTATGATTTCCCAAGCACTTTCCTAAGCAGGGTGCTCTGCAAATCACCCAAACAAGGAGGAATTCAAGTTACCAAGAGGATTTACCCAAATTAGACTCTGACTAGATGATAAGACCCTTAGCCTTATGGAAAGTATAGTGGATACTGTGCTGATCACAAGGAAGGAAAGTCTTGGTTTTACATCCCACCTGAAATCCAGTAACTTGATTGAGTTTTTAGTTGTTTTTTAAAATTACCTTCTGATGTGATCATCAAAAGTCATCCAGGCTATGATTTAGGGTTCAAAAAATTGAATTCCACTGGTGTGGCCATGTGGCCATGAGAGAAGACATACAACTGTCTCTGGAGAATTAAAAATAAGTCAGAGACGTAGGGAAATGGGAAAGCACATGGTAAATGTAAGCAGGATGTAACACCTTTCTAGAGAAGATCTAGAATGCCTTAAGGTCTAGCAGACCTGCGGCATTTGACACTGTTGACTACCCTCTCTTCCAGAATGCTTTCTCCTTTCTGGGTAGCTGTTCACCTCCTACCTTTCTGACCATTTTGTTTCTGTTTCCTTTGCTTCATTCTGAATCCACATGACACCACTACCACCACCCCCAGCTGCTATTGCACTTTAACATTCCTATTGCCACTAGAATAAAGTATAAACATCGGCTCAGCTTTTAAAATCCTGCATGTGCTGGTCCCAGCCTACGGTTTCTATCTTATCAGACATTAGTCTGTTTTCTTCAATATGATCAAAGAGGTCTTCTCTCTGTTCTTCACACACAGCACTTGGCACTGTCCATCTCCCATGCCTAGAATGCACTCCCTCCTCACTCCACCTCATAAAATCTCTCTCTTCCTTTAAGATGGAGCTCAGGTACCATCTTCTTCATGAAGCCTTTCCTGATGCCCTCAATTTCCAATGCCCTCCCTCCCAAGTAACCTCATATATAGCAACTTTTTGTACATTTGTATTTACTAACTTCATATTTATGCTGTCTGTGTTTTTGTCTATGCTTACTATCTATTTCTTCAAATATAAGCTCACATGGGTAGGGATTGTTTCATTCTTTGCAGTTGTATATTCCTGACATAATGTCTGGCACATAGTAGGTACTTCATAAATCCTTGTTGATGATTAATTGATTAGTTGAACATAAAACCAATGAGGACATCTGAAGAACAGGAACAAAATATGCAATCAAGGAATTGTATGATTGGAAAGGAAGATGTGCTGATCATTGTGAGGGTAAGGGATGGGAGGTAGGGAGCCAGAATGCTCCACTGGTACTCTTGTGGTATCAGGAGAAAGCAAGGAAGTTCTCCAGCATGTTTAATGAACACTATAGTGAACTGATGGGAGAATGCTGGTGAGAGTTATCCAAAGTGGGCAGGCATGGGTGGGCAGAAATCTACACTGTTGTAAGAGATTTCAGAAACAATGAGATCATAGATCTGCTGGAGTCTGGGGAGGTTGGGGATTTGTTGGAGTTAAAGGGGGCAGAAGTCAACCAGTCAACAAAAATTTAGTAAGTGCATACTGTGTGCCAGGCATGGTGCTAAATGCTAGAACTACAGAGAAAGTCAAAAAGCAGTCCTGCCCTCAAGGACCTAAGTCTAATGAAGGAGATCACAGACCACAGAGAAGAGAGACAGAATGAGAAACAAGAACACTAAAACTTGGGGGGGAAAAAATTCAAGCTAGAATTTTTTCCCACTTGGTTCACATAGAGTGATTTCAGAGTCAGATATTCAAATCCCATTAAGTTTCCCATCCCCTAGAAAAGTCTGACATCAGCAGCACTGTGGCCTGGAGAGTTGAAAGCAATGAGCTGCAGTTCCACCAACCTTATTCGACATTTTAACCACGCTCCAGTTAGCAACCCCTCAAGAGCTGTTCCTACTCTCTTAGGCTACCTGGGAATTCCACTGGTCCCCCTAATCCACAGCATACTGGGCAGGTGACTTCCTTTCTGCCTGAAAAATCTTGACTAGTAGTTTCTCCTAGAAAGAAATATAAGATTTGCACATGAAAGGTCTAATGCTGAACTCAGAGAGGCAACCAACCCTGCAGCTGGCTATTTCCAGAAAAAAAAAAAAAACAGCCTTCTTCAGCAAGATTTGCTCCCCTCTCCTTTTACCACAAGATTTAGGATGCAGATTACAATGGACCACTAAATAGCCCAAACCAAAATGATGACTTGTGATTACGCAGCAGAGCTTAGCCTACTGAATCACCATCATTTTAACCCAGCCCCAGAAAGTGGGGAGCCACAAGACAGCACAGTCACCATCAATTTTTGGAAAGAAATGGAGCTCCTTTTTTAAAAAATCCTTTTTAACCCACTGTTGACTGATATCTACCTTCTGAGGTGCCAAACTATTCATGAGAATTGAGAATTCAGTGAGTAAGAAGGGATGCTTGAGAACATATCCAGTAGAACCTGCTGAAATCATGTCCTTCAAAGGAATACTACTGTGCTTTAAGAAATGAGAGCTGTGAATACAGAGAAATATGGGAAGATCCTCATGAACTGAGGCAGAGTGAAATGAGCAGAACCAAGAAAACCATGTACACAATGACTATAACCAATGTAAAGGCAAAGAACAACCACACATACAAAAAAATAAAAAATAAATGTTGCAAAAATGGCTTGAAATAAGAAATGTGAGAAGACATCCCCATCCAGGGGAGTGCTAAATTTTCAGTGTGAGAAATTATACCTTGGAAATTACAAAACAGGCTTGTTTTATTGTTTTGTTGATTGTCTACGCCAGTGGTATCAAATAGAAACTGTACCTTTTGGTAGGATAGTGACTAAGAAAACCATAAATTAAAATTACTTATGTTATATTGCATTCTTACTTATTTTGTTAAACATTCCCCAATATTTTAACCTGGTTCCAGTCTGCACTGGTGGGTTTAGGCAGGCAATGATTTTGACACTTCTGGTCTACACCAGAGGTCAGCAAACTATACTTAATAATCAAATCCATACCACTGCCAATTTCTGCACAGTGGGGACTAAGAATGTTTTTTACATTTTTAAATAAAATTTTATTTTAAAATATAAAAACCACTCAGCTCTTGGGTTAGATTTGGCTCAAAGGTCAAAAGCTTATAGTTTGTCACCCCTGGTCTAGTCTTAAGG
Source organism: Petaurus breviceps papuanus (assembly GCF_028583685.1). Classification (NCBI taxonomy): domain Eukaryota; kingdom Metazoa; phylum Chordata; class Mammalia; order Diprotodontia; family Petauridae; genus Petaurus; species Petaurus breviceps. Next base: position 13,050,501 of record NW_027187376.1, on the reverse strand, counting down.
AAGTGACAGAGAGAATGTTAATGATGCAGATTAAACTTAAAAGTGTGTGCAGCTGTATATTTTTCCCCCAGATACCCAGTTTTTAAACATTCAACAGTACAACACTGTTCATTCCCTTCCTTTATACATGTGAGCACAAGGTTTGTATGTTGCACGTTTTTTCAGGATTTTTCAATGTATTGATCAATTATGCTGACTTTTTCCTTTTTTAATCTTTAAAAAATACTATTTGTTATAATGGATGGCTCTCTGGGAGGGGAAGAGAGAGGAATACTGAAATTATGATGATTTAAAACAACAAAAGATATCAATAGAAACTTATTTAAATGAAAAGTCTCTTCATTCAAGGCCTTACTCTGGTGTTATCTCCACCAAAAAGGTCACCTTGATTTCTACCCTCTCATATAAAATATATAGTGACCTCCTAAGGAACAAGAGACAAACAGCTTGCCTAAAGATGGGCAAACCAACCCAGTTGGAACCAGTCAAAGGTTCTATGCTAATCAGCAGTGCAATCAGGCCCACAAGTGGCTGTTGTATTTCCAATCTGAGGGAGATAGAGACCCCACCCCCTCACCTAACAAAAGAAAAGGTGTGGAATCACAAAGCACCCCCATGAAACCCAGCTAGTAGCCTTTTTGAGGGACACAACCCATAAGTGAAAATACAAGTTGAAGGGGTTAGCAACCAAAGAAGACTTATATATTCCAAAACCATTAATGAATACAGAGCTTTCACTATATGCAAAATGCTCTGTCAATTACAGAAGATATAAGATTCTTTGTCTTAAAACTAATAACCTGAAGAACAACAAAAGAAAAATAGATGGATAGATGCACTGTTCTTAAAGCACATGTTTTAAAGGAATAACTTTTTTTTTCCTTCTTTTTTTTTCAAATGCTTAATTAACTTCTGGTTTACATCATTTATTTCTGCCAGATTTTGAGTTATAAATTTTCTCCCTGTTTTTCCCCTACCCACCGCCCCAAAATAGCAGTCCCACAGGATATCCTCTCCTCCAATCTGCTCTCTCCCACATTTTCTACCATACCCCCTTTGACTTTTCCAGTGGATCTCTATGCCCCAGTGCCTGTATATCTTATTTTCCATTTACATGTAAAATAGTGTTAATGATAATATATATATAAACATTTGATTTTAAAACTTTGAATTCCAGATTCATTGCCTTCCTCCCTTGTCACCAACCCTTACTGGGAAGATAAGCAATTCAGTATAGGTTATACAGGTGTAGCTATGCAAAACATTACCACAGTAGATACATTGTAAAAGACTGACTATATTTCCCTCCCTCCTATCCCACCTCCCACTTGTTCTATTCTCTACTTTGATCCTGTCCTTTTAAAAAGTGGGTGCTTCCAACTTCCCTCCCCCCCAGCCTTCCCTCCCTTCCATCATCCCCCCTCTCATCCCCTTCCCCCCTACTCTCCTGTAGGGTGAGATACACTATTTAGTGTGTATGTCATTCCCTCCCTAAGCCAAATTCAATGAGAATAAGGTTGACCCATTCCCTTTTACCTTCCTGTTCTTCCCCTCCCTTGTAACCATTTTCCCTTGCCTCTTCTATATGAGATAGTTTACCCCCATTCTGTCTCTCCCCATCTCCTCTCATTATATTCCTCTCTCACCTCTTAATTTCACCTTTTAAGTATCATCCCCTCCTATTAAATTGGTCCTGTGCCTTCTATCTATGTATACCTGTAAACATATATACACACATTCACATATGTATTCATATGCCCATATACCCTCCTATATAGACACACATACACACACACACACATATATATATATATACATATATATATATATATATATATTTCTATTTCCTTCAACTATTTTCATACTGAGAAAAGTTTCATCAGTTATAATTATCATTTTTCCATGGAGAAATGTAAATAGTTCAACTTTGATAAGTTCCTTATGATTTCTTTTCCCTGTTTACCTTCTCATCTTTCTCTTGCTTCTTGTATCTGAACAGCCAATTTTCTATTCAACTCTGGTTTTTTCATCAAGAATGCTTGAAAGTCCTCTATTCCACTGAATGACCATATTTTCTCCTGAAACATGATACTCAGTTTTGCTGGGTAGGTGACTCTTGGTTTTAATCCCAGCTCCTTTGACCTCTGGAATATCATATTCCAAGGCCTTCGATACCTCAGTGTAGAAGCTGCCAGATCCTGCGTTATCCTGATTGTGTTTCCACAATATTCAAATTGTTTCTTCCTGGCTGCTTGCAATATTCTCTCCTTCATCTGGGAATTTTGGAACCTGGCTATAATATTCCTAGGAGTTTTCTTTTTGAGATCTTTCAACCTCTATTTTGCCCTCTGGTTCTAAAACATCAGGGCAGTTTTCCTTGAGAATTTCTTGGAGGATGATTTCTAGGTTCTTACTTTGATCATGGCTTTCAGGTAGTCCAATAATTTTTAAATTTTCTCTCCTGGATCTATTTTCCAGGTCAGTGGTTTTTCCCATGAGATATTTCACATTGCCTTCTATTCTTTCATTTGTTTGGATCTGTTTAACAGCATCTTGATTTCTCATAAAGTCACTAGCTTCCATTTGCTCCAGTCTAATTCTGAAGCAATGATTCTCCTCAGTGAGCTTTTGAGATTTTTTTCCATCTGGCAAATTCAGCTTTTTAAGGCATTCTTCTCTCCATTGCCTTTTTGGGCCTCTTTTGCCATATGAGTTAATCTATTTTTTAAGGTGTTATTTTCTTCAGTCAGGCTGTTGACTCTCATTTCATAATTTTCTTGCATTGTTCTCATTTCTCTTCCCAATTTTTCCTCCACTTCTCTTATTTGCTTCTTAAGGTCCTCTATGGCCTGTAACCAGCTTGTATTTTCCTTTGAAGCTTTTGGTGCAGGAGTTCTGACTTCACTGTCTTTCTCCTCTTCTATGGTTTCTTCCTTTTTGTCGCCAAAATAGGAGGGTAAAATTTGATTGCTCCATTTCTTTTGCTACCTTTGCCTGCTCATGTCACCACTCAACCACTTGACCCCTGGGCTTTTTGCCACAGTAGGACTCTGCCACCAGACAGGGGAGCTTCATCCCATTGCTGGGGTTTTCTCAGCTGCTGGAGGTATTAGTTGGGTGCCCTCTCTGAAGCCTCCATATGCTTTGGCAAGCTGGTCGCACACTCCAGGACCTCCACCCTAGACCAAAATCCAGATCCAAGCAGGTTAAAGCAAGAGCAATTACCCCTCAGACTGGTCGCTTGGTCCCCCTACACTCTGTAGGCCAGGAGCTAAAGATTCTACATGCGGCAGCTTCTCGCCCCAGGGGCAAAGGCCAACTGCATTCCCAACTAATGTATCCCAAAGTCCACACTGCACTGACCTCTCACCTTGTCCTTAGTATCTATGTGTTGATAATTCTGGAAACCACCACAGCTGCTGGTGATCTGAAGTCCCTCCAGCCAGGGGCTGGTCAGGCCCGCCCTGGGGCTAAAACCTCTGGCTCCCACAGGGCCAGGGTTGGCTCCCAGAGTGCTGCGCTGGCTGATTCCTGCCAGCCTGCCAGGCTGTCCTCAGCTGGAGGTTATCTTCTCTGTGTCATTTTGTGGGTTCTGTCATGAAATATCTTAAAGAAATAGGATATTACTAATTGAGGAGATGTCCATCAATTGGGGAATGGTTGAAAAAACTGTGGTATATGAATATAATGGAATGCTATTGTTCCACAAAAAATTATGAGTTGGCAGATTTCAGAAAAACCTAGAAAGACTTGCCTGACCTGATCCTGAGTGAAGTGAGCAGAACCAAGAGAACATTGTACATAGTAACAGCAACATTATACAATGACCAACTTTGATAGATTTAACTTTTCTCAGCAAGGCAAGGATCTGAGACAATTCCAAAAGACTGATGATAGAAAAGGCTATCCAAATCCTGAGAAAGAACTATAGAATCTGAATGCAGATCAAAGCATACTATTCTCTCTCTCTCTCTCTCTCTCTCTCTCTCTCTCTCTCTCTCTCTCTCTCTCTCTGCTTCTTCTTTCTCATGGTTTTTCCCTTTGGTTCTAATTCTTCTTTACAACATGACTAATGTGGAAATGTGTTTCATATGATTGTACATGTATAGCCTATACCAGATTGCATGTCATCTTGGGGAGAGGAGAGAGGGAGAGAAAATTTAGAATACAAAATCTTATAGAAGTGAATGTTGAAAACTAAAAACAAATAAAGAAATAAAATTAATTTAAAAAAAGAAATAGAGTATTACTGAGGGGGCCTGTTTCAGCACACTTCCCCCATTCTATTCATCTTCAGAGCCTCTCTGCTGAATTCAATTCAATTCAAATTAATTGAACTAAACTGAACTAAAAGGAGCAAACATTTATTAGGCACCTATTATTTTCCTGTGTTAGTCACTATGTTAGTCAATGAAACACTCAACTTATTTTGCTCTTTATTCCAGGAAAGTTCTACCCTGATGAGTCATCATAGCATCAAACCATGACTTAGGGCTCTGGAAAGCTATACCAGCAGAGGTCAAGGCCTGGTGAGCCATACCAAGCTACTGAACCTTCAAGTTTGGGTCTGACAACAGACATGAGGACCAGCCTAGATAAATTTGGAGAGGCCCATCATGAGGTTAGCTGCAGGGTAATGAATTTTTCATCTACAGAAACTCTTTTTTGGAGGGGTAGGGATTTTTTCTTTAATTTTGTTTTTGCAAGGCAGTCCGGGCTTAAGTGACTTGCCCATGGTCACACAGCTAAGTAAGTGTCAAGTGTCTGAGGCCAGATTTGAACCCAGGTTCTCCTGATTCTAGGGTCAGTGCTCTATCTACTGTGCCACCTAGCTGCCCTTACAGCAACTCTAAAAGATTATTTAGAAGGTTGTCTTCTATGGAATATCCATACCTAAAAAACCATGGATCCTTGTTTACTGAAATATTCATATATTCCAAAAAAAGCACTAGGTATAATCTCCAGTTTTTACAGTTTCTCCTAGATAGCAGAGAAAACCTATAGAGGTATTCATTCTCCATGTCCTTTGAGTCTGTGATATAAAATGGCAACAGGTAAGCTCCTCTCTCATTTTGCACAAAAGACCCAGGCTAAGAGGGGAGGGAGTTGCTGCCATATATGAGAGAACAGGAAAGAGTGTCTCAGCATTAATGCACAAGATGGGAATTGCTGCCATATAGGACAGACTAGGCAAGATGGGTTTCAGACAGAGAATACAGATGGGAAGCAATCCTTGAAGGTAGCAGCTTACCAAAATGAAGATGGAACTAGTGCCAAATGGAGATGGAAATGCTCAGCCTCACAGAGACCTGGAAAAGAGGCCTCTAGAGAGAAGCAGCCAGCACTAGACATGAACAATGAAGTGGCAACTGAGCCAAGGCAAAAAGAATCTAGCACAGCAAGAAACCACATGCACCAATAAACAATAAAGCATAGAGTCACAGTTTGGAGGAGGAAATCCATAGACCTTGCCCTTGACTGGTTCTGTGCATTAAGTGGACCATAAAGGTCCCTGGGGGAAGCACCATTCATTTAACACTTTCCAGAAAGGAGAGTAGAGTTTTCTTGATTGTGAATGGGGCTCAGTCCTTTCTAAATTGTTTGTTGAGTTAAATAAAAATCTTTGTATTTTAATGTCTTCTTAGTCTGAATGCTTGAAAGGGAGTTGATGCCTTTTTTGAGAAAGCTATACAAGATAGATTCCAATATTCCACGGTTTTCCTGGGTGGGAATCTAATCCAGAGAACTTTTGTGAGAAGCACCCCCAACATGGTGCCTAAGTCTTCATGTCAGAAGAAATATTCTAGCCCTAGTGGTATACTTTATTCTGGATATTTTTCTGTTTTACTCATTTGTAAAATGGGTACTCCTTAATCCTTACTCTTTAGGAACTTAGTGAAATTAAAGACCTTTATAATACCTAACTGAAGGATAATTGGAAGATAATTAAATGATATATGTTTTAAAAGCCAGTTGGACACATTACCACATGACTTAACATCCCTATAAGATCTTTTCTTAGAGGTTTCAATATTGTTCTCTGTGATTGCCCCATCATCTCACCTTGACCAAGGAAGGAGTAGCTGACATCAAAAGCTTATGCCAAGTTTGTCCACTAAGTGTAAAGTTTCTGCCATGTCGATACAAGCTCAGTTCTAGACATAAGTCTCTTCAAAAGGTGAGTCGTGAAACCACCAGTTTGTGGCTGCTATTTATATTGGGGAAATTGATTTTCTACCATCTTCAGCTTCCTGCATTTTGCCTCCCTCTCTCACTTTATGTCTTAATCCAAATCCCTTTACTAGATGGGAAGATTTTACAGCTGTTAATTTGTGGTAAGAATACCCAAATGGCTCCAGATACACCCTTAGTAAAGGCAAAATAACAATTACCACAAACAGCAGGGATACATTTGTTTTGGACATGAACTTGGTCTTTATATTATAGGTGTCTACTTATTCCTTATGGTTAATGTTTGCATCTTTGTCCTAGAAGACAGACCTGCTGAATTCTTTTATTTAAAATATAAACCTCTAATGAAGTGTCTCACATGGTTATTACCTTTGTTTTGTATTTGCTGTATTAAGTATTTTCTTTTCTCCAACAATAAAAAACCCTCCTACACATTGATAATTAGATGTTTTGCTTTATTTGGCTTCTTTCCAGCAATCTTTTGTTCCGACACAGCTCTTATAATTAATTATCCTCTTGCCGAACAACTGGAAACTGAAGTCTGACCAAACTCCATCTCATCCCACACAGATGTCCCAGTTACTCCACAAAAGGTTAATTAATCATAAGAGGTGCTTTGGAGCAGGAGGTGCTGGAAGGAATTCAGATCTAGTGGTTGGCAACATAGAAGAGCCCCCATCATGCCTAGTGCCATCCAGCATGAAGAGAGAGAGACACATTGAACAGAAATCTGACTTCAAAAAAAGGCTAGCAGGAATGAAATTATTCTTCAAATGCCGAGGCAGGCCACTTCACTGCCACAGCTCATTCCAAATTCTAAATGGTATATGAGATGAGGTCAGTACTGCTGAATCTCATTTAACAAAAAAAGTCCAGTTTCAAGAGGAGG
>NW_027187376.1:13017187-13043410 GCF_028583685.1 Petaurus breviceps papuanus | reverse complement strand
GAATATATAGATTGTGAAAGGCAACCTAAGTGTAAGGGATAGAAGGCAAGGCTTGAGTCAGGCAGGAAGACCTAGACTCATATCTTGCTTCCCATATTTACCAGGTTTGTGACCACAGGCAATAATTCACATAACTTATCTGGACCTCAGTTTCTCTATTTATAAAATGGAGTTAGATTTTATGGTTTCTAAGGTCCCTTCTTGCTCTAAAGCTGATGCTATGACTTCCTCTATTGCTATTACATCACAACCCATACTAAATAATAAGGACCTTAGGGTCAGAGGTTACCTTGAATACAATCAATTGAAGAATGACTGAAAAAATTGTGGTATATTAAAGTGATAGAACGCTTTTGTGCTATAAGAAATGAAGAAATAAATTATTTCAAAGAATCATGTAAAACAGGAATTGATGAGGAGTAGAGTAAGAAGTACTTACTAAGTAAGAATAATTTCTACTTTAACATCAAAATTATAAAAATAGCTAATTTTGAAAACTTTTATGGACTGATGAAGAATAAAATGAGAAGAATAAGGAGGATAATGTATAAAATAACATTACAAAGACAACTTTGAAAAGTATAAGAACTATGATCAATAAAATGACCATCTATGATTATAGAGAACTAATGATAAAACATACTATCTGCCTCTTGGCAAAGAAGTGATAGTTTAGTGTGCAGAATACACACATGCACACACATACATATATACACTTATAAACACATATATGTATGTATATATATGCACATATACATATATATGTGCATATAATATTTGTGTGAGGCCAATAAGGAAATTTGTTTTGCTTGACTATGAATATTTGTTGCAAAGATTTTTTTTCTTTTCTCTTTTTTTAATGGGATGAAGGAGTGGGAAGGAGAGAAAAATATTTCTGTTAGTTTTGTAAGAACACTTTAAAAATAGCTTTGAGGAAGTGCTAGAGATGTGGAAAGTGTATAAACTTTCAGATGAGGTCACTATATTACTAGTTTTACTTGATTTTTAAAATTTTTACAAGAGAGCTTCGGGAACAATCTGGAAATGTTAGAAATATAAAAACAAAACTCTCCAATTAAACTTTTTTTTTAAAACAAGCAAACATATCCTTGTTATCATCCATAATAAGATGGGGGTATTATAATCCATAAGCCAAGTACTTCAAATAAATCATGGCAATCATGGATTAATGGACTCCACAATATATGGGTAGCAAGTCTCAGAGCTAGGATTTGATCCCAGATTGAAGAGAGTGGAGAAGTAAAAAGTCTGGTTACAAAGCTATTAATTGGTCCAAATGAAGGGTGAAAAGAGCATGGAATAGTGTGGTCTTAATGTGAGTAGAACAGAGAGATACAAGACAAATTAAAAAGAGAGAATCAATTGGCAAGTGATTGAACATAGTGGGGAGAAAGAAAAAGCTTAAGGGACTCTATCATTTCAAATGTAGGTGAGTGGGAAAATGATAAGGAAGTATAGGTTTCAAGGGGGATACAATGAGTTCAGTTCCAACTGTGCTGAGTTTAAGTTACTGGTGAAAGATCCAGGTGGAGATGTCTAGCCAGTAGTTGAAAGGCTGAGACTTGGTGAATAAATAGGAATTAAAGATATTCTTTTAGTAGCCATCTCCTTAGATATGATGGCTGAAGGCACAAGAGAGGATGAACTTGTCAAAGATGAGAATATAGCACAAAAAAAAAGAAGACTGAGGGAAGAGTCTTTGGGGACATGCACTTAGGGGATAGGAAAAGAGGGAAGAACTAAGGAAAACAGAAAAGGATAGATGAGACTAATAAAGAAGGACCAATAAAGAAGTGTCAGAGAAGCTGAAAGGAAAGGGAATTTCAAAGTAAACTAATGCTACAGAAAAGTTATGGAGGACATCTGAGAAATGGCTATTTGATTTAATTAATTGAGAAATTATTGGTGATCTTGGAGAGACCAGTTTCAGTAATAGAATGGAAACCTAAACCAGATAGTAGGTAGCTGAAGAGCTAGAGGATTACAAGGAAAGAGACATGGGAAGAGGAGACTACTCTTTCTACAAATTTAGTAATGAAAGGAAAGAGATAAGGCATTAAGTTGAAAGAATGTCCCATGAGGAAGCTTAAGAAGACCTGAGCATGTCATGAGGCAGGAAGGAAGGTTCCAATAGAGTGAGAAACATTGAAATTGAGAGAGAATAAGTGACTGTGGAGCAAGCTTCCAAAGGAGAATAGAGAAATGAACTCAAGGGCACAAGGGAACAGGTTTGTTTGGGCAAAGAAGGGGGCTACTTTATCCTCTGAGATTTGAGGGCATGAGAAGGAAATGAGTAAGAAGAAAGTTGAAGTAAGAAATAAGGAGGTAAAGAATCTGTCTTTCATTTCAATAAAATAAGAGAAAAAGTATTCTGCTGAGAGAGAAGAGATTGGGTCTTGAGAAGATTTGAAACAACCACTGTAGGGGACGTGATAGGGAGTCAGTTGGAGATTTTTTTTTAAAAGATGACTTTAAAAAAGTGGAATGAAGAGCATCCAAGTGAAGTTAGGTAGGATAAATTTGTGCTGGACCCAGTTAATGGGATTTATCTTTGAATCATGATACATTCTGAATTAAGATGAATTATAAATTAATCTTGAAGCTTTAATATTTTTTGATCCTCATGAATGACTCATCATTTCTCTAGGAAACCCTGCATGGCACATCAGATTGGTGAGCTTGTCAATGGATGATAGTGGATGATAGGTGGCAGAGAAAGAGGAGGAATAAGGAAGTGAGTCAATTTGACCATGCATTGTTAAAGTGAAGATGACACACCTATCAGATTGGCCAACATGACAAAAAAGGAAATGATTAGAGACTGTTTCGGTAAAATCCTGTTGACATTAATAGGTGTCAGAAGTGGGAGTTTTTAATTGCTCCAACCTTTCTGGAGAGCAATTTTCGACAATGCCTAAAGGATTATAAAACTATGCATACCCTTTGACCCAAAAATACTGCTTCTAGAGCTGTACCCCAAAGAGATCAAAGAAAACAGAAAAGGACTCATATGTGTAAAAATATTTATAGCCATTCTTTTGGTGGTGACAAAGAACTGGAAACTGAGAAGATATTCATCATTTGGGGAATGACTGAACAAGTTATGGTATATGGTTGTTATGGAATACTATTGTGCTTTAAGAAATAATTAAGTGGATGGTTTCAGAAAAACTAGGAAGACTTATATGAACTGATGCAAAGTAAGTGAGCAAAACCAGGAGAACATTGTAGACAATAAGAGCAATATTGCAATGATAATCAACTGAAAGACTTAGTAATTCTGATCAATACAATGATCTACAATTTCAAAAGACTCATGATGAAAAATGCTATCCACCCCCAGACAGACAACTGATGAATTCTGAGTGTAAATTGAACCATATTTTTCCTTTATTTTTCTTGTTTTTTTCCTGCAGCATAGCTACTATGAAATATATTTTGCATGACTTTATATGTAAAATGAATATTATATTTCTTGCCTTTTCAGAGGGTATGTGAAGAGCGGAGGGAAGAAGAAATTTTTGGAACTGAAAATAAAAATTCAAAAAATAAAAAGAAAGTGGCGATGTGTTCTATATTCACTTCTCAAAAGCATGTAAGAAAGAAGTCATTTTAGCACATGGGGATAGCAAATAAGTGGCTTTTTGTCAATCAACAAACACTTATTACACACTTACCATATGCCAAGCATTTTGCTAAGGGCTGTCGTGCAAAAAAAAGCAAAGACACAGTCTCTGCTCAAGGAGAAGTGACTGGAAGTGACAACACAAAAATACCATGTACATAGATGATATAGACAGAGTAGATGGGAGATAATCTTAGATCATCTACTGCACTAATAGTAGACAGACAAGAATAGGTCTATTCTTGAGTGTCAGAGGGCCAGACTGTCCTAGACTCATCTCAATCCATACGTACATGGTGCTCCAGTGGAAGTCAATCTGGCATACACAATCCAACAACTTAACACACACACACACAGAGTTACCCTCTTAAGATATCAATTTGTAAAACCTAGATACTGGATTTTCAAAAATTGTATTGATTTAGTGTTGTTCTAAAATATTTCAAATCATTTCATACTTGTTTTCATTACTAAATTTTATTTTTAATTTATGGAATAAAACAAACATTTCCATAGCATAATATAATAAAAATGATTACACATGAAACTGCAAATCTACCATGTACAACTTGCTATTCCTTTCAAAATTACAAAATTATCATGAAAATCTCTTTGTTTTTCTTCCCTTCCCTCCCCCAGCCCTAGAGATGGCTACCAATAGACACAGATATAGATGTAAAATTATTCTATATATACTTCTATTTATCAGTTCTTTCTCTGGGTGCAGACAACATCTTTCTTCATATGTGCTTTATAGTTAATTTGGGTATTTGTAGAAGTAAAAATAATTTATTTGTTCAAGGTCGTTCTTAAAGCAATATTGCTGTTATTGTATATAATGTTCTCTTGGTTCTGCTCATTTTACTTTTCATTATTACATGCAAGTCTTTCCATGTTTTTCTAAAATCATTGAGCTCATTGTTTCTTATAGCACAGTAGCATTTCATCATAATGAAATACCACAACTTGTTCAGCCATTCCCCAATTGATGAGTATCCCTACAATTCCCAGTTCTTTGCCACCACAAAGAGAACTACTATAAATATTCTAGAACATTTTTCCCTAATTATCTTTAGAAACAGGCTAAGAAATGGCATTGCTGGGTCTTAATAACTCTTTGGGCATAATTCCAGGTTGCTCACCAAAATGGTTGAATCTCTTTGCAGTTCCACCAGCAATGAAATGGTGTCTCAATTTTTCCACTTCCCCTCCAATATTTGTCATTTTCCCCTCCTATCATTTTAACCAATCTGGTAGGTGTAAAATGATATTACAAGGTTGTTTTAATTTGCATTTCTCTAATCAATAATTATTTAGAGCATTTTTATATGACGATAAATTGCTTTGATTTCTTCATCAGAAGAAAAGTGCCTTTTCATATTGTTTGACCATTTATCAACTGGGTAATGACTTGTATTATAGATTTCACAAAATTCTTTGTATATTTAAATGAGGCCTTTATCTGAGGAACTGTCTATAAAAATTTTCTCCGCTTTCCTTCTGATCTTGGTTACATTTGTTTTATTTGTACAAAATCTTTTTAATTTAATGTAATCAAAATTATCCTCATATTTATGAAGGCCAACATTATGTTCTGGCTCTGCAGTCAGAGCATTTATACCCAGTTTGGACTATACATTGTTTCCAGTTCTAAATATATGATTCAGCTCCTTGTGACTCCAAGCTAGGTTCTACCATTTACTCTTTGTATGGCTTTGGTCAGGCAACATCACTTCCATGGGACTCATTTTTATCATCTGGACAAGGATGGTTGAACAAAAGGATGTATGGAGTCTTTTCTATCTCTAAATCTATGGTCTTCTTATTCCATTCCAGGCTTTCTTCCTCAAAAAAGATTGGAAAGGTTAGTGGCATAGTGGATAGAATGCCAGAACTGGAGTCAGGAAGATCTGAGTTCAAATCCAGCCTCAGATTCTTACTAACTATGGACCCTGTCCAAGTCACTTTACCCCAGTTTTCTCAGTCATAAAATGAAAATAATAAAAGGACATACCTCTCAGGATCAATTGAGATAATAATTGCAAAGCATTTAACATGGTAGCTGGCACATAGCACCATATAAATGTTAACTATTAGTTGTTGTTAAAAACTGAATAAGGCCACCTGGATTTCAATCAAAAGATCTGTTAGGTTAATGGGATATAAGACCTTCCTTCCCCACCCATTAATAGGTCTCACATGGAGCCCTGGGGTAGAGCCAATTAGGCTCTGGGCCACTGGGATCCCCACACCTTAGTGCTGATTTCCAAGCTTCTCTGAACTAAGCCAATCAAGTACAGTATATATTATATTGCTTGGAGGGAAAGATGTGGGCAGAGAGAGCCGGCTGAGAGAGAAGTTGACTGAGAGAGAAGCTGGCAGAGGGAAGAACTTGCTTAGTGGGACTTGCTTGTGGGAAGGCTTAACAGAGAGAATGCTTTAGATGTCAGCACTCCCTGGATTGGTGATGAGTACCTTATTAAACCTTGCTTTTTGGTATACTAATGGCAATGTCCCAAATAAATATTTTGTTTTTTTCTTGCAGGAGGAGGGTTTATTATATTGGATACAAATATATGTGTGTGTATAAATTATATATATATAAAATACATATTATTATATTTGAACACACCCTGGGAATATGTATGCATATTCACAGCTGTTGCTGTGAATGTATTACAAGATCTCACCAGTTTCCTAATCAATGATGTCCCTGACCCCAAATGACCTGACACAAATTGTTAAAAGCTAAAGGTTAAAGATGGCAGCTCAGCAGTAGATGAAAAAGTAAGCTCCAACTCATTTAATTGCCTGCATTCAAAGCATTATAAATTCAGTGCTAAAAAGTCCATCTAGTCCCACCTTCTCATTTTTAAGTTGACAAAACTCAGACAGCAGTGAAGTAACTTTCTTTCTTTTTTCTTTTCTTTTCTTTTTCTTTTTGGAGGGGGAAGGCAGGGCATTTGGGATTAAGTGACTTGCCCAAGGTCACACAGCTAGTAAGTGTTAAGTGTCTGAGGCCAGAATTGAACTCAGGTCCTCCTGACTCTAAGGCTGGTGCTCTGTTCACTGTGCCACCTAGCCTCCCCAAAGTAACTTACTTAAGCTTATACAGGTTGTAAATGACAGGGAAGATTCCAAGCAGGGCTTCAAACTTTGCATCTAACATTCTTTCCACTGTATCACACAAACACCATGCACAATATATAGAATGAATGCAGTAACCACTAAGATACAAACAACAATGAAGTAGAAAATGAAAATTGTTTAACTAGAAATAAGCTTGATGACACCACAACTTCAGGAAAGATCCCTAAAAAGTTCCAACTTTAACTCTGATAAAAACGTAGCGCAGAATCAAAGACATGGAACTATTTCACTAAGTGCCCCTAGAAACATAAGAAAATGCTGCTGAGAAAATTAAGCTGACTACAGTATTTTTTTCAGCCTACAAGCACATTAGAGAATTTTTAAAATGAATTATCCTCGAGCCTACATACAAAAAACAAATAAGCAGGTGTTATTGCTTCCTAGAAAGTACAATTTTAACTGAATGACTTCAAAGGGAAATATTGTTTTTGGTACCAGATTCGGGGATATTCACCTTAGTCTCTTATTAAAAACACCAATTTTTAATGAAGTGCTCTAATTTCACAACATATGTATGAAAGGTAGGGTAGTATAATGGATAGTGCTCAAGTTTTGGAGTCAGAGAAACCCAGATTCAAGTCCTACCCTGGTATATACAGCTAGCTGCATGACCTCAAGCAAATCACTATCTCAGTACACCCAGGCAACTGTTTAAGACCATCAATTACCAAACTGCCAAATTTCCCAACTATATTGGGGGAGGGAATTAGACATCTTCAAAGGTGAATCCATAGTTTCTGTCTTCCAAATAGATTGTAAGCCTCTCCAGGGCAGAAGTCACACTGTGCCCATCTGTGTCCTCCATAGGATGTGGTATATAAGAAGTACTATGTATATTTGATTGACTAATTGAATCAATTGATTAACAAATGTTACTAAGCAGGTGCTCTATGCCAGACACTGGGGACACAAGTACAAAGAATTAAATAATCCCTACTCAACAATGACCCAACATTCTAATGGGGGAATGAATTATTATATGTATGTATGTATATAAACTCCAATCCTGTGTATAAGAAATTAGTTTGATGACCCTAAGGACAGTCAAGGTAATCTTATCCTACATTCCCATCCACTATCATAGCATGCCATAGAGTAGGTTTGTATATGACCCTGGGTAACTCCAAACATGCCAATTCCACCAAATTACCAAAAATAATATTCGAGGAAGAGCTCCCTGGAACATAGAGGTAGTACCAATAAACAATTTTTAGGTACCCACTATGTACCACTATTAGCAGTTATTACCCACAAAGGGAGAGCAAGAGGATCAAAATAAAGAAACAGGTAAACTTTTAAGAAAAGATAAAAGTGAACCTTTAGCAAACATTCAGCATGCATCTAGTGAGTTCTTACTCTAGGTGCCACAGTGGATAGAGTGCCAGACCTAGAGTGAGGAAGATTCATAATCTTGAGTTCAAATCTGGCCTCAGACACTTGCTAGCTTGTGAACCTGGACAAGTCACTTAACCTTGTTTGCCTCCGTTTTCTTATCTGTAAAATATGCTAGAGAATGAAATGGCAAACCACTCCAGTTGTTGTACTTGTTGCTGCTGTTGTTGTTTGCTTGCCTTTTGTTCTCAAAGACACATAGTGATGTATTACTTTGCTCATGAATTGGACTTTAGTGAGGCAGGGCTTCAGAAGTCATCAGCCTTGCTCTCTCCTCCAGAGTCATTGAAATCCAGTCATAAGAAAAAAGTCAGGACAACTGGCGATGGCCCAGGATGTAGTATCTCTGCCAAGAAAACCCCAAATGGCATCACAAAGGTTTGGAAACAACTGGGAAAAAAATGATTTAACAACAACAAAGTTCTTACTCTGGGTAAGGAACTATATAGCACACACCTTTTTTCCTGTTTTTCCCTTCTCTACCCAGGCATCAATTGAGGAAAGAATGCCAGGGTGAGAGGCATAGAAAGCTGATGTGCCTGAAAGGTTAAAGTGAGACAAAATAAGAGAAGAATAGCACTCCTCATAATCCAGATCCACCAATATAAAATTTTACCACCTAATATAGAATGAAAATGACTGAACAACATAGAATGAAAATAACTCACGTTTTTATAGCACTTGATAACTTAATAGATACTTTCCTCAAAGCAACCCTGTAAGGTGGGTGTTCTAATTGTTATCCCTTTTTCGTAGTTGAAGAAATAGAGGCACAGAGAAGTTAATGTCTCAAACTTAGGTCTTTTAATTGCCTATCTAAGTATACTTAGTCTAACTGGGGCACTGGCCAATGAGGAGGTGGACCCCGGAGCACATTTGGATTTGCCCTTCCTTATGAGTTCCATTATGGAATTCCATTCCATCACGTGGAATTTTTGTAAGGACACCATAAAGAGAGAAAAGGATTCCCAAGACCAGGAGTTTTGAGGCATTCCAAATCTACATTAAATTTGAGCTCATTCTTCTCAGGGATTTCGTGTGTGCAAAGGGAGAAGGAGATCCTCCTCTCCCATTTTGAAGGAAACTTTTGTAACTAGTATTCTTACTGTAGTCTCAGTAAACACTTTTCTAAAAACCGAGTTCTACCAGTTGATTAATAATAGGGAATACACCAGATGGGAGCTTAGGCACTACCATATTAGAAATCCCAACCCCTGCGGGCCCTAGTACCCTGAAGAGAGCAGTAGTATTCATCTACCCTCTCCAGTTGTGGGAAGAGCCCATCGGGGCTGCTGCATTTCCATGATGTTTCTCAAACCTATCAGAAGACAACAACAGCAACTAAGACATCTGGTTGAAGGCACTTGTGTCTTTTAAGAACAGTGTTTTCATTTGCTGCTTTCCAGTAGTGGTACCATAGGAATCAAATTGTTCCCAGAAGTCAATTTCAGTCAAGTCATGTAAGCTCTTTCCCTTAAAGGGACAAGAGGCAACATTAACCATCCAAACTGCATTGAGAAGGAATGATCAGCTTGAGTAGTTTAAGCCAAACAACTACTGACATAATTGCTGGCATACACATTTTTGTAGCCAAATCAGGCTCCGTTGGCAGATACTCACTTACCCTCTGATCATTTTCCTTAAGAGGAAATGCAAAAGACATATTTCTCTGTATTGTGATTTATCAGACAGCAAACCTCCTTTGTGTTCCATGAGTCTCTGAACTTGGCATTGCGGTTCGAGCTTTTGAAAAGGACAGAAGGAAAGCCAAAGAACTATTTCTTTTGGACTTCCTTTGCTTCTCAGTCTGTCTGCATTTTGGCAGGAACCTGCCAGATTTGTTCAAACATATTACCCAATTTGTAATGTTGGCGAGACAAAGGAAGTTATGTAGGTGCCCTGAGGTGCCGGCAGCATTAGCAGAATTGGACAGTAGAAGGAAACTATTTTAACAATTATGTGATCAGATGTGATGGGAGAGGAGCAGCCGGGACTAAAGGTTGGATACCTTGCCCATAAAGTAGGCCTAAATTATAGTGTAGGGAAGACTTTAAAGCATCAATGCAAAGTAATCTGAAGCTGAAACAGAATTTCATATCCAATGCAAATGAGTTCTGGGTCTCCCCTATCTCCTCATAAAATGGTCTACATTTTTCCCTATTTAGTTATTCTACCTTTCTTGGAATAAAGTAACTTCTTTTATAGGTTATCTATTAGGGAGCTACTTTCCAGGCCTGTTCAGCCTCCCAGGTCATGTAAACCATCTACCTAAATACTGGTGGGGAAGAAGAAGAAGGAAGGAAAATCAAGTCAAATGATTAAATATAGGGTCAGGTATGATCACATATCTCAGGACAACTTTCAAAATGTCACTATTTCACAGAGGCATAAACACAGCTCACTCTTGTCAGTGTAATTTTCTGATCAGGAAAATACTACTTCATGACCATTTCATCTGAAAACTGAGGCATCAATTTCAGAAAGAACAAAGTTAACCTTTCCTTATATTCTCTCTCTCTATCTCTCTGTCTCTGTCTCTCTGTCTGTCTCTCTCTCTCTCTGTCTGTCTCTTTCTCTCTGTCTCTCTCTCTTTCTCTCTCTGCCCTTCTGTCCCACTCATATGCATGCACATACACACACACACAGACTATAACAGACTAAGGTCTCTCTGGCTCAGGAAGAAATAGACTAAACATTTTAACCCACATTATGGTATTTCATAATTTCATAATTTACATTATGGTATTTCACCAAGACATTCCTTATACTTGGCATTAGCTTGAACTAGAGTCACAGTATTATTTTCATTTGCTTTTCATTCACATTTCTTCTATTCCTTGAGTGATCTTTTAGCTTAAGTCTGATAGATACAGAAGTCTATAAGCAAAGTAAAAAAGATATCTGATAAGAACTCATGAACCACTAATTCAACAAGTGGTTAATAAGCACCTATGATATGCCAGGAATTGTACTTAGTGATAGACACATGAAAACAAAGTCCAAACAGCTCTTGTCCTCAAGGAGCTTACATGTTACTAGGGGAATACAACCTCTGTGATCCTAGGATCTTATGTATGTAAATAACTAAATACAAATCATATACAAAGTAATAAAACGTAATTTCAAGAGGGCAAAAATGTTAAAAATTGGGGGGGGGGAGAAGGGAGAGATCAGGAAATATGCAAGTAGTGGCAGACTAGAGATTCTAAGGTGGAGGTAAGAAACTATATTCTAGAGGGGAGTGAGAAGGAAGGAAGATAACTTGGCAAGGCACAGAGTCTGAAGATGCAATGTCAAGAACAAGGAGAAACTAGCAGGCTGGTTTGGCTAGATAGAGGTTTCCAAAGTGAGTGATACCACACCCTGGTGTGGTGCTGGAACAATACAGGGGAGTGGTAGTAGCCTTGGGTGCAACTGAGGGGCATTGAATAAAAATAAGAGGGTAGTGGAAGCATATGGAAAGAAGAGAAGAGAAGAAAATTTTGAAAGCCTGTTTGTACACATTTCCTCTATTGTGTAACAGAGTTAAAGTTTTACTGATTACATTATTTTCCAAATAAACACACTACATACAAGCTGTAACTGATCATGGGCCAAGTCCACTGACAGGTCTTAACAAGCAAGTGTTGGCAGGCAAGCATGTCATGCATTGTCAAGAAATCCAGCATGCATCAGTAGTGTGTGTAATGACTTGTTTACAATATAATACTATATATTTACATGATTCAATATTGTGTCATCAAAATTTCAATGCAGAAAAAGTCCCAAATTTACAAGTTGTTAAATTTAAGATGTGTCATTTTTTTTAATTTTATAATTTTGTAAGTGAAACAAATTTCAATAAAACCATTAA
Source organism: Petaurus breviceps papuanus (assembly GCF_028583685.1). Classification (NCBI taxonomy): domain Eukaryota; kingdom Metazoa; phylum Chordata; class Mammalia; order Diprotodontia; family Petauridae; genus Petaurus; species Petaurus breviceps. The sequence continues at coordinate 13,031,369 of NW_027187376.1, read as the reverse complement.
AGGGTTAAAAAATGGATTTTGGGGGGGAGGGAGGGAAGCACTGAGTAATTTTTTTTAAGGGAATAGTAGGTCAAATAAGTTTGGGAATCTCTGGGATAGAAGGAAGGAAAGAAATAAATATTTATTAAGCATCTACTATGGTCTAGGAGTGTATAAGGCAGAACTTGAATTCAGATCTTCCTTATTCTAAATCCCACACTCTATCTACCAAACCATATAGCTGCCTCCAGTAAAATGTGTACACTAGCAGTAGCTTAGATACCAGACTATGTTTCAGCTTCACATTTCATACAGTCATGTGCCCAGGCCATTTTCTCATCTGCCCAGGTAGCCCTCTTCACCCTGCCACCATTGTTTTCTGCCTCCCTTGTACACAACACCCTTTCCTGGCCACCATTACTCTATTTGTGTGGTACTCCTCTGATCTGCTAGAACATAAGATCCTTGAGGACATAATTCTTTTTTGTTTTCAGTATCTCTGTCCCCAGCCCTAAACACAGTGACCAGAATATAGTAAGGGCTTAACAAATCCTTTCTCGTTCATTCATTTACATTTTAAGAAGGATGTTTATAAGGTGGAGAATTGCAAAGGAGGACAAGCATAATAGTGAAGGGCCTTGATTTTCTGCTACATGAGAATAAGTTGAAAGAACTGGGGATGCTTTACCAATAATGGGCTCATAGATCTAGAGATGGAAGGTCACACAGGTAGTAAGTGGCCAAACCAAGATTTGAGTCCAGAATCTCTTATTTTGAATTCAACAATGTTTGCTGCTCCATATTTTTTCAGGAGGGTATCACAGCAGCCTTCAAGTATTTGAAAGTCTATCATATGTAAGAGAAAATAGATTGTTCTCTTTAGCCACAGAGCACAGAATTAGGATGAAACTCCCTAACAGAATTATCCAAAAATGAATTGGTGCCCCTAGAGGTGGTGGGATGCTCAAGCAAAAGACGTATCAGATATGCTTCAAGGAGAATTCTTTTGGAGGTACAGAATGGACTAGCTAGCCAGTGGAAACTCTTCCAACTCTGAAATTCTATGATTATATCATTTCTGCCTTTTCATTTCTATAGCCAGCTAAAACTCCTAAACCCAGCTAAAACTCCTAAACCCAAAGGGTGATACACCCAAGACTTCTAGGAATAAGGGGAGCTTTGAGAGGACAGAGAGACTTTTCAATGTCCCTCCACAAATCATACCACTTGAGGTGACCTTTTGTACCTAAACATCATCAGTCTGGTCTTAGAGAAATCACCTTCTCCGAAGAGAAACAGTCCAGAGAAGAGAGAAGAGTCTGATTACAATTTCTCCCACAAAGTTGGAAACACTAATGAGATTTTTTTTTTGCAGACTACCTTGAGCCATCCTGAAAATGACTATTCAAATGCAAGTTACTCTACTGCCTTTTCATTTAGAAAATTACAATCTCTAACTCTCCTATTCCATTTTTACTATTTAGGTTTGAAAGAATTATGGAAAATTGGAATAAATGTATCATCCAATTGTGCTGTCTAATACAAAGTTCACTTTGCAGTCATCCAATGTATTTTTCCCCAGGTCCTGCCTACACAGCCAGGATTGACTGGCATTTGCTGGCATTTGTTCATCATTCCATTTTCTCAAAGTGAATGAGTGAACAAATGGTAATCAATGTTCCCGTTAAAAGTTTTAAGAGATAATTACGATAACTGGAAGTGGAGTCATTACAACAGGCAGACTGTGTTTGTTGGGATGCAGCTAATCACATGGAGTTTCTTAGTGTTCACATAAACTTCAGGGAGCATATAGCCATAGGCAACTACATTAATAGTGGTATACCATTATGGTAATAGGCACTTAAAGATTCATCCAAGGACTTAAAGTGCTACAAGTAAGATATTGAAAAATACAAAATCAAATAGACCAGGACAAAAAAGAAAAATTATTTTATATTTAAGGGGAAAAGAAGAGGACAGTGTGTAGAAATAATAAAAGACGAAGTCGGTACCTATTTTTTAACTACTCTACCCAGTGCCCTACTGCAAACCCTGGGAGGGAAAGGACCATTCAATTTTGTATGCAGTATACAACCTGGAACACTGCTTTTCACATTTATATTTTAATAAATATTGGTTGAATAGCTGGGGAAAAACAGAATTTTTTTTGCTTTTTTTTTTTGGAGGGCAATTGGGGTTAAGCAACTTGCCCACGGTCACACGGCTAGTTTGTGTGTGTGTGTGTGTGTGTGTGTGTGTGTGTAAGTATCTGAGGCCAGATCCGAACCCAGGTCCTCCTGACTCCAAGGCCAGTGCTCCGTTCACTGCGCCACCATTATTTTCCCCCAATTACATGTACCAACCATTTTTAACATTCAGGGTTTTTTTTTTTTAAGTTTTGAATTCCAAATTCTGTGCTTCCTTTTCTCCCCTCCAGTCACTTGCAAGTCAAGACATCACCCTCCTGAGGTCATTGGTCCTCTTTTGAACAAAAGATGACCAACCAGAGACTACAGACCAAACCATAACCTGTTCCCTAAGATGGTAAACAATCTAATATAGGTTATACATGTGTAATCATGTAAAACATTTCCATGTTAGTCATTTTGTGCAAGAAAACTCAAATGAAAAGAGAAAGAAAGAAAATGGAAAATACTATATTTCAATCTATATTCAGACATCAGTTCTTTCTCTGATGTTGGATAGCATTATGAGTTCTTTGAAGTGTCTTAGATCATTATAGTGCTCAGAATAGTCAAGTCATTTACAATTCTTCATCATACAATATTGCTGTTACAATGTAAAGTGTCCTCCTCGTTTTGCTTACTTCACTTCGTATCAGTTCACGAATGTCTTTCCAGGTTTTTCTGAAATCACCCTGCTTGTCATTTCTCATAGCACAATAATATTCCATTATGATCATATACCATATGATCATATACCACAACTTGTTCAGCCATGCCCCAGTTGATGGGCATCCCCTCAATTTCCAATTCTTAGCTACCACAAAAAGAGCTGCTATAAATATTTTTGAGGAAATAGATCCTTCCACCCTCCCCTTATTTTTAATCTCTTTGGAATATAGACCTAGCAGTGGTATTGTTGGATCAAAGGGTATACACAATTTTATAGCCCTTTGGGTATAGGGAAACAATCCATCTATAAGCTTCCGATAATCAAGTTTTGTCTTATAGTCAGTCCACAATGTATCCAAGAATTCCTTCCTCAACCATATCTAGATTCATGATATTGTTGGGGTACTATTCAAATTCACAGTTTTGAGCCTTCATCAGTGTACCTCTTTATGCCAGACCAAACCAGATGACACACGTGAATTCAAAGGGGAAAAAAAATAAATTTTAATAACTATGTAAACAATCAGGAATTATTTCCTGAGGAAAATAAAAGGGTCATAATTTCCTGTCAATTTCCGTACTACCTATGTGAAAGGGTACTCCCTCCCAGACCAGGAATAGTCCTAGGGTATTGCCTCTCACATCTCTAACTCCAAGCCAGGGATGAGTTTCTCTGTTGCCACTGGCAACTCTCTGCTTCTCCATGGTTCCCTCCAGATTCTGTTCTTGTTATCTAGATCCTGACAAGCAATAAAACTGAGTTGAGCTGAGATCATTGGCTGGGTCACTCCCATGGTATCTCGGATGTAGTAGGGAAATAAAGCTACACCAGACACAACTGTCTTTCTTGGCTCTATGTTCCCAAGAAGAGACAGAAGCTGACAAATCTTAGCTAACTGATTGTAATGGGAATGTAAATTTTAAAGATCTTCCCTGCCCCAGGCTAAAGTGCACCTGGAGCCTGGGGTGGGAGGCTTGTTTTTCAGTAGATACTTTTTGATTGGCCAGTGGGTCAATAAAGTTGTTACATTCTCTGAGCCAGGAGAAGGCTATATAAGCCCTGATGTAAGGCTTTGTTTTGGGTCTCACTTTGAGAAGTGTTCTGTGATTTGATATGGATTCTGGGAAGCCGTTGTCCAGAGCTCCCCACCCCACCCCCCACCCCCCACTTTGAAAAACCCAGATGTTGAAACCCAGATGTTGATTTGGTATGGATGTAATGGCTGAACAGTTTGGAAAGCTACTTGATTTGTTTCTGTCTTGATAATTCTGCCTGTATACTTTGAAGTTCGGGGTGCTGACCTTTTTCCCCTGAACAAGGTAAATGATATATGTCTGACTGATTTAAGTAAGCTTGTTAACCCATTTTGAGTTGCTTTCCTTTATCAAAGCAGATCCAAGAACCTGTGCTGGCAGCCACCCTGGGAACACTGGGGTGCTTGCTGCTACACTGATCCACAGGTAGGTGGTACCATGGATGGAGTACTGGATCTGGAGTCAGAAACATCTGAATTCAAATCTTGCCTCAAACCTTTACTAGCTATACAACAACCCTCAGTAAATCATTTACCCTCTACCAGGGTCAGCCTCCACATCTGTAAAATGCCTTACATTTGTTGTGACAATGTAAATGTAATGTAAATGTTGTAAATGTAAATCAAATAAAGCAATGTGTGTAAAGTTCTTTGCCAGACATAAAGCTCTATGTCAATTCTAGGTATTACTTTCCAATAGCCCATAGTGACAGTATGAATAGACTGTATTCTAAGTGGTATGATTTGAAGAAGGATGAAAAAGTCCCCTTGACTAAAAATTGCTCTCTTGATGCTTAAATTTCCAGCATTGGCTAACGGTGAGGAACTGGGATTGGGGATTGGCAATGCTTTAGGTAGCTAACACATTGTCCAAGAGTTATTTTTCTGATTAACCTATTATGCCCATTTAGAACTGAAAATAGTAATTCAAGTATCCAGGTCAAGCAATAGGAAATATACCCTCACCTTATTATTTTAAGATAAATTCCACGGGGGGCAGAAAGACCCAGAGAGCAAACTTGGGCCTCAGGACACAAAGCATCTTTGGAAGAGAAGAGACTTCACAAGACCCCTGCTGAAAGGGCTGCTTCTATAAAATCTGACCTCAGACACCTAACACTTACTAGCCGGGTGACCTTGGGTAAGTCACTTAACCCCAATTGCCCTGCCTTCCCAAAGGAAGGAAGGAAGGAAAGAAGGAAGGAAGGAAGGAAGGAAGGAAGGAAGGAAGGAAGGAAGGGAGGGAGGAAATTATTAGAGAAGTGTCCAGTCAATGTAGGAAATGGAATATAATTTGATGGCTTCTTATTTGAGCTCATTATCCCTGATAACTAGTTATTCAACTTGGTTCCTTCAGATGTTTAAGGACTGTCATCATTTTCAGTGCCTCGGGACCAAGCTCCAGTTACTTCCCTCTAGTTACAATTCTATACCCCTTATCCAAAACAAAAATGGAATAGTATTCTATAAGCTTTGAGAGAGAAGGGAAGGGGGTCTGATTAGGATGCCGAGGCAAGCAGGAGGCAGCATAAAGAATGGAAAACACTGGCGGAAAAAAAGTAAAGATGATTAAAGAATGAGTGGATGAGCAGTGTGGTGGTAAGTCTGGTGAACTAGAAGTCAGGAGCATGGTTCTAGCCTTCTCTGTGTTGGGCAAGTCACTTTATATCTCTGGACAATAAGGGGATGGCATCTCTATCATCCAATTCAGCTCTCACATTTACTTTAGAGCCAGACCCAGGGCACTTACTATCAGGCCCTGTAAGTATTAGCAACAGATGCCAAAGATAACCAAAAGGCAGATGACATGAATGCTCTTAAAGCATTTTCTATCCAAGCTGAGTTTTTCTGTACACTCAGAAATAGCCCTCCTTTCCTTAGTATTCATGAGTTTCCTCTCATCATCTTTCTTCTTGCCATACTACCATTAAGTCCCCCTGAAACCAATCTTGTCCTTAGTGTTTTCCGCAGCCTTCCCATGGGGGAGTGGCCAGATCATGGGGTGCCTCCACTTATTCAGTGTTGTACCTAGCTCTCCATATTTAGCTGCTTTAACCTTTCTGCATGAATCAGCCCCTCCAGCTCCTTAATCACTGGTGACAGCCTGCAGGGACTGCATCTTGTGCTCTGATTTTCCTGAAAGGTCTTGCAAGCTAAGCAAGGTGAAGCTGAGTCAGTTCTTGGATGGCAAAACCTCCAAAGCCCACAGGAAATGCCAAAAGAAGATGTAAAAGACTGCCTATGCCAATCCCAACCTAGGATGGCATATGGATTTGTACATCAGGATCACTTGGAGTCAGTAGCCCTGGATGAAAAGTCCCAGAATTACAACCTGGGGAAAGTGGAAAAGGGATCATGGGATAGAGAGCACCAAGGCCAGAAGGGTCAAATATGTGGTCCACAACACTCCCAAGTACAATCCAAATCAGATTAAAATATAATTGAGAAATATTTAACAACATAAGTAAAAATACAATGATATAGATAATATTAATATGTGGTTTTCTAAGTCAACATGTGGTCCACAGAAATATGTATTATGGTTTAGTGCCAAGGAAATTAAGAACAAGAGAGATTAAGTGATTGGCCTAATGTCACATACCAATATTGAAAAGCCCATGCTTGTCCCACTAAGTCACATTCATTTGCTGTGAAAAGAATATTGAACTTGAAATCAGGAAGGCCTGGATTCAAGTCATGCTTCTGACATTTACTAGCCTTACAACACAACAAAGTGTGACTGGGGGCAAGTCGCTTTAACCTCTCAAAACATCTACTTCCAAGTCTGTAAAACCTGGATGAATCCCATATTACCTTTCTCACAGTTTTTGTAACATTCAAACAATGTGATATAAGTAAAGCATTTTGCAAAGTAAAAAGGGCTGTGAAATGTCAGCTATTATTCTTGTTAAACTTTCTGAGCTTTGGTTTTCTCATCCTTAAAAGGGGGTAAGAATACTTGCACTACTTACTTCATAGGCCTCTTCTAAGGAAAGTGCTTTACAAATGATAAGGAGCCCTCAAAATGTAAGTTTTCATCACAGTTGTTCATAATCAAGATATTAGGAGACAAATGTAGAGTCAAACCAGCAACATGTCATAAGACACAGTAAAGAACCACGGTACACTCATCTTTAAGAGGAAAGCAATTCCAATCCATCCCCTAAATCAGTTTTAAACAAGTCATTACTTTGGGGGCTCCTAAAATACCCCTACCATTTCCAAAATGTAAGTAAATTTATGCCCTTATCCCAAGCTTATCCTTTCTACCATTTAAATTCATATGTCCCCTGGTCAAAAAATACATCAGGGAGAAATAGGAAAAGTTCCTATTCACCTACAAGTGGAAATTTTATTTGGTCCAGTACCAGAGGCTAAACCGTAGCGGCTTCTGTTTTATCTTTTGTCTTATTTGTTTATTAAAATGTTTTGTAATAATTCATGTTACAGTCTCATCTAAACATTGATCCAGGGCATACACTGAACCACTGGGATCCATGCATGTGGGATGTATAACTGAGTTTCTCTAGCATACTAATATCCTGCCCCATCCCTCAAATGCCCTAGCATTATTGTCCTTCCCCACAATCTCTAATCATCAATCATCTACAAGATATATAACATCTCATGCATATAAACATACAGAGAGAGTTAGAGAGACATAAAGACAGGTTGAATCACATAAGAGACTAGACTATCAAAGTCAACACTTTTGCAACCTCTCAATGGCTTTGAATGGTCAGCTCTGCTGACAAGTTCTTTTTTCCTGATACTTACAAAGCAGGGGCCTAATAGATAATGAAGAGTCCCCTCCACAGGAGAATAGTCGATCACTCTATTTAAAGCCAGTAAGACCTTGACCTTCTATGCTCTCAATGGCACAATTTTCCCCTCCCAAAGAAAACTGAGACCCAGAGTCTAGCCAGGGAGTCAATGCTAAAAAAAAAAAAACCTCAGGCTTAAAAACATGGCTCAGACCCTTGTCAAAAATCGTACTCTTTGCAGAAGCCATGAAATATTTTAAGGAAGAGGCTGGAACTGAGGCTGTTAGTGGCTCCTCCAGGCCTCTCCCCGTATTATTGATTATTCCTCTTAGCATACTGCCAGGATTGACTGAGACTTGTTGGATTGGGTTGCATCCTTGTTGCTGTGTAGCTAAAAGATTTTCTTGAAAATTTGATTTCAGTGCAAATAGATTTCTGATTTGGATATACTTACAGGCTTCCTAGAAACTAGAGAAGGCAAAGCCTTGCTTTCCATCAAGAGAGTCATCATTTAACTTTACTGGGAATTGGAAATGAAATAAAGAAGGGAAGAGAATGCAAAGCAGAATGGTCAGATGAATGATAGAATCCCAAATTCAGCAACAACACTGCTATTTCCTTCCCTTCTCTAACAAAGTCACTTGGTGCCCAATGTCACTTGGTCAAATCTCTAAGCTTATGTATCCAGATATTGTTCTCTGATGGTTTCTTTTTTTTTTTTTTTGGAGAGGAGAAGGCAAGGCAATTGGGGTTAAGTGACTTGCCCAAGGTCACACAGCTAAGTTAAGTGTCCAGTGTAGGAGACTGGATTTGAACTCAGGTCCTCCTGACTTCAGGGCCAGTGCTCTATCCATTACACCACCTAACTGCCCCTCTCTGATGGTTTCTTATACAATGAAGTAAAGTGGTTTAGAGAAGAGTACTTTCACTTGGGTCAGAAAGACTGGTACTTAAATCTCATCTCTCACATTTCCTAGCCATGTTGCCATAGTCAAGTCATCTAACTGAAGAATTTCCCAATCTGTAAAATGGAGTTGATGATGATGATGATACTTGTGTCCCAGGATTATGGTGAGGATTTAATAACATAATAGAGGTAAAGTTCCTTATAAGCCTTCATATCATATGTAAATGTCAGCTATATCTTCTCTACCTCTTCTCCTACCCTACCCCCAAACACCTAGGATTAGACCATAGGGAATCCGCTCCATAAATATTGATTCTTCTTAAGAACTCACTGATAAGAAATCACATATAGCTTTCAGGTTCCCTTCATTGTTTGTCCACTATAGAGACAAACCCCCTACAAACAACATGATGACTAGTAGCTTCCAGGAGCATCCTCTGTCTCCGCCCATTCCTTTTCACAGGCTTCTATCCCTAAGGCACAGCTTCAGCTGGAATTGTTCCCACATCAAGAGTCATCAATGAGAGACTGAAGGATCCATGCTTCAATCCTTGGGTAGGCCTGGGACCTAACTTCTCTGTTAATGGTCTCTAAATATAAAATGACTGTAATTGGCCAAGCAGCTATCCAGATTACATGTTGTGTCTGTCTTTTTAAAAGGGCAGAATAATTTCAGGACAATGATGCATCTGTAGCAGTGCAAGGTAAGGTAATGATATGGATAATCAAATATCATGCTTCAGATATAAGCTGATTGCCTGCAGTAGAAGAGGGCAGGAAGGGTCAGAAAAGATTATTTTTTCTTCCCTCCCCCACACCCTACTCCCTATCACAATTGGCTAGAGAACATACATCAGGAAGATATTTTGCTTTTCCCTGAAGCAGCAAAAACTGCACTGTACTAGAGGAAGAATACTTTTAACTAGATAGGACCATAGTCTGACCAGGGGAGGTAAATCTTCGGTTGGATTCATTTCAGTCTCCTGGAGACTTACTAGACTTTAGGTAAGGTTCAGTATTTTGCAAGAAATTGAATGCTACATACAGGCTGAATTCAGATTATATCCATCCAATATACACTTGTCATATCAATGTTGGGGGGGTGGGGAATCAAAACAGAAAAAAATTAAGGGTCAACCTTCTTAACTGCTTCATATGGGCTTTTGCTTTCTTCTTTAAAGTACATTAGAGGATTGTTCTGTGATTGATCTAATCTCTCTGGTCAAGAAGAATTTAAAGACTCATGGTTTCTGCCTCAAGGCTAAGCCTTAATGTGTCTTTCTCCCCTGTTTTCCAGAATAGATCTATGAGATTTTTTAGAAATACAGTTTAAAAATTAATAAACATACAATTTATGACAATGTTTCAAAAAATCAAGACAAAATGGAGAGTGAAAAGAGTCTTCAGTAAAAAACAAAAAAAGGTTACACTGTTACCTGTGTTGGATCCTTAGCAATAGCCTGTCACCTATATCCAAAATTGTCTCCCTCCTCACTACACATTTAAGAATCCATAATTACATCACACACACACACACACACACATATAGACATACAGATAGATAGATGCATAGATACACATATATATTTAAATTTTACATCTCTGTATATATGTTTTCTTCCTCTCTCCCTCAGGATAAAAGCTGCTTTGGGGAAAGGGACAATTTTGGTTTTATCTCAGTATCCTCAGTGACTAGCACAGTCCCCGGCTTTTAATACACTCTTAATAAATGCTTGTTGAATTGAATTAAATAGATACAGTGCATTTCGTAGAAAACCCTTAGTCGGAGATACAGACATAAGGTGTCAATGCATCAACACTCTGAAAGAGACATTTAAAATGTTTCTGTCTGCAACCCCCTGGATTTAGCTTAAACTGGCTATCCCCACAAGCTCCCAGTCTTTTAACATGACACTGAGCTTGACACAGAAATTGCGTGGTTGAGTATGTATCTGCATTGGAACAGATGTCAGCAGCAAGTTTAGTAGGAAATTGAATTACAGATGGAAGGAGCTTGGGAGCTGAAAGCATCTGTTATAGGAACCTGGATGGGAGAGAATACATTTGAAAAATGATACTCCTCAACTAGCTGGATTAAAGATTGCCCCTGCAAATGATTTTCATTTTTGGTCCCAACTAGACTGAGACTTTTTTTTTTAACTTTGGCAGTACATTATCCAAAACAAAAAAACAAAAAACTCCAGAATATTGTCTGTATTGGCAGTGGATTATTAATTTAAAATGCCAGATTATTCCTAGTGATTTTCTTGGTACAAGAAAAGAAACTAATGCAAATTATAACCTGCCTATAACCTAATAGGAATACTTTGAGAAGCTTCCTGATGCTCAGTGAGGCCATGACCTCTCTAAAGTTAACTAGCTATTAACAATCAGAAGTAGCATTTGAACCCAAGTTTTCCTGACTCCATCCCTTGCATTCAATTCTCTGGAGCATGCTGCCTCTCATCCCTTAATAACCTACAAATATTCTACCTTGCCTAGGGATGAATAAAAACAACACATTGTCTGCAACATTTTGCATATCATCTGCTTTGCTTTGCCAATATAGAAGCCCTCTGGGTTTGTCTGCAAGAGTCCTTGGGTCATAATTTTTGTTTCCATGAATGTTCAAGGCGATCATCAGATTCTGACCCCATCATTTCAAAGTCTATGGTTTATCCTTTCATCCAACAGATAGGTCTATCATTAAATGATTCTCAGAGGATGCTTTACGGCACTAAATGAAATCATCCCTTGTGACTGGAACCTTTTAACGACAGAGGACATAGTTCACTTCTTCCATCTGTACTAATGGTCAAGGCCAGACCTGAAGGAACCGGCGGTGGTTTGGGTTATATAGACACCTGTCTCCTAAAGAATTGACTTTAGGCTTATTCTCATTTCACACAGGTCCAGACACAAGATCTCAGACAGTCATAACTTTCAGTCACCAGAAGCCTCAGCTTGATTTGGATCCACAGTGATAGGTCACCTCTTTAAGTAAACCTAAGAACTAACTAGTGAATGTAAAAAGAAAGATGGGCTGAGACCAGGTGTCAAATTGCCTGAGTTCTAGTGCTAAGGCTCTGCCACGAACTGTGTGACTGCAGAATGATTTCCTGTATTGTTAAAAGATTTAGTTCTGTTCCCAAGGAATTATTTCATTTAGTGTCATGAAACATCCTCTGAGAATGTAACCTCAGGCAACACATTTAACCTCTCCATCTTCCACATTTCTCCACTGAAAATGAGGAAGTTGTATGGGGTGATTCTTAAGGTTGCTTCTACCTCCAAATTCCTCTGGTTCTAATCACTGTAAATATAAAATAAGACTACATTCCTTCCTTCGAGAAAAAGATAAAGGGATTCGATGGAAAGTATATTGGATTTAGAGTCAGAAGAATTGGGTTCATATCTTTGCTCCGGAATTTACCACCTTGGTAACCTTTGGCAAATCACCTCACCTCTCTGGGCCTTAGTTTCCTCCTCTGTAAAATGATGGGGTTGGATTAGATGGCCCCTAGTTCTAATTCTATGTTATCTATGACCCTTCCTTGGACCAATCAGATCAGCCATGTAACACCATTTAAATTCAGTAACAATATGTCCTAATGGCATAATCCATTCATCTTCTAGTCACATCTGTAGAACGCTGCATCAAGGATGCTTTCTGACTTCCAAAGTGGGGGAGGAAACTGGATCTTGCCGCAGAACAGAAATGTAAACTACATCGTGGAAGGAGAGGATAGGTTGCATACTACGGGGGAGGGGAAGAAAAGTAATAACTAATTAAATATGGCTACACAGATGGCTTTTTAAAACTCTTCCAAGGGAACAAACTGGAACCTGCAATGTGTAATGGAATCAATTGTCCATGAAAAAAATAATGATACTTCCTTTTTTAGAGCTTTGGGTGAACTGTCACCACTGCTCCTTCATCCCTCTGTGGGAGATTATCACTCATAGTTGAGCTAAGGAGACAAACTCCTGAGGGCATGTTGCTTACAGCTATCCATGGCTGGACTACTAGACCACTACCTTTTCTCTAATCATGATGAATGCTTGCATTCTCGCACATCTGTCTAAAATCACAAATGTGAGGCAATCACATCTGGAGTCTGGAGTAATTTTGTTCTCTAATTTAATTGCTGATTTCCCAGTTCTGAGGCTGACAAGAGAGCTGGGTTTTGGGAAATGAATGGATGGTCTGAATTTCATTCTATTCCTAAACACTCTCTCTTCACAGAATCACAAAGTGTTGCACGATCAAGTCCAGCCTCCTCATTTTACAGACATGGAAACTGAGGCCTCGAGAAGTTATACAACTTTTCCAAGTCCATACAGAGTAAGTGGCTGAGCTAGAAGCCAGGAGATGCAATTTACATCCTATAGAAAAAAATGCAAAAAGAGGCATTGACAGCCATTTTCTACCCTCAGTGAGAGAGGGAAGTGGATAGAGAGGCAGTCTGAGTCTATAAGACCTGGGTTCAAGATATACCACTCACATATATTGGTTGTGTGACTCTGGGAAAATCACTTAGTCTCTCAGTGCCCTGGGCAACTCTTAAAATTTTAGCTTGCCAAGCCGGTGCAGTTGCACCTTAATGTTTATTCATTAAGAACTCCCTGAACCATTGAAATTTCTAAAGATCGGTATTCTAAGTCTTGTTTCTTTGTCTTCTGTAAAACCACTTACATGTCTGAGGTCAATCTATACTGCAAAAGTGGTGCAAAATCCAAAGGATGGTGTACTTTGGTTTCCTTTTCTTCTAGTACTTAGGAAAGCGCCTACCACATAGCAAATACTTAATAAATAAATAGTTGTTCGATTGCATTGAATTCTGCTTGCGATCATAGGTTCACCAGGGAGATGTAACCACTCCCAATATTGAAGTGCTGGATCCTTCTCATGTTCCTTACCTTCATGCAAGTCTTGTCATTCCCTCTTTCTTGTCATTCCCCTCTGTTTTTCTCTTTCCTGGAGCCATCCTTACCCAGTCTCTTTCCCCAGACTTTTTTCTTTCCACGGCCATTCCCACCCACAATGTTTTTCTCTGTTACATCCTTTTTTCTGCATAATCCCCTCTCTGTGTCTTCTTCATATAAGTCTCTCATTTTCTTCCCCCCTCTCCATTGTAGTGATCACAGTTCAATTTAATCATCTTGACTTCAAAGCCTAGCCATTCAGAGAGTCTGAAGACCAAGTCTAGTTTGTTCAGATGTTCCCTATAAGACTACAGAAATCAGTTTATTCATCTAAATAATGGAGTTGTTCATAAGTACGTTATATTAAAGGGCAAAATTTTGCAAATATAATTTAGAGGTTTGCAAGGACTTCTCAGACATGAATCTGCGTGAAATTAATTTTGGCAGGGTTACATGTGAAAGATACTTTTAGTTATCATTTATTTCTTCCTGGAAAAATCCTTGTATTCCTCCATGAAACCTTCTCTGACCTCGCCAAGTGAAAGCGTCTTCTCCCTCCTCCAATTTTCCTAGTGGACTCCTCTCTCTGTGTCTCTCTGTCTCTGTGTCTCTCTATCTCTGTCTGTCTGTCTCTCTGGCTCTCTCTCTCTGTCTCCCTATATATATAAAATCTCTCTCTCTCTCTCTCTCTCTCTCTCTCTCTCTCTCTCTCTCTCT
>NW_027187376.1:12982067-13017177 GCF_028583685.1 Petaurus breviceps papuanus | reverse complement strand
CTCTCTCTCTCTCTCTCTCTCTCTCTCTCTCTCTCTCTCTCTCTCTCCCTCTCTCTCTCTCTCTCTCTCTCTCCCTTTCTCTCTCTCTCTCTCTCTCTCTCTCTCTCTCTCTCTCTCTCCTCTGCCCCATCACACTCTGTGTTGTGCTTCAATGTATACATATTATATGTCTCCTGGTAGAAAGCTCCTTCAGGGCAGGCGCTGCATTGCTTTTCACTCTTTCATTCCCAGCCCTTAGCACACATGCCCTGGAGCCTTTCACAAAGCTGATGTTTGTCAAATTGACTTTGTTATCCAACACCACAGACTTGCCTGGAAAATAAAATCAATGACTTGATATCTTCATCCTCCAGCAGGTTCTCTAAGAACTTTGTGGCTCATCCCAGCAAAGCACAGAAGAGGTTGGGAGACTGGACAGAATGATATTTATGACTCCCCTTCTACATGTGGAAAAGTTAAAGGGACGGCAAGGTTGAGCAGCTCTCCTAAGATCTGTCACTCGGTGGCCAGCTGCTCTGCCTCCCACTTCCTTGTACCATCCAACTGGATGACAACCATGGGGTCACGGGGTCCTGGATTTGAAGCTCACTTGCCTTCCTCATTTCCACATGAGCAAACTTATGGGATTTTGATCCCCTTCAGCCACACGTCAGGAGGAGCACCACCTCCTCCGACGTTCAAACAATCCACTTCTGACTACGTTTTTATGGCTCTATAGCACAGTTTTTCCTCGAGTTTTATGGCATTTCATTAAAGCCGCCAGAAGGTGATACTGCCCCTTTTCTAGAAGTGAAATAAATTCAAGTTTTATCGCTTCTGGAAATGCGGGAGCAGCTGTCAGGACATTTGATGGATTTTCTCAATTACAGGACTTGTGGAGCATTTCATACTTACATCTGCACCAGAGCCTAATATAGCAGACACTGGGCCTTCCTCCTTCCTCCCTCCCTCTCCTTTATCTCTTGCATCTTTTCCCCTATAATGACCAATTTTTTGTTTTTTTCTTTTTATGTCTCCTTCTCTTTCATGTGGCTTCTTTCTTTGATGCTTGGTTTATAGCAGGAACTCAAACCTGAATTCTGTGAACTTTTTTAAAAAATATTTTGACAACTGTATTTCAAAATAATTGGTTTCCTTTGTAATCCTATGCATTTTCTTGTATACATTTTAAAACATTATTCTGAGAAGTCTACCGCTTTCACCCAACTGCCAAAGGGAACCATGATGGGGGAAAAAAAGGTTAAGACACCACCCCATCCTGCCCCTCCCCCCCCTTAGAGAATAACACCTTTCTTCATCCCTGTACCTATGCCCACCCCAGGCATGTAGAAAGAAAAAGAAGTAGATTAAAATTTTAAAGCAAATCCATTTGGGATTTTCCATTAATTTAACGTACATCTGGCACATGCAGTATTTATTAATACAGTATGACATGTGTTGAGCTGTTTCCTAATGGGATGGAGACTTCAGATCATGTTACTTTTTACACTAATAAGGCTATTTATAAATTTTCTTCTTCATTATCAACATGAAGAATATTAGCTTACAGAGACAACTTCTTTGACTGTTTGTATTTATGAAGCCATATAGCCTATTTAATAAATATTAGAGTCTGAGGTATAGAATGAACCATGCCAAAAGGGAGAATGAATAAACCAAATGTAGTTGTGCTATACTGTTTGTTTGTTTGTTTGTTTCGTTGGCTCTGATTTTTTTGTTGTTCAGTATTTCCATCAGCCAAATGTCTGAAAGACAGTGCAGCTTAGTGGATAAAGGGCCTGCATTAGAATTAGGAAGAACTGAGTCTGAATATAGCCTCTGAAATATACAGGCTGTGTGACCATGAACAAATCACTTAATGTCTCAGTGCCCTGAGGCAACAGTCCAAAACTATACAAGTTACAAGTAGTAGTTCACCAAATGCCTAAAGAAATGAACTAAATTGGACCAAAACAAAATAGTTATTAAATGCCTATTACATGCAAGGCACTGGGGAAGATACAAAAATTAATGACATCATTCATAGTTTCACTATAGTCAAATATGCTGCAATCTCATCAAACCAGACATTCCCTCCAATGATATCAGCAATAATAGTTTACATTTTATATTGAACTTGGAGATTACAAAGCACTTTACATATACTATCTCATTTAATCCTGCCAACAATCCTGTGAAGAAAGTAGTATAAATGTTATTCTACCCATCTTACTGATAAGAAAAGTGAGGCTTAAAGAGTTCTATTACAATTGCATCCACTGTGTGGTCCCAATAATCCCAACTGTTTTATGGAATTTGTATTAGGTGCAAACTTATTAGTATAATCACAATAGCTCAAAATCTCTATTCCCACCAATGGGTAAAGAAAGTTTGATAATACTCTTTCAAAAAAGAAAAACCCAATGGACATTATCTTGGGAGAAAACAAGCCAATTCTTAACTTTCAAATGTGGCTGATAAAAAAATTACTTCCTCATACTAAAACATTAACAAAGTAGCAAAAATGTGTGAATTTTATTGCCTTTTTTATTGTTGAATGTTTTTTAAAGGCCTCCAATGCAAGTCAGAACATAAAAGATTCCTTTCCCAAGAGTTTGACTTAGATGGCAAAAAAAAGTAAAAGGATAAACATACCTGTTTTATCATTTTCTAGAAAAAATGTCACTAATTCATGCTCTATTTACTTAGAATTTAAAATAACTCACACTGGTTGAAGTTGATCTTTATTGTACTTGAGAGAAAGGTTTGTTGAAGTAATTGAAAATCCAACACATCAAAACAGCTGCGATTCTACCAGGCTGGGCTCTTCCTCTCCCCAATGGAGAGTTTTGCAATACTATACTTAGTGATGAGTATTTCAAAATCTATTGAATCTTATCTTTGGACAACAGACACACAATGTGTCCATGGACTTGGACTTAAAACCTTCCAAGATTGGCAAGGCCTGCCATCATACAAGCTCCACAATAGCATAGTCTTAGAAAACCTGAAGTGACTGCCATGCCACAATGAAGCAACTCAGTGCAACTTCAGTGGATGAAGGAAAAGAGTGGAAGTGAGACTTCAGAAAGAGTATTTAAGTTGACAAACAAGTTTTGGTCTCATAAGATGGTTGGGGAAAAATTCCTTTGTAAACCTTCAAAACTAGCATAAATTGGGGCGGCCAGGTGGCACAGTGAGTAAGAGCGCCGGCACCAGCATAGGGAGGCCTGGGATTGGTTCTGGCCTCAGATACTCGGCACCCACACAAAAATAACTGACTGTGTAACCTTGAGCAAGTTACTTAACCCCGATTGTTTTAAAAAAAACTAGCATAAATTATTATTATTATTATTATTATTACCATATTATTAAAACAACCTTCTAGTGTTCAGGATTACCATTTATATAGGTTAACCAAAAAGTGTTGGTGCAGTTTGAAGGTATTAAAGCTTTAAAAACTGCACCAAGACTTTTGGGTAAACAAAAAAGCTTCAAGTTGCACCAAGACTTTGGAGTCACTCTTTACCCACAATTGATGTGCATAAATAACCCACTCTCTTAAAACAAGTTTCCCGAGGACCACTCCTAAGGAATATTTTGTTGACTTTAGGTGTACTGGAAAGCAATTAAATCATATTTTTAATAAATTCAAACTTTCACTAATTCAAGCTAGTTCTCAGATTCACCAAAATTTATTAATCTTTTTAATTTGTCATGCTTCTTTTGTTCTAACAAGATGGGTTCTTAATAACACTAAGTAACATTTATATAATACTTTATGGTTTGCAAAGCCTTTTTACATTTACTATCTCATTTAATCCTCACAATAAGTTTGTAAGGTAAGTGGATTCTTATCTTGCAAAGGAAGAAACTAAGACTGGGAGAGGGTGAGAGATTTGTCCAAGGTCACATAGCTAGTAAGAATCTGAAACAAGATTTAACTTGGGTCTTCCTGACTGCAAGTTTGGGTCTCTATTACCTATAACAAGCAGCTTATCCAAGTTCTCCATAGTCTTTATAGTCTCACTCAGAAAAATTCCAAGGAGGGGGTGAATTTTGGGGGTCAAAAAAAGCAAAGCAAAGATGTTAACCTGACAAGCATATAGCAGTAGGTCATTCCATGTTACAAAAAATAATAGAAAAAGATCAAGCTAGCATGAAAAAGCAGAGAAATTTGGAAAGTAAAACTGACAAGGATGGGCAAATGTTAAGGGGACCGACCATTGGGTTTGTGATAAGGAAGTTATAGTGAATGATTTTGAAAAGAGGAATGAATGGTCAGTCTTACTCTTTTGATTTATGAATATAATATTTTATATTAATCTTGTTAATTCACAATCCACTAATCTGGAATTTAGAATAATTTGAATAGAAACTAGGTCAGAGTTTTCATTCATGACTGGAAATTCTCTGATCCACCCCATTCCCACAAGGAGCTGGGGTCAGAGATACTCATCCTGGTTCCAGGAAAACATGCATGAGTATTAAGTGGGGGATAGGTGTCTCTGGGGAAGGAGTTTTTAAAAGGAATTCTGATGTTATCAGGAAGAAGAAGGTAGATGTAAAGAGATGAAACAAGGCATAATACACCATGGCCCATAGAGACTTTCAGAGACATTGAGATTTCCCCTTCCCTGACTACTGAGATAGACTCTGAATATTGATAATGTAGTCTTTATTTAGTGCCAATACATTTCAAGACTCATACTAATCTCCAATTTGGGACTCAATGTGCTCGTTCTTTTCCAGTCCCTTGAAATAATTCCCAACTGCAATAGAAACAGTGGCACTAGATTCCTAAACTCTCAGAGTTCTGGGAGCAAGCAGCAGCAGTGACCCGACACCAAGATTAGGCACCATTCAACATCACCTAATTGGCAAGTTATGCAGCAACCACAATTATGCATCCCTAGAGTGGACATAAGGTGATTAATAATAATGAATAATACATAATAATAAATATAATAAATAATATTTATAAATAAAAATAATAAATAAATAATAATAATAAATAATAAAACCATGTGAGGCACAAATAGGCAATGTAATGGATAAAGTACTAGGCCTGGAGGCAGGAAGACCTAAGCTCAAATCCAACCTCAGCTACTTACTAGGATAACCCTGGGTAAGTCACTTAACCTCCATTTGCCTCAGTTTCTTCAAATGTAAATGGGGATAATGACAGTACCTACCAACCAGGGTTGTTGTGAGGATCAAATGAGATAGTATTTGTAAAGTTTGGGCACATAACAGGCTCTATCTAAATGCTTATTCCATTCTCCTTCCATTCCCCCAAAGGGCCAGAGCTGGGATACATGTGTAACCTTCCATCCCCAAAAGTTGGGAAATAGTTTGATTTTCACCATAGATCATAAGACCATAGATTTAGAACTGGAATGGACCTTCAAGGTCAAGTAGTCCAATCCTCTCACTTTACAGATAAAGGAACAGAGACACAAAGTAGACTCTGGGCTCAAGGGTATTAAGTAGAAGAGCTAAGATTCGAACCCAGGTCACGTGGCTCCAAACCCAACACTCTTTACAATATACTACATTGCCTTTACATGTTGAGAATTGAGCTGATCGTGTATTTTTCTCATTTTATCTGCTTCATATATTTTTAGCAAACTACATACTTTTTGGCACTACAATATAATGCCAGGGAGTGTGTATTAAACATTTTTGATGGGGAACTCCAAGTAAGAATAGGAGCTCATATTATGAATATGATTAGAAACAGAAACAGGGTTTAAGAACTTCTAAGTATTTGGGGGTGCTACATTTATATACCTAAATGGCTATTAAGTAAACTATAGATGCTTAATTGTATTGATTGATTAGTAGATACATAAATATTTAGATATTTGTAACAGACATACAAATATAATAGATATATAACATAAAAATAATAGATATGCAATATAAATATTATATAAAGTATATATAATGTATGAACATAATATACAATATAAAATATAGATATACAAATAATACATATACAAATCACTAAGAAATCATGTCAGCTGCCTTTTGTGTGTGTCATATATAATATATAGAATGTTCATATATGTTCATTTTAGATACATATTAAATGAAAATACATATTATTATGTATATATATATACTTATATTTAAGCCTAAGACCCTTAGATTTACATGTATAGTCAACTTACTGAAGGTTGATTTCTCTTTGGTTAATACAGTCTTATGTTAATAAAACATCAAACTCCATTGCATGGATTTGCTTCTATTATCTCAAACTTCCTTGGCATATGTTTCAAAGTCTATGGCTTTGGAGAGATAAAGGGGGAAAAAAAAGAGAAAAGTATTTCCTGCCCTCAAGGAGTTTACATTCTATTGGGAATATGGAACATAGTAAGTAAATACAAGATAATTTAAGTGATTTTCCTAAGGTCTAGGTCTAGCCATATCACCCTCTACCCTACTCAATAAACTCCAATGGCTCCCTATTACCTGAGGGATTAAATATAAAATGTTCCATTTGGCATTTAATGCCCTTCACAACCTGGCCCCTTCCTACCTTTCCATTCTTCTTATATTTTACTCCCCTTGGAGTATTCTAAAATGTAACAACACTGATCTCTTTGTTCTTCCTCCCAAAGAACACACCAATCTACTAAGTGACTTTCTCTGGCTATTCCCTTTGCCTGGAATGCTCTCAAAATCTCATCTCTGCCTCCTGGCTTTATTCCCTTCCTTCAAGACACTGCTTAAACCCCACCTTCTATAGGAGACTTTTGCTGATCCCTCCTGTCCCTTCATTTATTTTTTCTCTGAGATTACCTTCCATTCACATGTATACGTGTTGTTTAAGCAGTTGTTTGAATGTCATCTTCTCCATTAGACTTCAAGCTCCTTGAAGGCAAGGATCATGTTATTGCTTTTCTTTCAATTTGCAGCACTTAGTGCAATGCCTGATACATAGTAAGTGCCTAATAAATGCTTGTTGATTGATTGGTTTAAGGAGAGAAAGAGAACAGTAGGAACTAGAGGGATCTGGAAAGTCTTCCAATAGCGTGTGACACGTTAGTTGAACCCTGCAAGAAGTTAAGTATTCTAAGAGGAGATAAGAGATTGATCATTTAGGGGAAGACAAAAAGTGCAATTCTCCATAAAGCTCCTTGAGCAATGGTACAAGTGAATGGAGAGAAAATTCCTTCCTGACTCCAATAATAATGTTTGATCCTGAACATGAGACTATATTACCCTTGCCTTGGCAGGCAGAGGTTACTGTTGCTCATAAAATTTATCCAGCCTGAAGTATAATCCAACTATGATAAATAATTTTCTCAATTCATGAGGCATCTTTAGTTTACCCAATGTCTTATTTTCTGTATTTTTACTCCAAGATTTCTTACAAAATATCTAACTTTGTTGTCAGCTTAATATCTCTCTTAAAATAGATAGTTCCACAAGTCCATTACTTACAACAAAGGAAAAATTGTTCTATAATCCCATTCTTTCAAACTATGAAATCCCAATTCAATAATGGGCAATCAATATTTTATAAGAGGAGACCTATAATATTTTTATGACATTGGAAATAATTTTCATGTAGATGGCCCAAGGGATTGAGTGCTGGACCTCTTGGACTTAGAAAAACATGAGTTCAAATCTACCCTCAGATACTTACTAGATGTGTGAGCCTGGGCAAGTCATTTAATCTCTGCCTACTTCAGTTTCCTCCTCTGTAAAAAATGGGGATAATAATAGCACTACCTCCCAGGGTGTTTGTGAAGATAAGATGAAGTAATATTTTTAAAGTGCTTTCTAAATGTTAAGCCACTTTATTATTATTGTTATCATTAGCAATAATAATAATAATAATAATACAGAAATAGAAATGCAATTTTTAGTAGACAATGAGCCATTAAAGTTTATAAGGAAAGACATTGATAGTCTCCATTCTACCCCATTCATCAAAACAAAGCGCATTCTTCATATCAAAATATGCAGTGACATCTGTAGTAGCAAAAAAAAAAAAATCAGAAGCAAAATGTGTGCCCATTGATTGGAG
Source organism: Petaurus breviceps papuanus (assembly GCF_028583685.1). Lineage (NCBI taxonomy): Eukaryota > Metazoa > Chordata > Mammalia > Diprotodontia > Petauridae > Petaurus > Petaurus breviceps. The sequence goes on along the minus strand of NW_027187376.1, from coordinate 13,009,157 downwards.
GAAGTCAAAACAAATTGTGGCGTCTGAATTAACAGAATATTTTAACATAATAAGAAATGGTGAGCATGAGAAACTCACAGAAACATAAAAAAAAGATGTGTGAACTGATCCAGAATGAAGTATGTGGGATCTGAAAAACAATATACACAAAAACTACAATAATGAAAAGAAAAAGAAAATTATGCCAAAAACTGAATGGTAGTAATTGCTTTGTCACACTTTTAAGGCTACTATCTCCATTTAGTAGAAAGGAGAGGGACTAGATGCATAGAATGTTGCATGGCATATGGGGTCATTTTGTTGGTTGGTTTTGTTTATTTCCTTGTTACAAAGGAAGACTAATTTCCAATTACAAGGGTCTATATGTAAGCAACTGTGATATAAAAACAAAAGATATAAATGAAACATTTATAAAAGAAGATCATGTTTCCTAACCCCTTTCCCCCACAAAAAAAGGAATAATACCTGATTTGAACACATAATAAGCATGCATTACACATAGCAATGAATGAATCTTCAAATTTATTCTTCATTGCCAAGTAAACTTCCTAGTATCTCCTCTGTTTTCTTGTTGTCCAAGTTTTTTATGTTTCCTTAATGAGAAGACCTGGAAATTTTCATAGGAAGAAATTCATCTCTATTCATCCTGTCATTCCATCATTTCCATGCAGTAAAGGAGACAGCCTGTAGAACTTTAAACCTTTTTTTAAAATCCCTGTGATAGATGAACATTTCCGAGCACTCCCAATGGAGTCATTCTAATCCTAGGGAGCTCCAGGGACTATTTCAAAGTGGTCTATATGAAATCATTTCTCAGACACTTTTCACTGTCATGTAGTCAACAGGCTGTATCAACCCACATGCAGTAATGAAAATGTCCTGTATTTATAGAAGCACTTCTCCGAGGTACATCCTTCAGAAGGAATACCCCAAAGAGTTCTGGGAATTGAAGGACATATTTTAAACATGTCTAACCTGTCTCTAAGTCCCTATAAAAATGGTTGAGATACCAAATTGTGCCTTTTCCCATTCCTTGGCTTTAAATTGAAATGGCAGAGCAGTTTGGTTTTACAGCTTTCTGTGTCGTTCTGTCTTTTTGATATTACATGGGTGTAAAAAAAAATAAAAATAAGCCACATTAAACATTATACCATACTTCCACTGGGTCTCAACAACTCCTCACCCTCAATCACAAAGGACACTTAAACAATGATCACTCCATCTCTAGAGGCATTGCATTTCTTAGATTCTTTTTTTTCCTAGAAAATGGCTCAGTAATCAAGTGTTAAGAGAAAGCAGAGAGGAAGTCAGGAGGTTACAGACCAAAACCTCAGTTTCTTCATCTGTAAAAACAAAGGGATTAAATTGTAAAATTGTTCAGTCCAGCGACTGAATCTATCAATGTCTTTTTAGTCCCGGTTCTGCCCTTTCACCAGCTTTATGTCAACTGTAACATTTATAAGCATATCACCTAAACCTTTATCCAGATCAGCGATAAAAAATGTTAACTAGCATAGGATAAAACACAGATCCATGGGGCACTTCACTAGAGACCTGCTGCCAGGTTCATATTGAGCTTCACATCAAACTCTTTGAGTTTAGACATTGTTCAAAATTTATCTAATTGTTAACCACCTACTCCAGAGATGTCCAACTCAAATAGAAACAGATCCCTTTGATCCATGTGTCAACTTTAAAAAAATATATTATCTGTGTTTTATTGTATTTTTCTTTATTTTGTTAACATGTCTTAATTATGTTTTAGCCTGATTTTAGCCACATTGGGAGTTTTACCTTCAGGAAGCCCTAAACCACAAGTTTGACACCTCTGATCTACATCTGTCTATTTTTTCCAAAAGAATGCCATAAGATACTTTATCAAAGGGGGCAATTAGGTGGTGCAATGGACAGAGTGCCAGGCCTGGAGTCAGGAAGACTCATCATCCTGATTTCAAATATGGCCTCAGACACTTACTATCTGTATGACCCTGTTTGCCTCAGTTTCCTCATCTGGAAAATGAGCTGGAGAAAGAAATGGCAAACCACTTCAGTATTTCTGCCAAGAAAACCCCAAATGGGATCATGGAGAGCCAGACACAATTAAAAAATTACTAAACAACAAAAAACCTAATCAAATGCTTTGCTAAAACTAAGTAAGATCAGATTCTCCTGATCTAGTTTAGTAATTCTGACCAAAAAAAAGATAAGATTTGTCTAGGGTCACCTATTCCACATGAAGCTATGTTGGTTCTTTATGACCATTGTTTCCTCTTTTCTATGTTCACCAACTATGGATTTAATAATCGTCTAAAATTTCCCAGAAATCAAAGCCAAGTTCATTGGCCTATAGTTTAGAAACTGTATTATTATTTTCCCTTTCTTGAAATTTGGGATGTAATCCCAGGAATACAGTTCCTCCCCGAGTTATTGTCATGAAAGCTTGGTGGGCCAAGGTATCTATCTTCCAGCCAGGTAGCTAATAGTTTTTACACTGAGTTCTCCAGTTCCCATGGTGACCTTGTGGGTCTTTTTTTTTTAATGCCTTTGAACGGGCTCCTGCAAAGAAGCTGATGTAATCAAATCAAGGGCTAGACTCCATCTTGCCCAAAGGAAATCAGAGATGATGGCAGATTGGCAGTATTCAGAGTGGCACACACTCCAGATCTGCTTCTTGGTGATCCTAAGTCAAGAAGTAGGGGTAAACCAAAGGATACCAGAAACTAAGAGAAGCAACTGACCAAATACCAGTGAGAAAATTGGGCCAAGGCCACAGAAGGTAACTGGTGAGGAAATATGGGCCCTTCTGCAGCTCTTATCCTACCTCCCTCTGTCCCAGAGTGAAGGAATGTTTTCATTACCTCTTTGCCACTAACTTTCTGTTTTGCCCACCAATTCAGTGGGAGGAGAAGGAAAGAGGGGGAAAAATGCTTTTTATTGTCTCTTTATGGCTGCCAGCCAAAGCAGCTGACATTTGGAAACTCTTTTTCCCAAAATGCTTACTTTCATTCTTACGTTATGTAAACTGTTTTTAAAAGAAAGTAGATGTCCATATACCATGAGTCTGTTTATCTATAGTAGTAGAATGGAAATGAGAGAGGGGAGGCTAGAACCCAATGGGAAAGGAGATTTATTTGTTGTACCTCAGTCAAAATTGCTGGATAGGTGCCAGAGTCAATGAGAGAAAGTGTCTATTTTTTCTTCATAACCTTCTGGAATGCATAGGATTCTCCATCATATACCAAGGACCCATGGACACTGTGAGAGAGAAAATCTCAATTATGTGGAAAGCAGTCACTTTTTTTTTTTACCTGGGGGTACCTTGGGGCTGCTGGATCTGTGACTTGGTTGCCATTTGATAGCCTTAACTAGCAGGGAGCAATTCACCCATTCAGGGAGTTTTGGTGAGATCCACAGCTAGGCTGGTCTTGTTTTGTTGTTAGAGAGTTCTTAGTCTTGCTCAAGCACTGATATCCCCCAACCCTTACAAGCAAAAGTCCTATTTTCCCTTCTCCTGCCCACAAAATTCTCCCGTTCTCCATAATCTTTCAGAAATGACCAACAATGGATCAATTATCATATTACCAGTTTTTCTAATACCCAAAGATGTAGTTCAGTCTAGGCCAGGAGATGTAAAGTAATGGAAGGCAACTAGATATAATATAATAATAAGATTATTATATGTACCAATATATTATATATAATATATAATAGCTATATCTCTCATGTATAAATACATATTTAGATACATATATAATAAGATTATATGTAATAACTTTGGATATCAGTTCCTATTAGTCATTTTTTTTTCATTTCCAGTACATGTCTTTGGCAGAGAAATTAAAGTAAGAATTAAAGAATTAATTAAGAACTGAGAATGAGCTCTCTGCTCCTGACATGTTTTACAGAAGTGTTGTGCTTTTATGTTCATCCTATGTGTTCTGCCCTTTCTCCCATCTTCTATAAAGACATGTTTTCATTGAAGTTGGTTAGTGAGTTCTCTGAGAATCTATTTCAATCTCTCCAGACAACTCTTGGTTTTCTTCCTAACTAGAATTGTTTCACTTTATGTCTTCTGAACTTCACTCTTAAGAATTTTCTGTCTTTCTCGAGATGACTTCCTCTGTAGGATTTTAGTGGTAGCCTATCTATTCTTCCTCTGAACTCTGAAATCTGTTCCCCCCTCCCCTGCCTATCTAAAGTACATTTAAGGTTATGCCCAGTTTTAATCTTCTCTCTTCTCTATCACAAACTCCAGAAGGGGGATCCAGTGGTATATTGGAGAACCAGAATAACCAACAGCTTCAATCTTGCTTGTTTTCCTGCATATCCTCATTCACGTTATTGGACTGTTATTTTTCCTCTTTGATTGACGTACAAGGACTAAGCTTCTGGCCTAAGGTCAAACCACTAGTCAGTGCCAGGTCATTTTTCTTGCTTTATCATTTCTGACATATTGGGTTTTTTTTTTCAAAATTTACTCCTCTTATTTGCCTGACACAGAGTTTAAAATATATTTTATATTATCCAGACATTTTTCTTTAAGGCCAGATGAGCTGAAGCATGAAATGTTAAGAGTGGGGTGGATCACAGCTTTGCTGCCAGGCTTAAGGACAGCAGAGTCTACAAGTTTTGGCTTTTCCCCAAACATTTTTCCAGGCTATGGGAGCAGTTAATTCTGCCCTAAGTACACACTGTGTCCTCATATATTAGGTAGCCCTCTATCTAAGGCAAGATTTAATTGGTTTGAGTTGGGTAATTCATAGTGCCTCATTAGGGCATCAAAACACATACCAGGCTTTCCAGTAATTTTCTCCCCTGAAAGTGCATTGATTGACTACCTCACAGGGCAAGGCATTATCTAAAGGACACTTGGGTTTGTCCAGAGATTAAGACCACAATGGATAATTTCAAAACATATTTAGCAATCAGATGAGGGTTCAAAGAAATATATAAATGAGTCAACTTTTCCTACTTCTAATAAAGCTATACACACACATGCACATACACACACATACACATGCACACACACACACAACTAGCAGCTAACATTTTTATAACACTTTAAGGTTATATCTCATTTGATCCTTACAACAACCCTGGTAAGTACCATTATTATCTCCATTTTATAGATAAGTAAAATTAAGTAGGCAGAGGTTAAGTGACCTGCCCAAGGTCATACAGCTAGTAAGTATCTGAGTTGGGATCCAAATTTATGACCTCAGCTCTACATCCAAATTAGTGATAAAAATATAGAACAAAAAAAAACAGATCTGAGGCTCTTCAATAGAGACCACAATCCAGGTTATCCATAGCCACTACACTTTGATTCTAGGCATTCAACCAATTCTGAATCCTGAATTTCTTGGTTGGGTTAACAGAAAGAATGTTGGACTTGAGGTCAGGAAGACCTGATCCAGGACAAGGAGTTCATCTATTTTATCTTAAAAGCAATATGGAGGCATTGAAATTATCTAAGTAGGGCAGTAACATAACTAAATATGTGCCTTAGAAATATTATTTTGTTCTCTACTTGGGAATAGATTGGAGACAACAGGAATGTTGGGGCCTAGATGTGAGTAATCGTCATCATAGTGAACATAGGGGTCATAGGCAAAAGAAGTACAATTAGAATCAATAAGACCTGGCAATTAATTGGATGGGGCGGGGGGGGGGGGGGGAAGGGGAAGGGGATGAAAGGGAAAAGAGGTAAAGAAGAGGAAAAAGTCAAGAATGACTCTAAGGTCACAAACATGGATATCTGGGAGGGTAATGGTTGACTTCAAGTGAAATTTGGAAGAGAAAAAGATAATTGGTTCCATTTGGGGCAGGTTGAGTTAAAAATAAGATATCCAAGTTCAACTGGTGACTGGTAAATTTGGAGTAGAGTTCAAGAGAGATATTTGGGTAGATGTAAACATTTGTGGTCCATCAGCATAAAATGACATTTGAAGTCATGGGAGCTGATGAAATCATGAAAAGAGTGTTGAGGGGCAAAAGAGTACCTTGTTGAAATCCTTATGAAAAATATAAACTTAGCAGGTCAGTCAATACAGGGAAGGGAAGGAAGAGAACATGTATTAACAACCTATTGTGTACCAGGCACTGTGTTAAATGCTTTACAAATACTATCTCACTTGATCTTCAAGCCAATGCTAGGAGATAGGTACTATTTTAAAGTTGAGGAAACCGAAGAAAATAGAGGTTAAATGACTTGCCCAGAATCATGCACCTTGGAAGCATTTAAGGTGCCTGCTGTGCACCAAGCATTGTGTTAAGCACTGGGAATACAAAGAAAGATGAAAAAAAATCCCAACTCTTAAGGAGTTCACAATTTATAGGGAAGAGAATATTGCATAAGAGAATATTTACAAACAAGCTAAATACAAGAGAAATTGGAGTAGAACATGAATGATGATTCAACAAAGAAAACTAAGAAGACAAACAGGTGGGAGGAGAACCAGGAGAAATGTAGAATCAATCAATAAATAAACATTTATTAAGTACCCACTGTGTGCCAGGGACTGTGCTAAATGCTGGCCATGCAAAAAGAGGCAAAATGATGCAAAAGACCTCAAAGAGCTTACAGTCTAAGCAGGGAGACAATGAGCAAACAAAGATATACCAAGCAAGCCGTGTGTGTGTGTGTGTGTGTGTGTGTGTGTGTGTGTTGTGTGTGTGTGTGTGTGGAATAAATAGGAAATAATTAACAAAGGGAAGGCACTGGAATTGGGTGGTTGGGGAAAGCTTCTTATAGAAGGTGGGATTTTAATTGGGACTTAAAAGAAGCCAGGAAGGTCAGTAGTCAGAGCAGAGGAGGAAGAGCACTCCAGGTATGGGAGACAGCCAGAGAAAATGCTTGGACCCATGAGATAGAGTGTCTTGTTTGTTGACTAGTCAGGAGATCAGTGTCACTGAATCAAAAAGTACTTGTTGGGTATTAAGGGTAAGAAGACTGAAAAGGTGGGAGAGGGGATAGGTTATGAAGGACTTGGAATGCCAACAGAGCATGTTGTATTTGATTCTGGAGGCAATAGGAAGTCTTTGGAGTTTATTGATTGGAGGGGTGACATGATTGGACCTGTGCTCTAGGAAAATCACTTAAGTTGATGAATGGAGGATAGATTGGAGTGGGGGAGAGACATGCAGCAGGCAGACCCACCAGTTAGACTACTGCCATAATCCAGGTGTGGGATGATAAAGGACTCACCAGGGTAGTGACAGTGTCAGAGGAGAGAAAGGGGTATTTTCAAGAGATGTTGCATAAATGAAGTCAACAGACCTTGGCAACAGATTAGACATAGTGAGGGGAGGGGGATGGAGGTGAGAAATAGTAAAGAACCCAGGATGACTCCTATGTTGTGAACCTAAGGGACCAGGAAGATGGTGTTGCCCTCTACAGTAACAGGAAAGACTGGAAGAGGGGAAGGTTTAAGAGGAAAGATAACAAGTTCTGTTTTGGACATTTGGAGTTTAAGAAATTCACTGGATATCCAGTCTGAGATATCTGAAAGACAGCTAGCAATGTAAGATTAGAGGTAAACAGAACGATTAGGTCAGGACAGGTAGATTCGAGAATCATCAGCATAGTGGTTAGTGCAGGGGAGATGACCTAGGAGAAAATTGCAGAGTCAAGGGCTCAGATATCATGGTGGTGATAAAGAGTAGAGTTTCATAAAGGAAGGCAGAGGGAGAGGTGAAAAGGCAATAGATTAGTTAGATAAGGGGATTTCAGAATTCTTGAACATTGAGGTGGTACATTTGTGGGTGATAGCAAGATCAAGGGTATGATCATCTTTGGGTGTGGCTGACATTTGGTGGAGTAGTAGCTCATGGAAGGTGAGTAGGTTGAGGAACTGAGTGGTTAGGGTTATTTGCTTTGTCTGAGATCATGATTGCTGCATCTGCTTTTTTTACTTCAGCTGAAGATGACAGATTCTACTCCAACTCTTTACCTTTACACATACCTTATGTGTGTGCCTTTCTGTTTCAAGTGTGATTCTTGTAAGCAATATACTGTAGGACTCTGGCTTTTAATCCATTCTGTTATCTGCTTCCACTTTATGGGTAGGTCCATCCCATTCATATTGATAGTTATGATTACTAACTGTGTATTTCCCTCCATCCTGCTTTTCTTCCTATTTATCTCTCTCTCCTTTCACCCTGTCCCTCCTCAAAAGTGTTCTGCTTCTGACCACTACATCCTCCAATTTGCCCTCCTTTCTATCAGCCCCGCGCTGTATTATTCCCTTCCTCCCTACTTCCTGTTAGGGTAAGATAGATTTCTATACCCAGCTGAGTGTGCATGGCATTCCTTTTCTGAACCAAATCTGATGAGGGTAAGGATGAAGCAAAGTTCTTTTGTGCCTCTTTTGTATGAGATAATTTGCCCCATTCTAACTCTCCCTTCCCCCTTCTCCCAGAACATCCCTCTTTCTCAATCGTTTATTTTGTTTTATTTTTTTGGATATCATCCCAACATAGTCAACTCACACCCATGCCCTCTGTTTAGGTATACTCCTTCTAACTGCCCTAATAATAAGAAAGTTCTTAGGAGTTACAAATATCATCTTCCCATGTAGGAAAATAAACAATCTAACCTTATTGAATCCCTTACGATGTCTCTCTCCTGTTTACCTTTTTATGATCCTCTTGAATCTTGTATTTGAAAGTTAAATTTTCTATTCACCTCTGGTCTTTTCATCAGAAATGCTTGAAAGTCCTCTATTTCATTAAATATCATTTTCCCCTGAAGGATTGCACTGTTTCTCTGGATAGATGATTCTTGATTGTAATCCTAGTTCCTGTGTTCTCCAGAATATCATATTCCAAGCCCTCTGATCCTTTAATGTGGAAGATGCTAAATCTTGAATTATCTCGACTGTGAATCTATGATATTTTAATTGCTTCTTTCTGGCCACCAGTAATATTTTCTCCTTGATCTGAGAGCTCTGGAATTTGACTATAGTATTCCTGGGAGTTGTCATTTGGGGATCTCTTTCAGGAGGTGATTAGTGTATTCTTTCTATTTTACTTTTAGGTTCTAGGCTATCAGGGCAATTTTCCTCTATAATTTCTTGAAATATGATGTCTAGGTTCTTCTTTTGATCATGGCTTTCAGGTAGTCAAATAATTCTTAAATTGTCTCTCCTTGATCTATTTTCCAGGTCAGTTGTTTTTAGGTGAAGTATTCAACGTTTTCTTCTATTTTTTTATTTTTAATTTTGTTTTATTGTTTCTTGATATCTCATGTAGTTATTAGTTTGTACTTGCTCAATTCTAATTTTTAAGAAATTATTTTCCTCATCAAGCTTTTGTACCTCCTTTTCCATTTGGCCAATTCTTTTTTTTAAGGAGTTCTTCTCTTCAGTAAATTTTTGTGCATCTTTTTCCATTTGGACTATTCTGTTGTTTAAGATGTTATTTTCAGTATTTTTTGTGCCTCCTTTACTATGTTGTTGATTCTTTTTTCATTATTTTCTTGCATCACTTTCATTTTTTTCTGAATTTTTCCTCTACCTATCTCATTTGGTTTTTTTAAATCCTTTTTTTAGTTCTTCCAGGAGTTCTTTTTGGTCCTAAGACATATTCACATTTTAATTTGAGGTTTTGCATGTAGCTGCTTTGATTTCATAGTCTTCTTCTGAATTTGTGTTTTGATCTTACCTGACACCATTGTGACTTTCTATCATCAGGTGCTTTTTTATTGTTTGCTCATTTTTCCAGTTCATTTCTTGATATTTAACTTATTTTTACAGGATCTCTTCCTGAGGTAGAGGGAGTTCCTGGAGTGGAGGGAGCACTATCCCAAGCTTCAGACCTTTCTTGCTGCTGCTCTCAGAGCTAGTTCTGAGAGCCTATAAGTTTCTAGCTATTTCAAAGTGGTATGATCAAAGGAAACATATGATCACTGCTCTCCTAGCCTGTGCTCTGGTCTGTGAGCAACCACAGGTAGTCTTTTCTACTGTGTAACTGTAACCACAGTCCCCACTCCTGCTAGTGTCCTGGGACTGTGACCTGGAACCACCCATGAACAATGCAACAGAGTCTTACTTCCTGTGCCAGCAAAGGGCCCTCTCTAATCTCCTTCTGACCAGTTGTCTAACCCCTTATCATCTCTGGGCTGAGAACCTGGAAGCCACAATCGCCAATTCAGTCACTGCCCGGGCCTGCTTCTATCTTTCCAGAATGCAGCCTGCTCTACAATGGACTGTACTCTATTCACACCCTAGGGAGACAGATCTTTCCTGCTGACCTTCTAAGTGGTCTTGGGCTGGAAAAATTGTTTCACCCTGACCTTTTGTCGGTTCTGCTGCACCAGAATACATTTTGAACCTTTGTTTTAAAATTGTTTGGAGGAGAATTTGGGAGAGCTCAGGGGATTCCCTGACTCTACTCCATCATCTTGGCTCTACTCTCCCCTTCTCTCTCTTCTCCCCATGGTTAGGGTATTTGAGAAAAATTAATACATATATTGAAGTTCCCCAGTATGAGGGCAGAAGTTGGAGAGCAGAGGAAAATTGAACCAGGGATCAAACTCAATGAGAAAGGATGGGAGTAACACTGGGGGGAGGGGTGGGTGGTCTTTAAAAAAACAACTGGATTTCTAATGTCAAATACTAGAAAGAGGTCAAAGACAATGAGGGCTGGGGGGAAAAGTCATTGGATTTAATTGTTAAGAAATCACTGCTAATGTCTGAAAACAGTTTCAGTAGAGTAGGGCCAGAAACCAGATTGTATGGGTCTTAAAAGAGAGTGGGTGGTGAGGAAGAAAGAGCAGGCAATAAGTATAGATGACTCTTTCTAGGGGTTTGGCAAGGAAAGCAAGTAGAGATAAAATATAATACTTTAAGAGATTGGCAGGGACTAGTGAAGATTTTTTTAAGGATGGGAGAGACCTGGGCATGTTTATAAGCTACAAGCTAGGAGCCAGTAAATAGGGAGAGATAAAAGATGAGAAAGACAAAGGAAATGATTGATGGGATTAGCCCGTGGAGGAGACAGGAGGGAATAGGATCAAGGACACTCCCCTATTTGTGTTAAGGACACCACTATCCTTCCTGTTACCCAGGTTTACAACCTTGGAGTCTTCCTTCACCCTTCCCTCTCCCTCAACCCCCATATCTGATCAGTTGCCAAGACTCATTGATTCTATCTCCACATCTCCCAACTGTCTGCTTCTCTCTCCGCTTATATAACCCCTCCCCAGTTCAGTTCCTGATTACCTCTCACCTGAACTATTGCAATAGCCTCTCAATTGTTCCTTTACTGTCTTCCCTCTCCAATGCAATCCTCTACACACATGCCAAATTGATATTCTTTTTTAGAGTTTTTTTTAAAACTGCGAACTTAACAATCATCAACAAACACAATATTTCCAAATAGAGAGAATAAGGAAAAGCATATATATGAATTTTTGTTACAAATAATTTTTAAAAGAAATATATATTGTTCAATAAGGTAGTAAAAAATGCACTATTTGTGTCCCTTTCTGTACTTTTTCTTCTATCACTAACCATTTATCTATCTCTTACAGAAGTTCCCCATTGTAGTGTGTGTGTGTGTGTGTGTGTGTAGTCTATAGAATATATACAGTCAAGCAAAACAAATAAGTGAGCCATAGCTGAGCATGCATTTCTGATTCTGTACTAGCCAATTTATCACCTCTTCACCAAGAGGCAGAAGGTATGTTTCATCATCAGTCTCTTGAAATTATGATTGGCCCCTTATTTGTTCAAAGTTTTATGGTCTTTCAATGTCAAATTTATATTCTGAAGACAAAATCCTAAGGAACTCCCCTACTCAAAAATTTTCCATAGCTCCCATATTACCCCTAGGACAAGGAACAAAATCCTCAACCTGGCATTTAAAACCCTCTACAGTCTTGTTCCCACCAATGTTTACAGTCTTATTTCATATTATTTCCCCTTTATATACCCTTTGTTTCACTAAGGGTTCCTATATGTATATATATATATATACCACTATATCTCTTGACCCTGTGTCTTTGCACAAGTCGGACTCACTATCTGAAATGCACCCCCTCTTTGCCTACTTCTTATAGGATGACCAGCCTCCTTCAGGGCACAAGTCAGGTGGCAAAGCCTATCTGATGCCTTTCCTGATCCACTTCTTAGCACATATTGCCTCTTGAAATTATTTTGTATTTCTTTGTAGCAAGTCCCTTTACATTTACTTACTTTTGCCCATGTCCTATCACCCAGGAGAATATAAACTCCCTGAGAGCAGGAGTTGTTTGGTTTGGTTTTTTTCTCATTCTTGGCTTTGTATTACCCAGCACCTTATGAGTGCATTCTTCGCTATGCCACAGTGTCTCTCAGTGACGTAACAAAATAAATGCCTTTGTGCCTTGGGAAGGATGGACAGATGGAGTTAGGGAGTGGATCTGTCCAGTACTTGAGTCAAACCATTACATTCTCCCCTCTCCCAAGCTGGAGGAGGTTTTGTCATTATGTTGAGAAGCCTCATGATTCTTTGACTTGAGAATGCTGATGCATGAAAAAGGAATGCTTTCACATTGGATTCTGGATTCCAGGCCTCCAAGAATGTCCCACACCCTCATGCCTCCTGCTGGGGTTTTGCCTTGAACATCTCCAATTTACGGTCGTCTTTAAGACTTGATTCCCAGGGGACACCACAGATTGGGAACCTTCAGAAAAGTCAGTTGTTCCAAGTTTGACGTTTGCTTATACCGGACATTTTCCTGACAAGTTGACTCATTTCTTAACAGCTTAATGCAGGCCACTGTCATTAGACATAATTCTCACTTCCCTTGATAAAGCCATGACCCTGCCTCTGACTGGTCCTGCATAAGTACTAAAGGCCACTGAATGTGGCATTTTATACTTGGCAGAGGATGTTAAACAACAGATTTTTCAATTAGTCCTCAAGGCTTCAGTCTTAACCTCAGAGGGCCAAATATTCAGACAATTGAACTGCATCCACCTGTACAGACAAGGGCATAATTGGGGGCAAAAGGGAGCTGCAGAGTGCATGAATATCTATTTTGCACTTGTGGGAACATTGCACAGAATCAAAGTGGCTGCAAATTTAGTCTATAATTGAATCTGCTTATTGGACCTGTTGATATGATATAGTCTCTGAGTCTCATTGGAGGGAATAAGGTATGATGCAAAGTTTCCCAAAATGTTAAAACTTCCATAAAGTATTTTCCTTTCCTAGAAATATTCTAAAAAGAACATTGCAGGTTGTTAAAAAAAAAAAATTTAAATCATCACTAGCCAAAAGAAGCATGATATTAATGGTATGAGTCATATTTTCAACTTTTATTAAAATTTTGAGGCAGGTGGGGTCGGCCAGGTAGCACAGCGAGTAAGAGCACCAGCTCCAGTGTCAGGATGACCTGAAGATCAAATCCTGGGCTCAGACACTTAGCACCCACCCAGAAACACCTGGCCGTGTAACCTTGAGCAAGTTACTTAACCCCAATTGCTTAGGGGTGGCCAGGTGGCTCAGTGAGTAGGAGATCGAATCCCCGGCTCAGATACTCAGCACCACACCCAGAAATAACTGGCCATGTAACCTTGAGCAAGTTACTTAATCCTGATTGCTTTTAAAAAAAAAAATTGGGGGGCAGGAATGGAGTCAGAGGTAGAGTACAAGACAAAGTCAGGAAGACTTGAGTTCAAATGCTGCCTAGGACTTTTATGAATAGTGTGAATCAGGGGCAAAATACTTAATGTCTCAGTGCCTCAGCTGACACTCTTAATTCTTATCTACTAAGTCATACAGGGATTGCAGCTGAAGGGGTTTCCAACACATTGATGATCTGATGAAATCATCAGTCCTTCATGTAATTTATGTAATAACATAATTAAAATTCTACTTTGTAAGCAACAAATGTACTTGGCATTTATTGTGTCAAACATCATGCTTAGCATTGTGAAAGAATGCAAAAGAATTAGAAGGCGTGTATCCTGCCTTCAAAGACCTTACCACCTAGTTAGTGATATTGACTGTCCAAAAAAACATACATACATACATACACAAATGAATGAAGAATATTTTTACAGACATATTTTAAATTTATAAGTTGATGGAAAGGAAGCTGAGTACTGAGGGGGAAAGTCCAGTGAGGTGAGCAGTAGCAAGGCTTCAAGGTCACGGTGAGTTCTTGACTGGAGACCATGAAGAGGCATAGAGAACATATCAGGTAAAAATAATCGCCTATGCAAAGGTCTACAAATGAGAATGAGTTACATGCAGGATAGTAGACAGCTCAGAAATTTCATGTATAGAAGGAAAGAGAAATTCAGTCAAGGAATGGGGGGAGGGGAGGAGAAAGCAAAGAGGGACAGGGGAAGCATTCATTTAAGGGTTTTGAACAACAGATTGGAGCATTCGATCTGATATAATAGGTACTAGGGAATCACTGTCCATTTTTTCAAGATAATGATGAGGAAAATTATGTCTGAGCACTATTATTTCAGTAGCCTCTCAGGTGCCTTCCAGGTCTATAACTATGATCCTATGACCAGCTATTTTTAGGATGGATTAGAGTGGAATAAGATTTGAAAGAGTGCAACCAACCAGTTGACTATTTCAAAGCTATGGTGGTGGCTATCTAAATGGAAAGGAGAGGGTTTATCCAAAACACGTTGGAAATGAAAAATGTCCAGATTGGCTTTCACAGACCCCGGGCCTGGAGGGGAGGGAGTCACTATCTGCCCTGTCTCACAATCACTGGTCAAACCTGGCCCACTGGTGCCATCTATTGGTTTCTAGTTACCTGTGTTTCCTGGGTGTCCCGTTCCCTGTTGGACATAGAGAAAAGATGGTTTCTTTTTCTTCCCCGCTTCTTTCTCATGCTCACCAAAAGCAGGATGCTGAGTTAGCTGTTTTAAAGGGGAGGAGAAGAATGATTACAAAACACTACAGAGGAAATATAGTTTGGGTTGAGAATTTAATATTATATAATAAGTCAAAAGGTTAAGGATTTACCTATTGCAAAAATTTTTATGGATAAATCCTAGTCCTATGTATCAAGTGTAAAGAACCAGGTCTGTTCTTCTCAGTTCCCTCTTCCCTTCTGCTTTTACCAACTGTATCAAATTAACTTTAGCTCTCTTGCGGTACATTCAGCGAACAAGGCTTAATCTTCTCTAATATTTCAATTATCAGTGTAGGAGTTTAGGACTTGAGATAGATTATTCCTTCCCATGGCCTCACTATTTGTTCATTTCCTTGGGATACATCAAGCTGGACTCTCTGGTTATGGCCAAATGGGTGATCCTATACTCACAGAATGTATTAATCATCTGTCCAATCTTAAAAGAAAAGAGACAGAGACAAAAAGACAGAGAGAGACAGAGAGAGAGAGAGATGCTATGTGATGTGGTGGAAAGAATTATAAACTTGTGAGTTAGAAGACATGTTTTCAATCATAACTAGCAGCCTAGGACCTTTAGGCAAGTCCCTTAATAAATGTTTGAATTAAATTGAAATGAGTTACATTGGATGGGACTGAATTAAAGTTAAACACCTACTATGCTCACAACATCAAACTAGAAATTGAAAATCAAAAATGAACTGAAAAACAGACCCTTCTCCCCAGCTACTTACAAGCTAAAATGATGGATAAGACATGTATAACCCATCACCCATTACTGAAGCATCCAGGCAGACACAAAATCAGTTTCAATCTTGAAGGTTTATCAATAATTCATATTCCCTATTGCTCGTGTGCCTACCCAGAAAGTTTCCTCTCTGGGATCATCTGAATCTGGTTTGTTTCTAGTTCTCTAAGTATAATTAGTTTCCTTGCATGAACTGATAATAAAGCATATAACACAGAACACATTTATCATATTCAAGAAAGGATAGGACTTGTATCTGAGTCCATAGAGAGTCAAGAATACTTTTCTCCTTGGTGACCTCCATCTATCCCAAAAGGATCCAAATTTTGAGCTACTCTGGGCTTGAGGAACCACGGGGAAGTGGGGGGGGGGGGGCTGTGTGGAGGAAGCTGTTGCTACAAAACAGGCCTCTCCCTCTGCCCCTAACCCTACTGCATTTGTCCAAGCCCCAGGACTCAAACATCTTCAGAAGCACTTCAAGCTGTTGGAGAGCTCCTTTGGTGTATTAGTTAATTGTATCATGGCCCTGCCTAAAACAAGAAAGCTTAGAGATATGTTAACTAGCATAGAAGCAAATTGGTTCTGAATATTACATTAAAGGTAGGAACTATTCCATTTTTTATAAATCCCCTGTGCCTAGTACAATGCTTGAAACACAGTGAGTACTTGAATCAAATTGTTTTTTAATCAAATTGCAAAGGTAGGCTCCACAGGGCTTGGCAACTAACTGGTTTGAAGTTAGGATAGAAGTGTGGATAAGATGGCTTTGAGGTTTTCAGTCTCAGTGTTTAGACAAAGAGTGGCAGTATCAACAGAAATAAAGGTATCAATTTTAGGGCTTGGAGGGAACGTTGAGCTTGAGAAGGTGCTGAGATGCCCAGGTGGAACTATGGGACAATAAATTGGAAATGCAGAAGCAGCAGAGGGTCCAGAGGGAAGCAATCAATTTGGGAATCATTTGTATATAGATAATAATTGAAGCTATGAGGGGGCAGGGGGCCGAATTTGCCAAAGGAAAGAAGAGAAAAGAGGAAGGTCTTGGGAATGTTGTCATGCAAATCAAGGAAGGAGACAGAGATGATACTGGAAAAGTAGGGGAAATTAAGCAATTTCAATGTTGAAAGGCAGTATGGTATAGAGCACAGAGAGACAGACAGCCTTGGAACTCTGAAGACCTGAGTTCAAGTCTTATTCTGACAATATATACATTGGCTACATGACTCTGAGCAGGTCACTTACTCTCTTAACTTACTCTCTTAATGGCTTCAGGTTTCTCTGTAAGACTGTAAGATGCAGAGAAGGTGCCAACCTGAGAGTTAGGGAATGGAGGGGAGTGGAGGGGAGGAGAGGGGAGGGGGATTTGCAATGCTATGGAAACCAAGAGAGAAAAGTGTATTATTGAAGGAGGGGGAATTATCAGCATTTTCAAATGCTTCAGAAAGGTCAAGAACATGGAGATTGGAAAGAATATTGCGGGGGTGGGGCCAAGATGGTGGAGTAGAAGCACGACCTTCCCGCAGCTCCAGTTTCCACCTTCCCCAATCCATGCAAAAAGGGGACTCTAAACAAACTTTGGAGCTGCAGAACCCACAAAATGACACAGAGAAGCTAACCTCCCACTGAGGACAGCCGGGAAGGCTGGCAGGAATCAGCCAGTGCAGTGCTCTGGGAGCCAAGCCCAGCCCCACACGGAGGCTTTAGCCCCTGGGCAGGCCTGACCAGCCACCAGCCAGAGGGACTCCAGATCAGCAGCAGCTGTGGCTGTTTCCAGATTTATCAACACATAGATGAGAAGGACAAAGTGAGAGGCCAGTGCAGTCTGGACTTTGGGACCAGTAAGTGGGAGTGCGAGGCTTTTACCCCTGGGGCAAGAAGCCCCTGAGACTATGGCACAGCCAGCCAGTGCCACATGGCAGCTTCAGCTCTTGGCCTGCAGAGTGTAGGGGGACCAAGCACCAGTCTGAGAGGTAATCACTCTTGCTTTAACCTGGTTGGATCTGGATTGCAGTCTAGGGTGGAGGTCCTGGGGTGTGTGTCCAGCTTGCCAGAGCGTGTGGAGACCTCAGAGAGGGCACCCATCTAATACCTCTGGGCAGCTGAGAAAACCCCAGCATTTGGGACGAAAGTTCCCCTGTCTAGTGGCAGAGTCCTGCTGTGGCAAAAAGCCCAAAAGTCAAGTAATTGAGTGGCAAAATGAGCAGGCAAAGGAAGCAAAGCAGACAGAAGATTCCAACATTACACTCCTATTTTAGGGATAAAAAGGAGCAAAGCATGGAACAGGAGGAAAACAGTGAAGTCAGAACTCCTGCACCAAAAGCTTCAAAGGAAAACACAAGCTGGTTACAGGCCATAGAGGACCTTAAGAAGAAGATAAGAGAAGTAGAGGAAAAATTGGGAAGAGAAATGAGAACAATGCAAGAGAATTATGAAATGAGAGTCAACAGCCTGACTGAGAAAAATAATACTTTAAAAAACAAACTGACTCAAATGGCAAAGGAGGCTCAAAAAGGCAATGAGGAGAAGAATGCCTTAAAAAGTCAAATTTGCCAGATGGAAAAAGAATCTCAAAAGCTCAATGAGGAGAATCATTGCTTCAGAATTAGATTGGAGCAAATGGAAGCTAATGACTTTATGAGAAATCAAGATGCTGTTAAACAGATCCAAACAAATGAAAGAATAGAAGGCAATGTGAAATATCTCATGGGAAAAACCACTGACCTGGAAAATAGATCCAGGAGAGATAATTTAAAAATTATTGGACTACCTGAAAGCCATGACCAAAGTAAGAACCTAGAAATCATCCTCCAGGAAGTTCTCAAAGAAAACTGCCCTGATGTTTTAGTACCAGAGGGCAAAATAGAGGTTGAAAGAATCCACCAATCACCTCCTGAAAAAGATCCCAAAAAGAAAACTCCTAGGAATATTATAGCCAGGTTCCAGAATTCCCAGATTAAGGAGAGAATATTACAAGCAGCCAGGAAGAAACAATTTTAATATTGTGGAAACACAATCAGGATAACCCAGGATCTGGCAGCTTCTACACTGAGGGATCGAAGGGCTTGGAATATGATATTCTGGAAAGAACATTGCATTTGGTGATAAGGAAGTCAATGTTGAACTTGGAAAAAACAGTTTCAATAGAATGTTGAGGATGGAAGCCAGCTGGCAGATTGAGGAATGAGTGACTAGTGAGGAAGTAGAGGTAATGAGTATAGATGTCTCTTACTAGAAGTTCAGCAGTGAAAGAGATAAAAGATAAAGAATGGTGGTCAAGGGAGGGTTTGGGGGTTGTTTGGTTTTTTTAGGCTAAGGAAAACTTGAGCATGTTTGTAGTTAGAGCAGGAAGAACTAATAAGGAGAAAAAGATTGAAGATACCTGAGAGACAAAGTAGAATTGATGGAGGAAAGGGATAAACTCAGGGTCAGCATTGGAAGCAACTACAATCAACCATAGACAAGAGGACAAAGTTGGGTGAGGACATAGAAAAGTTGTAAAGTATGGAGGAGGAGAGATGGCGTTAATGACAAACGGTTTTAGTCTTCCTAACAAAGCAGGGGGTTATTTCCTCTGTGGAAAAGCAGTCTGGGTGAAATTGGGAAATTAAGGAGACAAGAGAAAGTTTGGAAAATTCACAGCAGTGGATGTCATAAGAAGTCAGTAGTGATGAGTAGCAGGATGTCGAGGATTAAGGGTCCAGTTAAAGATAGATAGAATAAATGTGTAGTGATACAAATTTGTAGTGAGCCCAGTCAATGGGGTTTGATGATTTCCCCCTAGTAGTATTCACCTGCTCTAGAGTAGGAGAAAAGACATACCCAGGGGCAATCCCACTGAGACTAAATTTTCTTCTCTGTAAAATGAAGTTGTTGGAATAAGTGGTCTCAAAAGCCCTCTCTAGTTCTAACATTTGATGAGCCAGTAATACTGCTTCCCATACTTCTTTACCTCTGAAGACACTTCGTGCAACTGCACACCTAAGTCACTTATTAAGCATTTGGTTGGGAAGATTTGTCAAGCTGGATAAGAAAATGTGAGTGCTGCTGTTTATAGATTATGGAACCTCAACTGGTTACTGCTGAGCACAATTCAAAAACAATTCCATTGAAATTGTTAGAGGCACGGTTCAATAAACAAAGATGTTTAGCATGCCATTCTGAAAGGAAACCCCAGCTAAATAATCTAGCTATCAAATGTGACTGAGAAGAACAGCTGGAGAAAGTATATGATTGGCCTGGGTCCATCATCATTAGAAGGGGAGGGAGGCTTGGTAGACACCATTTGTCAGAGAACTAGGCAGGTAGCCCTGGGTCTAGCCATGGGGGCAAAAGGGGCAGTAAATTGGTGGGTAAATTAAAGAGACAATTTCTCCAGCTGTTTGATTTTCATGCCTCTTGAGTTTTGAGGTTAGAGCAAACTACCAGAATAAGAAACATTCTTGGGAGGAGGGAAACTCATTTAGTATTATGTTGGTAGTAGAATTATAACTAGGTCTAGAGCAAAGAAAGTAGACATCTATTATTCATTTCTTTTGAATAGACTTGTGCTGTCTTTGAATACAAAGAATGACTGGAATTTACTTGCCAAATATGGAAGATGCTGGGGGAAAGCTCCTCACTTGCTTTTAACCTGACCTTGTAAGAGCTAATAGGTCTCTCCTTTACCCATAATGATGCTAAGAGATTCCCCTACAAAGCACCTTTGTATAAAAGGCTCCCTGAGAATCATTTTTACTTTTTTTTAAAAAAGATAAGTTGTGAAAGTTGAACCTAGGGAGGCAAACTGACTTTTGCAAGGTGACACTGAGACCAGATCTACATCTCTTCAGGATGGTCCTACCCAGGAAGATCCAGATTAATTGTTTATCTGCTTATCTATCTTAGTTATCTCCCTCATTCAAATCATAGATTTAGAGATAGAAAAAACCTTAGAAGTCATTGAGTCCAACCCCTTCGTTTTACAAATGAGGAAAAAGAGGTCCATCGAAGTTAAGTGACTTGCCTAAGGTCTCACAAATAGTGAATAGTAGAGCTGAATTTTAAAGACATCTTCAGAGTACAAATCTGGCTCTCTAGCCAATAGAAAAGCTAAAATAGATGGACATTAACCTACATACAAAGATATCACTCCATATTACTCTGCCTATTGGATTGACCTTGAAATCTGTCTGAATGAATGACCATGACTGAACAATCCACACAGCCTTCTTTTAACTGACTTTCCCCACCAAAAAATCCAAATCCTTTTCCCAAATATTGCAGTATAGAAGCAGCTTTAAAATTGAAATCCCCTGGAACCTGCCAAGGATTGAACTAAATCATGAACTAAAAACAGGGAAGGCAAGAGAAAATAAGAGAAGGGAAAGATCTTTACTAAATTTATTGAATCAGAACATCAAGATGGTCTCTAAACTAAATGAGAATTGAATGGTACAGAAAGAATCCTGGATTTGGAGCCAGAGGACCAAGGTTCACATGTATGATCACATGATGATCATAGGAGCATACATTTAGAACTGTCTCTGTTTTATATTTACTTGTAATTGTACAGATTTGAATAAATCTGGAGCGGCAGCAATAGAGATCATTACCTGTGCCAAGCACAAGCACTTTATAATGATAACCTCATTTGATCGTCACAACAACCTTGGTAGGTAGGTGTTGTTATTATTATTGCCACTTTATAGATAAGAAAACTGAGTCCAACATAGGTTAAGTGACTTGTCCAGGATCTCACAGCTACTAAGTGTCTGAGGCCAGATTTCAACTCGGGTCATCCTCCAGGCCCAGTATTCTGTCTACAATACCACCTGTTGTTGTTTATCCCTTTTGGGGGTTTTCTCAGCAAAGATACTGCAATGGTTTACCATTTCCTTCTCCAGGTCGTTTTACAGATGAGGAAACTGAGGCAAACGGGTGAAGTGATTTGCCCAGTCACACAGCTAGACTCTAGAGCTAGAGTTCTATCCACATGATGTGCTTTGGAGTTGCTGGGAACCCCAATGATGTAGTTGGGGGTTGCTGGGAACCCCAAAATGTCAGGTACTGGAAAGAATTCACGCACTCAAACTTTCCAGTCAAAGTGGCAAGGTTTATTGTGACAACAGTAGAAGCCAACATTTATTGTAACATCAACAGATTCCTAATGAATCTACAAATTAATGGGGGCCTAGGCTGACTCTAACATACAAAAAAAGGAGGGGGGAGATTCTGGATGGGATTAAGGAGTGGTAAATAGCCTGGGGTGGGCCAGGTGCAACAGTGAAAGAAGTAAAGCAGTCTGGGGTGGGTCCCGAGCAACTTCTGAAAGGATGGTCAAGTATCTAGGTGGGCTGGGATGGACCAGATGCCTTGGGCAGGTGCCGGTGATCTGGGCTGCTGAAATCTATGGGAAAATTCTGAGACTGGGTGGCTCTCAAGGACATGGTCTTTTCCTTTTAGGGGTCCAGGTCCCATCAACTCATCACCCTGAGCCCCTAGCTGCCTCTTAATGAGATCATATACCTAAAGCATATTAAAGCACTATCTAAAATGCTAGTTGTTATTGTTCTTTCATCTGAAAAGTGAAGGATTTGGAACTAAATGACTCCTCAGGTCCCTTTCATCTCTAGGCACCAGAAGCCTCTGCAGTCCTTACCACTAGGACTAAACACTGCCTCCCACCTTGAACTCCCCCGATATAATACAGCACTGATTAAAAAGTGTCCTTTAAATATTTTCTCTGATGAGCATTTTATAATGTTTCCAGGAAGGAGAATTCTAGTTTTAAGTAGCAGCATGAGAATAAACAAATCTATAATTTGGAGTAGCAGCTCTGGGGACAATAAAGTCAAGGTCTCCCTCCCTCCCAGATTATAATTAACAGTGTAAGGAATTCATGAGAAGTGCGGCAAGGAGTGCTTAAACCTTTTTTGGAAATTTAAAAACAAGTAATGATCTCTATTGCCACTGCTCCAGGTTAATTTAAATCTGGACAATTACAACAATTAAATATAAAACAGAGACAGTTCTAAAGAGGGAGCTGCGACAAAGCAGAATAATTGCTGGTGCCCAGCTATCACATTTACATAAAAAAAGATTAAAAAGCTGATTTACATTTAAAAAACAAGATCAGGCAACATCTAAAACAGATAACACAACCCTGCTGAGAAAAGCTCTTTTCATCAATAAAGGAGAAGCAAAGGTGATTATCCATGACAAAACTAATCTTCTGTATTGCTTTAATCACCTAAAACTACTTTAACTGTTTATTTGGGAATGGTTACATGAAAATATATATATATATATATATATATATATATATATATATATATTGCATGTAAAACTGCCTAATTTCCAGAATGAAATAAAACATACATACAACTAAGTTTTGGCACAGGACTCTCTTCTCCAGAACCCATTTTCTCTCTCCCCTTTAGTTTTCCCCTTCCCTTATTTGACTCAACTCCTGTGCAACTTTAAAATCCCCAAATATAATTTTCCTAATGGTAGAGCCATGACTAGAACAAGGCAACTGGAACATTGCCCTGTAGAAATATATTAAGAGTATACTGTGTGCCTGGAATTGTACTAAATACAAAAATGAGACCGCTCAAGGAATTTCAATTCTGAGAGAAGATAGAATACATGAAGAAAAGTGGGTGACATGGGAGGGAGTTTTGGTCTGGGGAGTCACAGGGATTATGCAAGGAGCTCCGAAATACTGGGTGATCCTGACCTTTCTGGTAGCCATGATGTGTATTGACTTGGTTGCCATCGCTAGAACAAGAGATCCAAAAGAAGAAGGAAGGGTAGAAGTGCCCACGTTGGGTTCCTGGTAGATAACTAGAGACTATAGATTTAGACCCAGGAGGAGCCTTAGAAGGCATTCAATCCAACCTTTCATTGTGCAGATAGGAGAACTGAGGCCTTAGAAAAGTAAAGTGGCATGCCCAAGGTCACACAGATAGCAAGTGTCAAAGCCAGAATTTGAACTTAGATCTTCCAATACTGGATCTGAAACACTTTGAGCAGCCACACCCTGAACTAAGGTGCTTCCTCCTCCCCCAACAGTGACCTTCCCAGAAAAGGTCTCACATTATCCCAAGATCTTCCCACCTCAGTACTGATGAGGAATTCATGACCCTTACCTTTTTTCCCAAACGAATTTGGGTGCCTACTTCTAGAGGGGGGAAGACGAGGAGATTCAAATAGAGTGATCAATGAGAAGCCCATTATCTCAAGTACCACTTAAAGCCACTTCAGGAGACAGAGAGATTCAAGTAAGCTGGTCAATGAATTGCCAAAACTAATGGAGTACACCCCTCATCCCCAGTCCCTCACTCAGGGCTGAACAATGGAATAATAATAATAGATGATGCCCGAAACTCTGAACTTTTGTCCCTGGTTACCTCATCTCCCCAGTTATGGCAGGCTTTCCTCTATAAGAATCCCTAGCCTCTCCTGGCCAGTGGACATCTCTTTAGGGGGTGTCTCCCTTAAAGACCTATCTTCCTTTATTGAGTGTGCCCCATAAGCAGCTCTCTCCCTTGGAGAGCTTGGGGAGCTCCCTGTCTTAGGGGCCTACCACACAATCTCCCCTTAAGCTGGGGTCTCCTTTAAGCTACATCTCTGTTAAGGGGCAGAGAAGCATGCTTGGTGTGTTGTGTTATCTGTAATAAATGCCTTTATTTGATTTGGTGACAACCTGAATGAATTCTTCTGAGACAACTTTGTGCCCCAACATTTTGAGGTGCCCCTAAATCTCATCATTTCCTTATGGTCTCAAGGTCTGAGGTTTCTTCCTGGTTTTTCCCCTCCCCTGAACACCTTCCCATCTACCATCAGCAAATAGAATTTGCCTTCAAAAGTTTATTTAATTTGAGAGCATTTTGTGGGGCTTGCCCCTTGGCAGGTTTGGTGGTTCTTGTCCCTAGTGCCACAACTACCAGCTACAACAAAGGAGGAATATAAATTGATTTGAGTTTAAACTTTTTTTTTTAATGGGGATGAGGAGCAGGGAAATGTTAATGAGGAAATTACGACAATGTGTTATTAACAGCCTAAGCTGTTTCCAATTAATTGAATTTGAGAATCAAAGGAATAGTATTTGTGTATGATGGAAGGGCTTAGATACACTCTGGCCAAGTTGACAATATTATAACATTTGGTTAAATGCTGCCTATTCTTCCTTGACTTCTATTCTAAAACCAGCAATGTGTTCTCGTAGAAGAGGTCCTCTGGTAAACTTTGATAAGATGGATATTACAGTCACTAACACAAAGCAGGTAGGAGGCACATGGATAGAGCACCAGACCTGGAATTAGGAAGACTTAGATTTCATTTAGCATTAGACTCTAATGAGCTGCACCACCCTGGGCAAATCACTTATCCAATGTCTGCCTCAGTTCCCTCATCCATAAAATGAGTATAATAATAGCACCTGCTTTCCCAAGGTTGTTCAGAAGATGACATGATATTTATAACTCTGTGCAAACCTTAAAGCTCGATATAAATGCTAGCATTATTGTTATTTGGGCAGCTAGATGGCACAATAGATAGACGATAAGGCCTGGAGTCAGGAAGGCTCCTCTTTATGAGTTCAAATCTGGCCTCTGACACTTACTAGCTATGTGACCTTGGGCATGTCACTTTTTTTTCCTCAGTTTCCTCATCTGTAAAATGAGTTGGAGAAAGAAATGACAAACCACTCCAATATCCTTGCCAATAAAACTCCCAATGTGATCACAAAGAATAGGACACAACTGAAAAACTACGCAACAACAAAAAATGATTGTTACTATTATCAACATTATCATTATCCACATGTCTAATCTTACAGGGGTTATAGAATCCCAGAATCACAGAGTTGCAGGGGGAGAGGGTATTATAACTTAATCAATCCATTCTGTCACTCAATGCAAAAATCCCCCATATCATCTATCCCTGACAGTCATCCAGTTCAAATACTCCAAGTGCCAGTGAGCTCTCTTACCTCACAAAGGTAGACAGTAGTAACTCAGGAAAACTTCATTATTTTGTGCCAGAACGTGCTTCCCAGTAACTTCTACCCCCACTAGGTTTTACTTTCTGGTGTTGCACAACATGGTGTACTTCCTTTTCCATATAACTCTTTAAATATCTTAAGACAATCATCTCATTTCCCCCAAGTTTTCTCTTCTCTATTTTGAAAATCCTAAACTTCTTCAACTATCCTCCTATGACTCAGTTAGTCTCCAGACTCCTCACCTTCCTTGGGATGCCCTCAGTTTGCCAGGGTACATTTAAAATCATAACCTCCAGAACCGAATACAAAATTCCAGATGTGGTCTGACCTGGACCAAGTACAACTGGGATGATTATCTCTGGACACTATGGGTTTATTAATGCAGCCTAAAATCACATTAGCTACTTTGGCAGCCATGTCACATTGTTGGCTCACGAGAAGCTTAGAGGCAGCTAACGTCTCTAGGTTATTTTCACATGAACTCTTTCTAAGCCAAGTCTCCTTCATCATATATTTATTTATACAGTTGAATCTTGGAATTCAAGTTCCAGGACTTTACATTTATCCTGAGCAATTTTCATCTTGTTAGTTTTGGCTCATCATTCAAAATCTGTCAAGATCTTCTTTCATCTTGAGCCTGTCATGTGATGTACCATTCTCCTTCCTAATTTGAGATCATCTGAAAATTAATAAGCCAGAAGATCTAGGTTCTAGTCCAGCCAGGGACAAATCATGTGACCTAGGACACATCATTATCCCTCTCTATGTTCCAGTTTCTTCATCTGTAAAATGAGGATCTCTAAGTTTTCTTCTACTTTTAAAATTCTTTGATTCCATGTTTTCATCCAAGTGGTTGATAAAATAGAACAAGCCAAAGGCAGAGTTCTATGGCACCATACCAAAGACCTCTCTTGAAGGCTGACACCTCTTCATTGATCAAAAGTCTTTGAATACAACCATTGAGCCAACTAAAAGTGCATTGAACTATAGTTTCTCATGGCCTACCTTCCTCCCTGTAAACCCCAAGAGAAGCTACAATTCACCAAGATGTTCAGCTTTCTTCTGTAGAACTTTTCCAACTCCAAGATTTCACCCCCAATGCTGACTGCCCATCTTAAGCTCTGAGAACTTAGCTTTTTTTATGAACATATTCTCAGTGTCTACTATAGTTGGGTTAAAATATTATTCTGTCAATCAATAAATGCCTTATATTTAAAGTACAAGGTTAGATAAAAACAAATTTTTTTTCGCTTTTTCACTTGTAAATTTCCTGCTTTCTATATATTGACCTACAATATGGGTACATCATAGAGCATGTTTTCTTAATACACCACCTTAGGAAACAACACGAAGAATATTGGAGGGCAGGAATATAGAATATAATAAGTTTAAAAGTCAGGTCTCACATTCAAAAAATAACCAAGGTAAGAGTGAATAGATGGGATGAATGGATGGATGGATGGATGGATGGATGGATGGATGGATGGATGGATG
>NW_027187376.1:12902815-12980315 GCF_028583685.1 Petaurus breviceps papuanus | reverse complement strand
TTTCTTCTCCAGCTCATTTTACAGATGAAGAAAGTAAGGCAAACTGGGTGAAATGACTTGCCCAAGGTCACACAGCTAGTAAGCATCTGAGGCTGGATTTGAACTCAGGTCTTCCTTTCTTCAGTTCCAGCTCTCTATCCACTGTGCCACCTAGGGGCCCCAGTTGATGTATTAGATTAGATAAAAGGTAGTAAAAGTAGATAGTTGTATGTAACGTAGACATAGTGTGCTCTGTATATCTTGTGCCATACTAAAAGCAATAAAGTGATATCAAACAATAGTAATTCACATGTAGACAGTGCCTTACAAAGTACTTTCCTCAGCAATCCTAAGCAGTAGGTAGACACTTGTCCTAGGAGTTTACAGTCTAATGGAAAACACAGCACTTAGCACAGTGTCTGGTGCATAATATGTGTTTAATAAATGCTAGGTTGATAGAGAGCTTAAAAGTACATATGTAAAGGAACAACTGCAACAAAGCCTACAAGGATGCCCAGTGAAATGCATCCAGGTAAACATATTCTGAAAATGTACTGATGAGTGACCAGAGTGAAGGGGGTATTTTTAGTACATTTAATCATTTTTAAATTGTGTCTGACTCTTTATGACTTCTTTTGAGGGTTTTCTTGGCAGAGATATTGGAGGGTTTTTGCCATTTCCTTCTCCAAGGTCATTTTACAGATGGAAGAAACTGAGGCAAACAGGGTTAAGTGACTTGTCCAGAGTCACACAGCTAGTGTCTTACACCACATTTCAGCTCAGATCCTCTGGAGCCCAGGTCCTGCACTCTATCCACTGTGCCACCTAGCTATCCTGGGAATGGGGTAGCCAGAGGCAAATGGATTTAGTCAGGGAAAGCTTGCAGAATAAATTGAGGGCCAGGGAATTTTGTTTGAAAGAGAAGAACCTTAGAGTGACAGAGAGGAAGTCAGGAGGAAGGAAAGAGGAAAAGGAGAGTATTATACAGAGGAGAATAGAGCATGAACCCCAAGAATCTACAGAACAAGACTTCCATTTTCCATGTCATCCAAAATTCCAGATAAATTACAATAGAAACATCAAAGATTAAGGATTCAGGAAAAATAACTTCAAGGAGAGTAAGTAAATACCAAATGGTTTCCAAGACACAAGACTTCTGGAGACATAAACCATCCTGACACTGTTAGTTTAAGATCAGAATATTTAAGGGATTCTTGGAGTTTCTGAAAGTCAGAGCACTTTGGAGCCCAGCAGGGGGCTCAGACAACTGTTTACTTCCTTGAAGCCCATAGATACAGTCACCCAAATGGCATCTCTGGTTATTTTAGGAGCAGCCTGAAAATTCTGAGAAGTATCAGCTGCCCAACTGCCAAAAAAAAATTACCCAGACCTCCTTCAGTCTCTCTCATGTTTCATGATTAGCAACAGTAAGCACAATGAAAAATGAAGATAGATAGCAGGGCATCACAGTGGCATTAACAAATGGTGAATGCTAGAAAGGTACAGATGAAACCAGCTCTTTAATGCAGTCATGAGATTCTGTTATACAAAACCACAATCCAAAGGTTCATGCGGGAGTTTCATTTTTCACACACAAAAAATTTCATTCTGATACTAAAAGTTTGGACTGATCATAGAGATACCCCACACATACTTGCATTAGCAGAAAGAGAAAATAAGGGACTAAGGGATGACTTGGTCCCCAGGGATAAATGATGAAGAGGTGGGGGACTACAGCTGTAGAATGTTGCATATACCATGAGATGCAGTCACTTGGGTTAGTTGATTTCACATGGCTATTTGCCTTTATTATAAGAAGGGTTCATGGTAGGCTGAGTATAACTGGAAATGATTGAAATGAAGGCAGAAGTCATTAATAAAAGTTAGCTTTTTTTAAAAAGATAGCTAGGTGGCCCAGTGGATAAAGAGCTGAGCCGGGAGTTAGGAAGTTTGAATCCAGCCTCAGACACTTATTAGCTGTGTGACCCTGGACAAGTCACTTCACTCTGTTTGCCTCAGTTTCCTCATCTGTAAAATGAGCTGGAGAAGGAAATGGCAAATCACTCCAGTATCTTTGCCAAGAAAACCCCAAATGGGGTCACAAAGAGTTGGACACAACTGAAACAACTGAATAATAACAAAAAGAATGTTTTAAAAGATATGAAGAGGGATGGCTAGGTGGTGCAGTGAATAGAGCACCGGCACTGGAGTCAGGAGGACCTAAGTTCAAATGTGGCCTCAGACACTTAACACTTACTAGCCGTGTGACCTTGGGCAAGTCACTTAACCCCAATTACCCTGCTTTCCCCCCTGCAAAAAAAAAAAAAGACATGAAGGGATTGTGATTCTTAGTATTAATACCAATACAGAGGGACAATATTTCATAAAAGTGCTTTATTTGTCTGGGTATCATTCTCACATTTACAAATAAATGACAACTAGGCATTTCCAACTATATTGCTATAGATGAACTCAACATGTTTGAAACAGAACTCATTATCTTTTCCCCAAAACCCACTCCTCTTCCCAGTTTTCCTATTTCTGCCCAGGCCATGACCGATGTTGCAGACACAAGGGTTTGCAACCTCAAAGTCCTCCTCTGCTTTCCTTCTCCCTCCCTCCCACCCCATATCCAATGTGTTATCAAGTCTGGCTAATTCTTCATCCACACAATTCTCTCTTCCTTCCTCTCCACTCACACCTGACTCAAGGCCCCCATCACCTGTCTCCTGAACTATTCCAATAACCCACTTCAACTCAACCCTCCCTCCAATCCATCTGCTGCTGCCAACTACAGCTGTCCTGTGTCCTAAAGTGCACACTCTCTGTTTTTAAAAGCTCTAGTGCATGGGGTGGGGAACCTGAGGCCTCGAGGCCATATGCAGCCCTCCAGGTCCTCAGGTGCGACCCTTGGACAGAATCCAAACTTCACAGAACAAAACCCCCTAATAAAAGGATTTGTTCTATAAAATTTGGACTCCATCAAAAGGCCACACCCAAGGACCTAGAAGACCACATGTGGCCTCAAGGCCGAAGATTCTGCACCCCTGCTCTAGTGGCTTCCTTGTCTCCAGGAGAAAACACAGTCTCCTGTTTGGCATGTAAAGGCCTTTACAATCTGGCTCCAACCTATTTTTTTTTTTTTGCCTTTTTTTGGAGGGCAATTGGGGTTAAGTAACTTGGCCAAGGTTACATGGCTAGGTTTTTTGTGTGGGTGTTAAATGTCTAAGGCCAGAACTCGGGTCCTCCTGACTCCTAGCCGGCGCTTTTACTCACTGGGCCACCTAGCCGCCCCTCCTTACTCACCTCATACACCCTGCAATCCAGCTAAACTGACCCACTCCCTATTCTTCATACATAGTATCTTATTTATTTCCTTTGAACAGTTTCTCCTCCTCCTCCTCCTTCTTCTTCTTCTTCTTTCATTGGGGTTAAAACTTGGCCAGGGTCACACTGAGGCCAAATTTGAACTCAGGGCTGACTTCAGGGTCAGTGCTCTATCCACTGTGCCCCACCTCCCCCATGCTATCTTCTATGTCTGAAATCTACTTCTTCCTCACTTCTGCCTCTTAGAAACTCTCCCCTCCCTCAAAGTTCAATTCAAATGCTATTTCCCCTATTGAATCGCTCTTCATCCTCCCAGCCCTTTGTGCCCCATCCCACAAAACTGTCTTGTAAATATATTATGTTTACCTATACATATATGTACATGTTATATCTTCTGTTAGAATGTAGCCTCCCTGAGGTCAATTATTTCTTTTCTTGTAAATATCTTATATTTACCTATACGTGCTGTGTCTTCCATTAGAATGAAACTTCCCTCAGGCCAGCAATTATTCCTTTTTTTGTGTTGTTTTCTTTTTACTGGAAGCCTGGTATTTATAAAAATTTATTTTATTTTTAATTTATAGAATAAAACAAGCATTTCCAAAACATAGTACAATAAAAAAAGATGTTTGCACATGAAACTGCAAATCTACTATACACAACTTGCTATTCCTTTCAAATATACAGTAAAATTATCATGTGAATTTCTTTTTTTCTTCCCTTCTCCCCAAACCGCCGAGAGAGCTACCATTAGATACAAACAGGTGTGTGTGTGTGTGTGTGTGCGTGTGTAAAATTATTCTATACATACTTCTATTTACCAGTTCTTTCTCTGGATGCAGATAGCATCTGTCTTCATATGTCCTTTATAGTTAATTTAGGTATTTATAATAGTCAAAATAACTTATTCTCTCAAAGTCATTCCTTAAACAATATTGCTGTTACTG
Organism: Petaurus breviceps papuanus; assembly: GCF_028583685.1. Classification (NCBI taxonomy): domain Eukaryota; kingdom Metazoa; phylum Chordata; class Mammalia; order Diprotodontia; family Petauridae; genus Petaurus; species Petaurus breviceps. The sequence goes on along the minus strand of NW_027187376.1, from coordinate 12,976,062 downwards.
TATACAATGTTCTCTTGGTTCTGCTCATTTCCCTCTTCATTATTTCACATAAATCTTTCCATGTTTTTCTAAAATCATTAAGCTCATCGTTTCTGATAGCACAGTAGTATTCCATAACAATCATATACCACAACTTGTTCAGCCTTTCCCCAAATGATGAACATCCCTGCAATTTCCAGTTCTTTAACATCACAAAGATATTGGTCTATGCCCAGTTTCTGCCATACTGCTTTCCAGTTTTCCCAATAATTTTTACCAAATAATGAATTCTTATCCCAAAACCTTAAGTCTTTATACATGTCAAATACAAGACTATTATGTTTATTTGATACCGTAAATTATATATGTCTATTGCATTGATCTAACTTGCTATTTCTTGGATAGTTTTGATAATTACTGCCTTATAATACAGTTTAAGATCTGATACTGCTAAACCTTCTTCCCTCACACTTTTTTTCATTATTTCCTTTGGTATTCTTGACTTTTTGTCTTTCCAAATGAATTTTGTTATTATTTTTTCTAATTCAAATTCAAAGGTATAATTACTATTTTACTAAGGTAGTTTGAAAGAAAGGTTGGGAATGGATTGTGCATGATGAGGTAATTCTATACATCTATTTATTTCATTTTTCTCTCTATCTCCAGCACTGAGCACAGAGCCCAGAATAGAGCAGAGCAGCTGGGTAGAACAGGGGATAGAGCATAGAAGTAGTGGGACAGGAAGCTCTCACTTTCAATCCTACTAAGGCACTGAATAGCTGTGTGACCCTGAGCAAATCATTTCACCTTTCAGTATGTCAGTTTCTTCATCTGTAAAATGGGGGTAAAAATACAACCTACCTCACAGCTTTATTGGAAATCAAATCAGTTAACATGCAAAGCATTTTAAAGAACTATATAACTGCTAGCTATTATTACTTAATAAATCCTTGTTGAATGAATGAATAAATGAGTTCAAATGTACATTCTGACATTTATTATCTGTGTGACCATGGGCTAGTAATTTAACTTCCTGTTAAGCCTGTTTCCTCATCTGTTAAATGAAGATAATAATGCCAGCATTATGTAGCCCTCCGGATTGCAATGTAGAAAGTGCTTTGCATACATCTAAGTATACAAATAAATGTGTTATTATCATTATGACAATCAGTTCAGGGAGGAAATATCTTTGGGTCCTCTTTCTAAGAGCAATTCAGGAGTAGGGAAAGAGCAAAATAAGGTTTGGGGAGGAGAGCAGAAAGTGTCTTCCTTCAAGCCATAAATCATTACAATTAAATTAGACCATATCAAATTGAGGGACAAAAAGCCAGTTATGGATCCATTTTGAGACTCTAGCTGACATGGATTCCATTTATGACTCCCCAAGTAACATTATTTATTCTGAGTGCTCCTTTGACAATGCAAGCACTTAGCATGAAGATATGTGTAAAATTACACAAGGATGGAAGATTGAAACCCAGGAATTTGTCCAGGATAGAACATTCAAGAGCGGTTCTGGTCCTGTTCAAAGCTTGTCCTCAGCATCTCAATATTAAACATTAATTTATTTCCAGCGCTTAGCATTGGTAAGACTCCATTCTCCTCCCAGGTGTTCTCAAGTAATTTTTATTAATTCCAGTATGTAGGAAAGGAAAGGAAGAATAGGCACTTAACATTCTCCTCCAGCCCTAGTTTCCAGTGGTATATATAAGATTTGCCTACAAAGTAATTAGACATTTTTAAAACAATGGAATTATTAGAATTTATACATATAAATTAGTGTTATCCCCTTCAAAGTTGACCTTTAAAAGTGACTACCTTAGGAGGGAGGCTATGTACTTATTCAAATGAGACTGCCACTACTGAAAGCTTGTTTGGAATGCCACTCAGACCCAGTTTGCCAGCCACCCAAGAAAACCAATCTTGTTACTTTATAGTCATACTCGATGCCAAGTGTATGTACTTAACACCAAAAACGGTATTATCTATTGTGATTACCTACTTTATTCATAGGATCACAGATTCAGAGTTGGAAGAAATGTTAAAAGGTTGAGTCCAGTCCTCTAATTTTACAAATAAGGAAAATGCATCACAAGGAGGTTAAGTCAAATTAAGTTAAGTAAGTGTCTGGTCCAGGATTTGAAGCCAAATCTCCAAAGCTTCCTGATTCAAAGTCTAGTGATCTATCCACTATATGCATCATTCCCAAAAATCAAATCCACCATGAAAGTATAAGTACTTTCCACTATTTTGTTAACGGGATGGAATACTGAGATTCGTTATTGTCCTTTGTTCTCAAAGAAGACCAAAATGGCATCCCTATATTGGGGTCAAGGCACAGTGTATGCAGCTGTGACAGATCAGACCAACATGAGCTCCAACGGCTTTTTCATAGGTTGGGCACAAATGGTCCATATGAACATTTACAGGGGAGATGTCTCTAAACTTGCACATCTCATGTTTCTTTTGAACTACTACAATTCTTTGCTCATAAAACACAGTGCCTCCTTTAATGCAGGCACACCATGCTGGGAGATCCTGGGCCAGTATCTCCCATGCCTCATAATCAATTCCAAAGTTCTTTAGAGACCGTGAGACCTTGTGATAGTAAGGTTAAATACCGGCACGAGACCGATAGTCAACAAGAACTGTAAGGGAAAGTTGAAAAGAACTTTGAAGAGAGAGTTCAAGGCCCGTGGATGGTGTGAGGCCGCTAGCGGCCCCCAGCGCACCGGGACCGGGTCTTCTCGGAGTCGGGTTGCTTGGGAATGCAGCCCAAAGCAGGTGGCAAACTCCATCTAAGGCCAAGGATCCTGGAGGGGTGGAATGTGATAGTAATGGCAATTATTAAAGATTCCCCTGTATTGGCTTGGTTTTCAAATTGATTGTGTTAAAACCCAGAGCTTGTTAATCCCACCTGTGGGATGGACTTGTTGATGTGAAAAGAAAGTCCTGAACTGGGAGGAGCTGGTGATGTAGATTTGGAGAGACAAGAGAGAGGCAGAAGAACTTTTTGGAAGCAGCACCCACGTGGAGGCAGAGAGAGAGACTTAGAGGATTGTGGAAGGCCACTTTGAATTGCCCTGGACTTTTGAGACCTGCCCCCGGAGCTGCCAAGGACTGAGGAGACATGGCTGTTTTGCTGGTACTTTGTCTGTCTGTTTTGATGTTGTTTTGCCAGATTTGTCCGCTGGTGAAAGACAGTCCTTTTGTTGAAGAAGTCCTGGAACCTGGCTTTTTGTTAAGAAGCCCTGAGACTGTCCTGCAGACAGAGAGTGAATACTGTCCACTGGTGAAGGACAGTGCTGTTGTTGCAGGGGTCTGGGAACCTTTCTGTTGGTTCAGAAGCCCTGAAGAAGGATTTTCTTGTTGTATGTTTACAGAAATCCTGGGAAAGGGTTTTGCTAACGTTTTCAGGGGTTCTAGGACTGTTCTACAGACAGAGGATGAATTAATGAAGGGACTGGCAATGTATCTTGTGGCCTTGCTAAGCCTTGTCTCCCCAGGAACTAAGATTGCTGAGAACTTGCCTGTGTCAAGATGAAGAAAAGACCTCCATTTGGGTATTAAGTGCTGTGCTTAAACTTGATGTAGCTCTGGGGTAGATTCAATTGTGATCCAGGGGTGGGGAACTTTTGACCTTTTTGTGTTCTGTGGTTGAACAAATGAATGTAGTTTACTTATGTTTGGAAACTAATCTCCATTTGAGAAGAGGGGCTTTGTGGTGGACTAAATGAAGGTACAGCCTAGGGGTTGGAGTAGTATTTAGAACAGGGACTTTGTAATTGATTGAATGATTGGAAGGTCCTGGGGTGGGGTAGTACTTGGAGATTATTTAATCACCCTTAGTAAATGCTGTATTTGGAATGATGTCATGTTTTGACCTTCTCTGCTCTTGGTTTGTCACTGAATAAAATGGAGAGCACCTATGCTGGTATTCTGAACCTTGGGAAGTTGCCTTTCCTTGGTGTTACAGTACAGACCGTGAGAGTGTCCTTATGATGGAAGACCAACAAGTGTGCAAAATACAAAAAATTCTGGAAAGACTCATATGAAATAACACAAACTGAAAAAAAATCAGCCAGAAGAATGAAATATATAATAACTATGACTAATATAAGAGGAAAAGTGGTTGATCGTATGTTCATTTAAATGTAAACAGTTGTTAAACAAGGTCAGTTGCTTGTAGTGATATTCAATTTGATGGTTTTTAAAAATAAAATATTTAACTTTTTTAACCTATATCTATATGTGCATATATGTGTACACATATATGCTATAATAATATATATTAAGGCTTTAAGTAATGTTGATAGTGTATGTATATACCTATATATGTACATATATGTAGGTGTGCAAAAATGAAATATTCTCTATGTATGTATGTATTATGTATGTGTATATACACATATACCATACACTACTATGATACATACTGTTGAGGTTATTTAAAGGCATACTTAACAGGGTCTGAGGCAATTCCAAAAGAAGAGTTCCCAAAATGCCTCAGTCAACAGCAATACCTGATAAGACAATAATCACTACTCAGACTCCCACGAGGTTTTGGAAGGGATAGTATTCATTGAGATTGATAAATGTTGGCATATTTGCTTCTGAAACATCAATCCTTTTATTTGATGGTCCTACTCCAATGACATTCTTCATTATTCCTAGAAGGTATCCTCTTTGTGAAAGTATCACACTGCTGTGAGAGTGATTTCCCTGGGAAAAAAAATCTGTTAGCAGCCAGTATGCATGGAGTTGTGATTCTTCCCATCCCCCCACCCAAAAAGACAACGAGTATAAATTGCTTAAAGAAATGTCTATAGTAAATTAAGAAACAGGACCACCTCCTACTCCATCTCCCACCTGGCATGCAGATGCCACAAACCTAACAGGCTGCCCCTCTTGTGCATGCAAGTTGGCATGTCAAACATTCACAAGGGCCCATTTGGCAGCACATCAAGCATCTTTTTCTTGCATAGAAATTCAAAGAATAATGAGTATTATTATATCTCCTCCACAGCAATGTAATTGGCTGTACCAAAAGAGTTAAGGGAGACAGCATTCTACTGGTTTACATCTAAAATTTAGACAATGAACCATGAATGCCTCAAGCAGATCACCCGTGGAGAGAAGCCATAATAATAAGTCTGTCCAGATATGCCTGCCAACTGGATAGCCCAGGTTTGGGGAGCAGATGTGCCATGGAGGTGATACATTTGGTTTTCAGGGGAGAGGGTCTTTGGTCTCATCTGTCTTCAGCACCCCTACTGGTCAGTCCAGGGCTAGGCAGGATTGCCAGCTGCTTCCGGAAACTGCTTTTCCTTGTGTCCTCCAGTGGGGGGAAGAGAGGGGGAACTATCCTTAAAGCAGAGGACCCACATTAATCCTTTGCACAGTATGATAATAAAGCATTTGAAAGTCTTCCTGCAAGTGACCCCTCTCCAAAGTGGCATCAATATGTGTCCTATCCATAGCCAGGCCTTAGGTAGATTTCTTCTCATTTATGATCAGGCTTCCACAGAATAGACCCAAACAGTACCTCACACCACCACCATACAGATACAATGGCAGCTGGAAGCTACAGATGATTAGCCAATCAATAGGCGTCTGATACTGCCATATAGGAGAGATACAGAGCTTATCTGCAGCATCGTACATGCTTATCGGTCCAACATCTTAATCAATAGTTTGTTATAGTTTGCATTATCTGGCTATAAGCATGATCACTATAGCTGGCTAACAGGCAGCAGGGGCCAGGATTGCATTTCAGGTTTTCTTTTAGCCAGTTTGTGCCAGATGTAAGGCAATCACATGACCGGTGCAGGCAGAGCCATAATTAGCCACTTCTGTACCTGGGCCAAGTAGCACAAGACGAAGGCGTGGCAAGCAACAAGAAATGCCCTCTCAAATACTGCTGGGGAAGGTTATAAAGGGTTCAGGTGGCAGAACGCCAAGAGGCTAGAAAGAGCTTACCTGGGGAATGATCATTTGTGTGCTATTTGGTATCTTCCTATTTCAATTCATTCTTTCTACATTTTCAAAGAGGACCATGGCATCAGGGAAATGACGATATGACTTTCAGTTGACTTTGATTTGAGTGAGGGAGGGCTGTGCAAGGTCACCAGCCTTACTTTCTCCTCCAGAGCCATCAGGGTCCAGTGACCTGATATTCATCAGGATGACTGGAGATGACTCAGGATGCAGTGGGAGAGCCTGGCTTCGAAAATGAAGGACAAACACAACCCGTGAGTAGACTGTACTGCCTAGATAGGGACCCAGCTAGCTGGATAACTCAGCTCGTCCTCTCCCTTTCCTTCTTCTCTCCAAAGGAAGGCAAATTTGATGCCCAGAAGCTGTCCACTTAACTTGGGGTTTACTAGCTAGATTCCTTCCTTCTTTCCTTCCTCCCTCCCTTCCTTCCTTCTTTCCTTCCTTCCTCCCTCCCTCCCTTCCTTCCTTCTTTCCTTCCCTCCTTCCTTCCTTCATTCCTTTCTTCCTTCATTCCTTCCTTCTTTTCTTCCTTCCTTCCTTCCATAAAACCTTAAACCCAGTTCACTCTGAAGCAATAAGCTGGGCCCAAGCACCACTTAATGGCTGTATTCTGGGCCCCCCTGGGCCCTGGCTTAGAGTGAATGTCACTGGAAACTGTTTCTCTTTGCAACAACAAGCCTGAGGGTCTCTCCCTCCTAGCTTGATTTTTTTTCTCTTTTTCTTTTTCTAATTAAAGGGTTCATTCCTTGACTCACTTCTTAAAGAGGCCTGTTCACTGAATGGGTGCTAACCTCACTCTCAGTAAGTACCTGCAAAGGCCTTAGCTGAAAGGACCAGAATCTTCTGTTGCATCCTGGGTCATCTCCAGTCATCCTGATGAACATCAGGTCACTGGATCCAGATGGCTCTGGAGGAGAAAGTGAGGCTGGTAACTTTGCACAGCTGTCCCCCACACAAATTAAAGTCAACTCTAAGTCATGTCATCATTTCCCTGATGCCATGATCCTCTTCCAAAACAAGAACACATTCTTTCTAACTAGGTGCTAAGCTCAGCTGTTTCTAGGAGTGCAAATGCTGTCAGCACTTTCTTCATTTTGCCACCCTGGGTCAAATTCCCACTTGTCCTGCTCTAGGTAAAGCTCTGAGTTCAAGATCAGTACAGCTATGAGTTTTATCAAATTGTTCTAAGATATAGAGCATCACAGCTATGGAAATCAGTGTGTGATCTGGCAATAGGTTTAAAAAAATAAAAAAACTCTAGGCAAAGAAGTGGAAACCAATAAAGTTCCCATCAACTGGGGAATAATTTAATAAATTATCATATATTAATATAATGGAATATTATTCTCTTATATGGAATGATGAAAAATAGTTTCAGAGAAACTTGGAAAGGCTTGTATGATGTAAGATGAGCAAACCCAAGAAAAATATTTACAATAACAGCAATATTTTAAATAAACAACTCTGAAAGACTTACAAACTCTAATCAACACAATGTCCAGCCATGATTTCAGAGGACCAATGACAAATGTATTTCAGATAGAGACATAGTAGACTCAGGATGAAGACTGACACCTATACTTTTTGGACATGGCCAGTGAAGGAATTTGTTATGTTTAACTATGCATGCTTATTACAAGGGTTTTGTTTTTCTTTTTCTTTTTTAATAGGGGAAGGGAGAGAAAGTAGGTTTCTATTCATTAAAAAAATAAAATTTAGTATAAATAGAAACAGAAAAAACTGCCTCTCCTTACTGTAGTTCCCCCCTCTTAAGTCAACAAACTTTTATTAAACACCTACTATATAACCAAGCTAAGCACTGAGGATACAAAGGCAGAAAATAGTCCCTGCTTTTAGTCATTATCAGACTTTCCCCACAATGTCTTAGCGAATTGGCAGCAAGAAAGTGAACTTGATAGGAGGTGGGTAGAGGAGAACAATACAAATTTCATAGTTGGAAAAACATATTCATGAGCCCGAAGATGCCTTAGCTATCTACATGGTTAGCCAAAGATAAATACTGTAGCACAGTACTAAGATTCAATGTTTTTGGAATTGGGGAAAGGGAAAACTCCAGTGGTCCCTACCATGCCAGAAGTATCATATATCATTAAATTTTAAATAAATTTGAACAGGTTATTGTTAAGTGAGATGATAATTGTAAAGTACTTTACCAGTGTTTGGCATATAGTAGGTGCTATATAAATGCTTATTTCTTACCCTTCCCTTCTTCTTCCCTAATTAACTGAATTAAGAGCAGATGGTTAAGAAGATGATTCTGGCTCCCCTCCCATCCATTTCATTATTCTGCATGGCCCTTATGAAAGCACAAGCTCAGATAGTTATTACTAATCATCTCTTTTTTAAAAAATAACGAACTCATAGTAACAATGCACTATGTACAAGATGCTTTGATTTTTTTGTCACATTAAACATATTTGCTGTTTTCCCATTGACAGATTTAGTAGAAACTCAACACAGAGAGAATAAACAAATTATTCATTTCCCAGAGTTAGGTAAGAAAGTTGTCCAAACCCTTTCATTGGGGGTAGAGGGGTGGGGCATCTTGGTTTTAATTTACTTTTGTATACATCTAGGCATTGGGAGAGTAAGGAGAATAACCAAAAAAGCCATTACAAATTTTTTGTCTATTAACTTCAAGACCATGCTGCCAGGTTTTTTTAAACAGAATAATTCATTTTCCCTCTTTCCCCATGATTCCATCTTCCATTCATTTCTTCCTCAACAGGTCCCCTTCCAAAAGCAGATAGGAATTAAAAGCAAAGTTTGAGGCACCTTTAAAAAAAAAAAAAAAGGAACTGGAATACTCTCCTCTCTGTCTCCTAGCTTCCCTGACTTCCTTCAAGTCCCAGATAAAAATTCCATCTTCTATGAGAAGCCTTTCCCAATCATGTAATTTTATTGCCTTCTCTCTATTGATTATTTCCTATATATCATATATGTGTATGTGTATATATCCTATGTATCCTCTGTATGTGTATATATATGCACACACATATATACATGTATGTATATATACATATATATATATCATTTGTTTGTACATACTTGTTTGCATGTTGTCTCCCCTATTATAACATGAGCTCCTTGACAGGAGGGACAATCTTTTGCACCTACTCTGTGCTTAATGTTTCTTGACCGACTGATTGATTTTGATTCCACCACTAGCTCTGACCATGTCCTCCCACCCACTTTCCATTTGGGACTTAGAAGAGAAGAATTAGGAAGGAAGGAGGGAAAGAGAAAAAGAATTGTGGAAGAGAGAGGGAGAAGTATTTGGGAACTGTTTTCAGGCATTCTGAAATGGGGAAATGTTACTTTTTCTCTGTTCTTTTCCCTAACCAGGATCATGGACATAAACACCCAAGCACAAAAAGGGGAATGAGAGCACATAACTGTGGTAGCTCTTTTACCACTTTTAGCAAATTTCTAAAATAATATCTCTATCCCTAGAGCTGTTTTTACATACCATAAAGACACATACACACAGTTAGAGAAGAGCCTGAGATTAATGACAAAATGAGTCTTTTGGAATTATCTGCATAATTTCACATAATGTTTTAATATTTTCATATTTCATGGTAGAATATAAAATAATTAGTATAATTATATTATAATATAAACATCTGTTAATCAAGAATTTCCATCCTAGGAGCTTTGTACTAGACTTGTTTCCTATACATGGAGGGAAGAGGGGGGAACAGCGAAGCATTGCCAGAGCATAGGGAACATTTATTAAGCACCCACTATGTACCGGGTACTGTGTCAAGCACTTTCTACAAATATCCTCTCATTTGATCTTCACAACAACCCTACATAATTATCCCCATTTTACAGTTGATGAAAGTACCTATAGTAGGATGGCCTGTTAACCTCCCTGTGAACCAGGAAGTGTGTGTGTGTATAATTATCTGAGCTGAGAAAAGTTCAGTGAAGTGAATTAGTTGCCCAAGGTCACCCAGCTAGTCAGTTGTTATTATCCATCCTTCACTCTCAAAGTAAACAATGACTTCACAAGTCAATGTCTTGGCTTGCTCATGAATTGGGTTTAAGTGAAGAAGAGAATGAGTCAGTGACAGGTTTGCTAACCCCAAGGCCTTTGTTCTTCCTATTACACCATGACTTCCCAAACCCTAGGGTCAAGCTATGACCTTTGAGAGGGCTAAGCAAGTTTGGTGGAATTTAGTTGTTCTGATTTCCAAGAGACTTCTAAATGAGGAATAACACCAATGTACCTTAAGAATTAGAGTGATAGGGGCAGCTAGGTGGCGCAGTGAGTGAAGCGCTGGCCCTGGAGTCAAGAGGACCTGAGTTCGTTTCTGGCCTCAGACACTTAACACCCACACAAAAAAACTAGCCATGTAACCTTGGGCAAGTTACTTACCCCCAGTAGCCTTCCAAAAAAAAAGAATTAGAGTGATAGTAAAAAAAAAAAAACCTTGAAGACTCCACTGGATCTCTAATCTCTTCAATATGGGTAGTACATTTGTGTTGTGATTCCTGTTATCCTATCCTTGTCAATGTTCTCCTATGAAACTTTCATAGAGAATTTTTAATGACAATTTTTTCCCAGTGATGGTACAAATCATGAAACAACACAGTATCTAAAGAATCAAATTTTCGGTGACTCAAAGTCTTTAAAAAATAGATTTAATAAACAAATGAATAAAGGAGGAAAATACTGGGTCATGACTGAAAAGTGAATCAATACCTAGAATTATAGGTCACATGAAACCCAACTTCATCACTAATACAAGCACGGGAAACATTTTCAATTCAACTAAACTAACATATATTAAGCCACCCACAACAAATAAAGCACTGTGCTAGGCATTAAGTGTACAAAAACAAAAAAGCAAAAGAAAGTTTGCCTTCAGAAACCTTAAATTCTACCAAAAGAGTAGGGAAAACACATAAATAGGAAGTCATTTCAAGAGGAAGAGATTGACTAAACTGAAGGGGGATCAGGGAGGGCCTTGTATATGAAATGGCATCTAAGCTGTGCTTTCAAGGAAGCCAGAGATTCTAACAGGTCAAACTGATGATAGAATAAATTGTATTTAAGCCATGGAAGTCACTTGAAAAGGCCAACAAGGTGGGGGAATGGAATGTTGCATGTAAGAAATAACCAACAAGTAAGTTAGATTAGAACAAAAAGTGTTTGATGGGGGTAACATGGAGTAAATTGGAAGAATAGCCAGGAGATAGATCATGGAAACTTTTAAATGCCAGGCTAAGTTGTTTGGTTGGGTTTGTTTTTTGGTTTGTTGTGGGTTCTTATTTGTTTGTTTTTGTTGGGGGGGGAGGTTGTCCCAATCTTAATGCATAATTCAATAATCTTTGAATATTTTCTACCTTGCTCTCAAAAACTAGGTCCCCCTTGCCCAAACTCTCCAAGAATTTGATATTGTCCAGGAAATCCTCCTTCCTCTATCCAGCCATCTGGGCCATCTGGCTCCATCTTCTCCAGGGACCACAGAGTTGAGAAGCTCTTCTCTTCCAGGTAGCAGCTGGAGGTAGGAGGGTGAAGCTCTGTTAGGGAACTGAATCAATCCTGGGTACTTAGTATTTCAGGCTAATTTGGCTGTATTGAAGTCCATTTTTTTTTCAACTTTCTCTTCTGCTAACCAAATAACTCAAAAATAACTCTTTGCATTTCAAAGTAATATTACAAATACTCTAATTCTTATAAATACCTGGATTCTAGTCCTTCCTCTTCCAGTAAACAGCTGTTTGGTCTTAAGCAAGTTGATTCCGTTTTGGGGGCCTCAGTTTCCTCTTGTGAAATATAAGAGAACTAAACTAGTTGATTTAAAAGATCCTTCCCAGAGCTAAGATTCTGAATTTATGATTTATTGTTGTTTTGTTGTTTTCAGTTATGTCCAACTCTTCATGACCCCATTTGGGGTTTTCTTGGTAAGGATACTTAAGTGGTTTGCCATTTCCTTTTCTAGTTCATTTTACAGATGATGAAACTGAGGCAAACCAGGGTGAGTTAACTTGCCCAGGGTAATATAGCTAGTAATTGTCTGAGGCCAGATTTGAACTCAGGAAGATGAATCTTCCAGACTCCAGACCTGGCACTCTATATAGCACTACCTAACTGTCTATAAATCCATGATAATGTTTTGAAATATCCAGTAATAAAATGATGGTAATAGTGAGAGATACTGCATAGACAGTATTCATGTAATCCCATTAACAAGAGAAATAATTATGTGACAAAAAGAAAATATTAAAATATTTTATTAAACCCCTTCAGTATATAGGACCAAGATCCGGACCCTACAACTCATTTCAAATGTAATATTGGGCAGATTACTTAGCTTTTGTGGGCCTCTGTTCTCTTATCTGTAAAATCAGAGGACTGAATGAAGTTCTATTTGTCTACAAGGTAATAACTGCAACATCTTCCTAATGTCTACTCCTTGCAAGATAAGAGTGAAATATAGTACTCACGATTGGAGATTTTTAACCACTTTTAAATGTTCTCAATGTGTCTATTGTATATGTGAAAACTATGTTAAATGTTTTCTCACTCAAAAAATAGGCATAAACAAGAATAAGAAAATTATTGTATTTTTTTAAATGGGAAGATTTCATTTATTCATTCGATAGACATTTATTAAGCACTGACGACATGCCAGGCACTGTGCTAAGCTCTGGGGATACAAAAAGCAGCAAAAGCCTTCAAGGAGAGTTTGTCTAGATGACCTTGAAGGTCTCTTCCAGCTCTAAATAAATGATCCTAAGGTCTTTTTACTAAACCAGAACATTGGTGTTGCTAAACATCTGCATATAATTAATCCTTTCTAGAACTGCTCACTTTCTCTTCTCTGCAATACACATAAGCAGCAGATAGGTCTGAAAGGCAAGGCAGGACTAGCCAGTGGATGGATCTATGTGAAGATGCCCAAAAAACTCTCTCCTCCTCTCCTGTGGGAAAGGCTTCCTTAGGTGTTCACTCCCTTTCAGGTGTAAAGCTTTTCTTTCCATGCAACTGACTCCTCCCTCTCTTTGTGAGGACATAGCTTTCTTTTCTAACCCCAGCTTGAAAAAAATGGCAGCCACCACTGGGAAAAGAACAAAGTTTTAAAATGCCTATACCTTTATTGCTTCATAGCCTATTGTTTTCACCAACTTTCTACTTATTTCTGAGTATTTGGATTGCAAATTTGTCATCAGACTTTTAGAAATTCAGTGTCAACCTCCCTTCTTTTGCCCAATGGTTTCTAAATTAGCTCCAAGCCCCCAGGTTCAATCTGACCCAAATATTTTGCTTCTCTAAAAGAAGAAACACTTTTTTCTTATCTTCTCTTTATTTGTAATCACTAATTAAAATATACACAGTTTAGAGTGTTTATTGATCAACAGGTTATTACATGTGCTAACTTAAGAAACAAACATTTAGGAAAAGAAAGATTAATATTCCTAAGCACAGAGGAGAACAGTAGGTTTAAAATAAGTAAATGAACCCAGTATTATTAACTGTCTCTAGAAAGAGGGTGAGAGGATGGGAAAAGAAAAGTCATGGATTACACAGTAATGTAACCTCTCTTTCATATCTTCTGCTTATAATGACATTGGTTCCTCCTTCTTCCTCCTAGCTTATCGGTAAATGCCCCCACTGCCCCAGACAAGTTGAGTGTTTCCTAAAGGACAGCCCTGGGAAGTGGAGTGTTGCACACTTCTGAGTGTGCAGACCTTTGAATCCATGACATTCATATGGCATACATAAAGGTAATGTGACTTTGGATCAGTGGAGCCATCTTCAAAGAAGAGGAAAAAATGGTATTTAAGAGAGGCAGGGGAAAGAAAAAGCATGGTGACAGGGAGAACTCCCCAAAAACAAAGGCACATAAAGGAAGTCAACCTTCCCCCAATATGTCCTTTAACCCCCAAGGCCTGCCACCCCAGAGACCAAAGAGCAGACTTTTCCAGTGAGTGTTTACTCTTTGTTTGAGCTGAGATTTTATTGTACCTCTGAGTTGAAGAGTCCACTTAATCATGTATATGTCAACACTAATCTATCTACCCCCCCCACCTTGATTTTTGTCTCACTGTTTGCTATTAATAAGAGCTGGTTACTGGCGATTTTTTTTATGTAACAAGGATTTGGCAGCAGGGACTACGCTGGCCAAGAGTAAACTAATTTTAACCCTCCCCTTTAAAGTGCTCCAGGAATGTGACTTTTTTCTGAAGCCCTAACAGAGCATCTTACCCCTGACCTACAAATATCTGGTACATAGTAGGTATATATAATTTTAGGTCAATATCCTTCTTAGAGGTGGAACAAAGAAGTCAACACACAGCTATGGCTGGCCAGGAATCTGGCTGCCTCTCCCCAGCTAGGCTACTTTTAGTGCAACCATAGACCTCCTCCTACTTCCCACAAAAGTAGAAATTGCAGTGTCCCTGGAATTGGAGTGTGCTAGATCCCTGATGATATCTAGCTAAATAAACACTTTATTGCAGTATGCACTGCTCTGTGTCCCTGAACCTCTGCTTAAACCCTGTGACACAAATAAATCTAAATTATATCTGCATCTTTTTTGCTCAGTCTCTGCTTCTCTCACCGGCCAGCTCCCTCCTCCAAGGATAAGGTTGGCAGCCCTCTGTATAGTCTGCTCTCTGGTCAAATCCAAAATCACCTTAGAGCTTAGGGAATGCAGAGATTGTCTGCCTACACAGAGCTCCCATCTCCCCTTATTCTGTGTCTAAGCCTTTTGACAGAACTCCAAATGTGGATTACATTCATAAGAGCCAGTCTGTAATAGTACACAGAGTGTTGGATTTATAGTGAAGAATACCTGGATTCAAACCATACCTCTGACACTTCCCAGCTTGACTCAGTTTCTCCATCTGTAAAATGGGGACAAAATGTAGTGTTTATAGGTTAATTGAGGCAGGTGAATGGCACAGTGGATTTAGTGCTGGTCTTGTAGTCAGGAAAACATAAGTTTGAATCCCACCTCGGATATTTACCAGCTGTGTGACACAAAGTCATTCAGCCTCTTTTGGCCTCAGTTACCTTGCTTATAAAATGAGGATAATAGCAACGTACTTAACAGGATTGTTGTGAAAATCAAGTCAAAAATGTGTGTGTGTGTGTGTGTGTGTGTGAAGTGCTTTACAGAGCTTAAAGTGCTTTACAAAGCATTAAAAGCTTTAATGCTATTATTATTATTACTATTATTACCTCATAAGGTTGCCGTAAGACCCAAATAAAATCATGTACACACCACACTTTGAGACCTTCTGAAGGGGGGGCAGGCCGGGAAGGCGCAGCCGGCAGAGGCAGGCCCTGAAGGGGCCTGATCAACTCGGAGGGCAAGTCTTCCCACCAACCACAAGGTCCACTACCAGGCCTATCACCAAAGGGCTGAGAATGGAAAGAGCAAGGTAAGAAGCAAATACAGGGGCCCCTGTCCTGGACAGCAAACACTCCTGGGGCTACCACTTCATAGCCCAGAAATTTTTTTTTTTAAAAAGCCCCTTTCAGGACCTCCAAAGACTAGGATGACAGAGTGAACCTCACTTGCTCCAAACTCCCCCTCTGACCCTGAAAACATAGTAACTCTTGCCCCAGGGCAAAACCCTCTACCGTAAAGGCTTGGAATCCTACAGGAAGGGCGTGGCTAGGAGCCTGCCTCAAAATGCATAGAAAGCAGACTACAAAGACAAAGACTCTGGAGTCCTACTATCCTCAGAGGGAGGAACCAACCTCAGAGGGAGACAATGTGGACTCCACACCCAAAGCTGAAACTTCAACAGGGAATGGGTCCCAAGCACAGAAGGCTCTCCTAGATGAGATCAATAGGAACTTTGAAAACAAAATGAGAGAGATAGAAGACAAAATGAATAATTCTCTCAAAACGAAAATAGCAGAATTAGAAAAACATTATAATGAGGAAAACATCTCTCTAAAAAGAAAAGTGTATGATATGGAAAAGGAGCTTAAAAAATTAACCAAGGAAAATGATTTGCTAAAAACTAGAATTAACCAAACGGAAACAAATAACTCTATGAGGAACCAAGAATTAGTCAAGCAAAACAACAAGAATGAAAAATTAGAAAAAGAGGTAAAATACCTCAAAGAGACCTTCTGAAGGACCACATAATTGTCTGCTATTATAATGCATGCATGCTTTTCTTGGGGGGAATTTAGCATCAGAACTCTGATATATTCTATTTGTAAAAATGCACTCGTTTTTTAAAAAGTCAAGAGAATTCGATTCCAGCTCCAGCTTTATCATTGACATGCTAGGAGGTTTTGTGTTGATCATCTGACCTTTCGGCTCCTCAGTTACTGCACAGCAAAGCCTTGGGGATCTGTGGTATAGTATTGGAAAAGAACCCAGCTTCTCAGTGAGGAGTCCCATTAGGGAAGCTCTGAGCACTTTTTATATACATTGAGATGCTGGGCAGAAATGCAGGTCACAGATAGGGCTAGTATTACTTTCACTTTCCTCACGGCCAAATGCAGCTGCTCTCCTGTATGTCTACCACCCACGCTGAATCAGATAAAAGAGTGGAGCACTGAACATTAGTTCAGATTTCTTGTTTGAAAGAAATACCATGGAATCTGCCACCTCCCCGAAAGGTATATTTCAATTAGCCCCGCTGACATATTTCCAAGTTCTTGAGCTATCGGTTTATGTGAAACAGGGTTAAATCTGCTCAGGAGAGGTTTGCCTTTCCTTCCTGTGACCTCAGGAATGATTTAATTAAGCTTCCACTCCAGGCCCAATTTATAGTCTGAAAAGTGTTCTCCCAGCAGCTGCTTCCATGTGCTATGCTTTTCAATGAGTAGAAATGCAATAAGTTAAATGAAAATGCCGTGCTGAGTTTCTGCTGCCACCCCAAGATCAGCCCTGACAACACATTTGTCTCTGAATATTTAACACTAAAATATTTTAAATAAATGAACGGTGGTTACTTTGAGCACTGTTGCCATCACTCATCCCTCCAATGAGCTGATCTTCTGAGAAGACTTCAGAATTCCAAAGGGCCATCCGCAATTGGGCTAGATTACCTGGAGTCTAGTGGTAGCTAAGAGTTTTCTTCCCAACAAATAATCTAACTGAAACTTATTTTATTAATCACACACTCTCCTTTTCCAAATTTTTTTTAAGTTCTAAAAACTGGGGTATTAATAAAGGTGACCAAGAGGTAGAAGGGTGTAGATTTTAAAAAAAAACCCTTGGGATAGTTCAGACTATCAAAATCACAGGAATTCTGGTGTGACCATCCATCCTGTCCACTAGCCTTCGATCCTAGAGAATGAAAGTAAAGATAAATGAGGAGCTAAATCTGCTTAATTGGACCATATTAAAGTTTGGGGTGTGTTCTTAGTTTGTTTGTTTTTAAAGAGGGTTAAGAGAGCAATGGAGTATATGTTCAAAGCTGGCAAAATACCATACACAATTTTCAATAGAACTCTGATGTTAAGAATTTTGATTTGCTCAGATGAAAGGAACTACAGAGAACACTTAAGCTCAGCTCAATTTTCATTTGATGGAAGTCTTTGGGAAAATATGAAGTCATAGCTCCTGTTAGCCTTGATGTCTATGGATCTTGTTCCATTACTGTTCCATTATTCCTTTAATATTGTCTATTGTGGGATTAGGGGAAAAATGACATAGTAATAGATAATACTTACATAGCACTTTAGAGTTTACAAAGCACTAGAGAGAGACAGAGACAGAGACAGAGAGAGACAGAGACAGAGAGAGAGAGAGACAGACAGACAGAGAGAGAGAGAGAGAGAGAGAGAGAGAGAGAGAGAGAGAGAGAGAGAGAGGATAGAATACTAAGCCTGGAGTCAGGAAGACCTGAGTTCAAATGTGGTCTCAGACACTCACTAGCTTTGTGACCCTGGGCAAGTCACTTAACCTCTATTTGCCTTAACCCACTGAGAAATAAATGGCAAACTACCCCAGTGTCTTTGCCTATAAAACTCCATACAAGGGTAGTTTTGGGCAGGTATTTGAAGAGTTTGACTTGTCTAAAAATGATTGTACAACAATAAATACATCTATTATCTCATTTGGGCCACACAATAACCCTCTGACATAGGGAGTACAGTTATCACTATCCCCATATGACTGATGAGGAAACTGAGGCTCCAAAAAAGCTAAGTGACTTACTCATAGTGCCATAGCTTTTAACCTTATGAGGCAGAATTGGATGCACAGGTCCAGCATTCTCTCCACTCCACCATGCTGAGTCTAATGGCCATGACTGAATATAATCCAGAAATTGAGAGTGGAGAGTATGCAATAAAAGCAAGAAAAGCAGGATGAAATCCATTTTCAAGGCACAGCATTTCCCTGTCCTTTTATCCTACTAAAGCCAAGAAACAGGGAAGATGCCTCACTGAAAAACTGTGAAGGTTTAAACAGAAATAATTATTTCACTTTATTATTAAGGGTATTGAGGAATGGATGCCTAGGTTAGGCACCATAAAGGATAGAGAAGTAATAAACGCGGCTCCTGCCTTTTCAAAGAGCTTATAGTCCAGTTAGAAAAACAGATGGCTAGGCCAGCTAGGTGGTGCAGAGAACAGAGAACAACCCCAGTATAAAGAAGAATCTGAGCCCAAATTCAGCCTCAGACACTGAACAGTTTTGTGACCCTAGATAAGTCCCTTAACCCTGATGGACTCGAAACAATAGTAATAATATGTGATTGCCCATTGCCCTGTCTTTACCTAGTTAGATCACAGTCACAGCATTGTGTTCAATTTTAGATGGGTGTGGATGCCACATTTTAGAGGAGAATTTGAGAGGCTGACATAGAAGAAGGGAGCCAGGAGAGTAAAGAGGCCCAGACCCAATGAGTATTTATCACACTTGCTAGATGTAAGGCATTATTCTAGACACTGAGGATAGAAAAATAAAGATGAAAAACATGACCCTCCAGGAACTTAAATTCTATCCAGTCTATCTAAGGATGAGAAGAACTGGGAATGTTTAGATGAAGAAAATATTTGGGGGAGGGAGCAGATGGACACATCACTTCTGTCTTCAAATATTTGACAGGTTGTCAGAAGAGGGATTGTATTCTATTTGACTCTAGAGGATATAGCTAGGAGCAAATGGAAGCAGATTTCGATTCATTGTAAAGAACTTACTAACAATCAAAGCCTTCAGAAAGTGGAAGAACCTGTCTTATAAATTCCCTATGCCAAGGAAATTCCAGAGGACATATCTGAATTTTTTTTTTAAAGCAACTGGGGTTAAGTAACTTGCTCAAGGTTACACGGCCAGGTGTTTTGGGTGGATGCTAAGTGTCTGAGACTGGATTCGATCACCAGGTCATCCGGACACTGGGGCTGGTGTTCTTACTCACTGTGCTACCTGGCCGCCCCACATATCTGAATTTTTGTGGAGAAGATTCATGCTTCAGGTAGGATGTTGGTCTAGAGAAAATCTAGTGGCACTGGTTTGCTCATCTTTAAAATGAGGGAGTCTGATGATCTGGTCCCTTCCAGCTCACAATCTACAGCACTGTCCCTTATTCCTCCCATTTCTGTAATTCTATGATTCTAGCTTTCCCCCAAACTACTGTCTCTATGTGCTGTGAATTTAACCAGGCCATCAGAGCCCAGTAATAATTTATGCTAGTATCGCCTGTCCTCTAGTGGTCATCTCCTGAACTGCATGAGTCAGTTTGAAAATGAAGTTTTGTTTTTATTTTTTAAGCTTTATTTCAAAAGGGCAAATTTTGTAGGAGTTTGTCATACAAAAACATCTTAAAGGACTTCATACTGTGAATGTAAAATCCTCTTCCATTAAGGTTCTCTTCCAATGCTTCGCCATAACATGGAGATAGCCTTGGGTTCTCAAAGCTATACCAGCAAAGCATAAGATCTGAAAGGTCCTGCTGAACTAGAAAGACTTGCTATATGGGCCAACCAAGACTATATCCAAGAACCAGCCTGGCTAGGCCAATAGGTTCATTGCGAGAAGGTAGGGTTGAAAGAGACCATGGAGGACATCTGGTACAAGCTATAAGTGAATAAAAATGCCCTCTACAATGTATCCCAGGGATTGGTTGCTCTGTCTTTAGTTAAAGACCTCTAGTAAGGAGAATTCATTCCCTCGGGAAGCAACCCTTTCTTCTATGGAAGAACTCTCATTACTATAAAGCTCTTCCTAACATTGTGTCAAAAGTTTTGCATTTCCAGTTTACAACATACCCTCCTGAACCAAAGAGAAGGAACCTAATCCTCCCCTTCAGGGGCAACAGCACTAAACTAAGAGAACAAAATTAAAGGCATGGAGAAAACACAATTATCCCTCTTTGCAGATGACTTGATGACCACTCTACCCTTCAGATACTTGAAGACTGTTGTCCTTCCTCCCACGCACAAGTCATCTCTCCTCCCAGTCCCTCTAACTGTTCTTTACATGGCATGTACTCAAGGTACTTCACCATCATCTGCTTACTCTAGCTTATCAGTGTCTCAGCACCTAAGACATTGTACCAAGACCATAAGTCACAGTTTGTTTTAAGATTATAGGTAACTGGGAGGCTAGGTGGCACAGTGAATAGAGAACCAGACATGGAGTCAGGATGACCTGAGTTCAAATCAGGCCTCAGACACTTAACACAAAAACTAGTCGTGTGACCTTGGGCAAGTCACTTAACCCCATTTGCCCTCAAAAAATAAAAAGCCAAGATTATAGGTAACCTTTTTATATGTAAAACAGGATTGGTTTTATACATAATTTCCATATATGCTCCAGGACATTATAAAAAAATAGTAGGAAGTAAATCATAGGCTTTTTTATCTAATTCTCTAAAGGAAACACAAATCAAAACAACTGAGATTTCACCTCACATCCAGCAAATGTGCAAGGATGACAAAAGATAGAAAGACAGAGCTAGGAGGAGGAGAGGTGTAGCAAATAGGGCATACTAATGTACTATTGATGGGGGCTATGAATTGGTTCAAACATTCTGGAAGACAATTGGAAATTACGCTTTACCAAAAGTAACTAAAATGCCCATAGCCTTTGAGTCAGTGATTCATTCCTCTGCTAGGCATATAAGCCAAGGAGGTCAAGGATAGAAATGTTCCAAGTGTACCAAAATACTCATAGCAGCACTTTGTATAGGAGCAAGAACTAGAAATTATACAGATGCATCAATTGTGGACATGATGGAATATTACTGCACTCTAGGGAATTATTAACATGAAGAACACAGAGAAGAATGAAAAGATTTCTATGAACTGATGAGAGTGAAGTAAGAAGAACCAGGAAAACAAGCATGATGGCTACAAAATTGTAAATAAGAAGAAAGAAACTAAAATTAATCTTGCATAATTATAATGACCAAGGAGCTGGGCCCAGAAGAGTTGACAAAATATACCTACCTCCCTTATTCACAGGGGTAGAGATTGTGAGTATTGAATAATATTGTATATGTCAGATTATACTTCTTTTTTTTCCTCTTTCTTTTTTTAATTTGTTGCAAGGTATATCCTTCTGGATCAAAGAGGCAAAAGAGATACATTCGGAAATGTTGATGATGATGATGATGATGATGATGATGATGATGATGATGATGATGATGATGATGATGATGATGATGTAAAAATGAAAGATATCAGTAAAAATCCTTAAAGGAATTTAAGCCTCTGAGTAAAATAATGCTGCCAAGGCAAATTATAAAGAATAAGAAAAATGAGGAGTCTGGGTTGCCTTAAAAGTTATTGAAGGGGGAACGGCTAGGTGGTGTAGTGAATAGAGCACCTGACCTGAGTTCAAATCCAGCAACATACACTTGACATATTTACTAGCCTTGTGACTTTGGGCAAATCACTTAACCTCAATTGCCCTCCAAAAAAAATTAAAATAAATAAAAGTTATTGAAGGGTTAGACACCCATTCAGGTGGAGAAGGAATTAAATTCTTAAGGGTAAGGGTAAGTAATACTTGGTGGCTGTGAGCAGACAAGGGTTCCTGGTGAGCCTTTTGGAACCAATTAGGAGAGATTACAGAAGCAACCACTGAACCAAGTGGAAATTTCCAGGTCCAGGGTTACAGTATGAAGAGAGGTCAGGACAGAGCAGTCAGTGTTCTTAAAAATCAGTGGCAATACCCAGAGCCAACACACAAGAACATTCCACCACATGCACACTTTGCCAAGACAGAGTGCTGGCCCAACCTTCTAATGCATGAATGACTTTGGGAAACAGATTGCCAGACTATATCTGGAAGAGGGTAAAAGTTTTGACTGATCATTTCATAAAACCATAAAATAGCTAGAAGAAAACTTGGAGATTATCTAGTCCAAACCACTCCGTTTTTATAAATGGGAAAATTCCTTGTTTAGTGTTTGCCAAAATGGGGAGAGGGAGAGTAAAGTGAGAGTCAAGGGACAGTGTTTACCTAGAAGCTTGATTGGTCTTCTGAATAGAGGTACTTGTTTTGAAAATATTAGGAACTGGAAAAGTAGCTCCATTCTTACTGTCGCTCAAACCCCAGAAAATAACTTGTATATATTTTAATTTTTAAACTACTTCCCATCAGGCTGGCAACAGGGTTCAATAAGCTAAGCAGTACTCTAGCAGAGGCTAAATCATTATTTTTCTTTTCTCTTATATTAATTTTTCATTTTTCTTCCATTTCTTCCTATTTTCATGCTCATTTCCAAGAATAATTTTAAATTAAATGTTGTCTAAGTTAAGCATGTAGTTCTCTGTACAGCACCTTGAGTTTTTAGAAAGGTGCTATAAAATATTTTCTCCTTTAAAAAAAGAACAAGAAAAAATATCAAATTAAGAGACATATGATATGAGTTTTGTTCTGAAATTTTTCCACTAACAAATCATAAATAAAAGAATACTTGTCTATCTTGTCTTACACAATCATTAAACGCTATCTGCAAAAGGCTCTAAGTACCCAGAGGAAATGTTTTTTATAAACCCAAGATACTTACTTTAATATGGGACTTCATGTGAACCGAGGATGGTTCCTAGTGAGCCTTTTAGAATCAGTTAGGAGAGATTACAGAAGCAACCACTGAACCAAGTGGAAGTTTCCATAGAATGTGTAGTAATATTGGTAGCAGTAGTAGTAGTAGTAGTAGTAGCAATAGTAGTAGTAGTAGAAGTAGTAGTAGTAGTAGCAGTAGTAGTAGTAGTAATGTCAAGTAAGGCCTTTCTCTCCCTTGTGTTTTCTTGACAAAGTGCAAGGTGATAATCTCACTTCTCCACGTTCTCCATTGCACTTCTGATGAAGCATTTCTTTTTTCTGACTCAAGTTCAGGGCTAATTCACACACCTGAGCTATGCCCTTGGGCTTGACCTTTAATGAGGGGTAGAAAGAGGACTAGCCACAGACTTGAATATAGCTAGGGTCAAAGAGGTGGGGCAGAAAAAAAATGGTAAGAGGCTCAGTTCTCTGGAAAATGAACTGTACATCCACTTGGCCTCTCCAAGAAGCTACCCAGCCCCCTTGGAGAGGCAGATTCCATTCCAAAAGGAGACATAGACAAATAAAAGAGAGCTCAAGATAGAGAAGGAGAGAAGGACCCATAGCCACATAGAAAAGGGAAAGGGAAGAAAGATTGGTGTGGCAGGAACCATGAGGGAAGGAGTCAGACAAACCTATTCATACCCCAGTACTCTGAATCATCTGGGTCATCCAGGTACTGAGAGACCATTGGACCTGCCGCAGGGGAAGGTTACTTGACTCCATAACAATGTAGGTTTCTCTCTTCTTGCAATGGCCCCCATGTAGGGTAGTTCCATATTGGAGTAACATAGGTCCTTGGAGTAGAAGGAAGATGTATAGAAATCCCAAATGAGGAATTAAAGGTAAGGGAGGAGGGAATAAGCATACTATGTGTCTGGGAGCCTTCTCCTCCAAGGCTTCTTTGAGGTTGTTGCTGTTATTTTCAAGTCGTGTCTGACTCTTCATGACCCTATTTATTGTTTTCTTGGCAGAGATATTGGAATGGCTTATCATTTCCTTCTCTGCTCATTTTACAGATGAAAAAACGGAGGCAAAATTAAGTGACTTGCCCAGGGTCACATGCCTAGTATCTAAGGTTGGATTTGACCTCAGGAAGATGAGTCTTCCTAAATCCAGGGTGGCACTCTATCCACTTCTCCACCTAGCTGCCTAGGGTATATGGGGTGTTCAGGCCAGGAGGGCTTGCAGAGCCCTTTTCAGAGCTGTTCGCCCACCTTCGGTGTCCACCTCTCATCCAGCTCTCACCTGGGGCTCCAAAAAGCTGTAGCACATGCAACAGACACCACAGTAAAACCATCTCCATAGATGGACCAAACCAGGCTATGGGCAGTCAATGGGCCTCAGACCCCTCAGTGAGTTAGAGGGATGCCTAGTCAAGCATGAGAAGACTTGTACTGGTGGAATGGGCAGATGAGAACAATTTGTTCCAACAGCCAGGAAGGGGGCTGAAGCAGGCACTGTGGAGCTCTCAGAGCTTGGCCAGACACAGAAGATGCCAGGCTCATCCGCTGCATCCAGGGCCACCTCAGTCATCTTGACTTCTATCTTTCCCCTGGACTCCAATGACTCTGGAAAAGAGAGTGAGACTGACGACTGCACAACAGTGCCTCACTTAAATCCAATTCACCTGCAAGTCAGGACATCACCCATTATTCACTGCTATACCCATCATGAAGTCTTGTGAAAAAGCAGCAGGTGCAGATACACTGGGATCTGTAGCCACAACCCTGCACACAGGTGGCCTAGGGCAGTGGGTCATCTTCTCACGGAACTGAAGCAGCAGGGGGATTCTGCAGGCCCCTGGGTGTCTGAGCAGTCCTTTTAAGGACCATACTACTCACCTCATGGAGAGACAAAGGGGCTAGAAAAGGTGCCCTAAAAACCGTCTCCTTCACCCAGCCCTGGTTTGCTTACCACAGCAGAGATCCCACTCTGCAGTCAAAACACACACACAAAACAAATTGCACTTACCATTGGTACATGGAATGTGCACACACTTATGGACAACATGAAATCCAGTAGAACTGAGAGAGAAACAACTCTGGCTGCAAGAGAACTCAGCAGGTACCACTTCCAATTAGCAGCCCTGAGTGAAACAAGACTGGCGAACGAAGGCCAGCTCACTTGAGTCAGAGCTGGAATGGACATAGAGATGAAAAGTGCATGAAGGAGGCATAGGTTTGGCGATCAGATCTAAATCTAGCCAACAAGATTACATGCCTCCTAAAAGGAGTGACTGATAGGTTCATAACACTGGTAGGAAAGCACCATGCTACCAACGTTGGTGTCTATGCCCCAACCTTGATGAAGGTGGAGCAGCTTTCAGAGACTCAGCCCCCGCTGAGGTCAAACAAAAATTCTAGGAAGACTCGGAGACCCTCATCATCAATGTGCCAGAAAAGGACAAGCTTGTGACTCTGGGTGACTTTAACAGCAGAGTAGACACAGACTGTCAGACATGGAAGGGAGTCTTTGGAAGAAATGGGACAAAAATAGCAACAGCAACAGTCCCTTACCATTGAAGATTTGTGCGTCTCATGACCTTTTTATTACTAACACCATCTTCTGCCTACCAACAGCAATAAAACATCATGGATGCACCCTTGTAGCAAACACTGACATTGAATAGACTACTACATCATTGTCAGGAGAAGAGACAGGCAGGATGTGAGAGTGATGAAGGCAGTATGTGGCACAGAGTGCTGGACCAATCACAGATTCATTCTCTCCAAGCTAAACATTCACATTCAACAAAACAGTGGCCCCAAGGCAAGACAACTATCAGGAGACTGAACATCAACAGGCTAGAGCATTTCTCCATGCATGAACAGTTTATGGCTGACCTGGAAGGAAACCTGAGTCAGCATGCAGTCAGCAACAGTGGGTCAGAAGAGATTCGGTGTATTGCACAGCATTTGCTCATCTGGACCAGAACACTTGCAAACATCAGGACTGGTTCAATGAAAATGATAGGGAACTTCAGAAGCTGCTAAATGAGAAATAAGAACTCCGCAGAATTTATCAGCAGGATTGCTCATCCATCTCCAAGAAGGTAGCTTTTAACTCCATCAAAAGTAAAGAGCAAATGAAGCTTAGAGAGGAGAAGGATTCTTGGCTCTGCAAGAAGGCAGATGAGATTCAATTCTATGCTGATAGAAATAATCTCAAGTGCTTCTATGATGTCCTGAAGACATGGCAATCTTCCAGATGAAGGATCAGTCGATTAAGGAAGACTCTGACAAAGACCTCTGGTGCATCTCAAGTACTCAGTACTGATGGAGTCACACTGATCAGTGACAAGGACATGACTCTGGAGAAATGGGCTGAGAGCTTCCATAGTTTTTTTTTTGTTTGGGGGGGTTTTCTTTGCTTTTTTGGAGGGGGAAGGCAGGGCAATTGGGGTTACGTGACTTGCCCAAGGTCACACGGCTAGTAACTGTTAAGTGTCTGAGGCCAGATTTGAACTCAGGTCCTCCTGACTCCAGGGCCAGTGCTCTATTCACTTCACCACCTAGCCACCCCAGTTTCATAGTTTTCTTAACAACCATCATCAACCAATGCTGATCATATGCCTCAGGTTGTAATCAGTTCCTCTCTAGCCAAACCTCCAACTGAAGAAGAGGCACTGGGAGGGGCGGAGCCAAGATGGCGGAGTAGAAGCAAGACCTTCCCGCGGCTCCAGCTTCCACCCTCCCCAATCCATGTAAAAAGGGGACTCTAAACAAACTTTGGAGCTGCAGAACCCACATAATGACACAGAGAAGCTAACCTCCTGCTGAGGACAGCCCGGCAGGCTGGCAGGAATCGGCCAGCACAGCGCTCTGGGAGCCGAGCCCAGCACCAGCCTTGGCGGGCCTGACCAGACACCTGCCAGAGGGACTCCAGATCAGCAGCAGCTGTGGCCGTTTCCAGATTTATCAACACATAGATGAGAAGGACAAGGTGAGAGGCCAGTGCAGTCTGGACTTTGGGACCAGTAAGTGGGAGTGTGTGGCTTTTACCCCCGGGGCAAGAAACTGCTGAGACGCCAGCACAGCCTGCCAGCGCCACGTGGCGGCTTCAGCTCCTGGCCTGCAGAGTGTAGGGGGACCAAGCACCAGTCTGAGGGGTCATCGCTCTTGCTTTAACCTGCTTGGATCTGGATTGCAGTCTAGGGTGGAGGTCCTGGGGTGTGTGTTCAGCTTGCCAGAGCGTGTGGAGACCTCAGAGAGGGCACCCATCTAATACCTCCGGCAGCTGAGAAAACCCCAGCGTTTGGGACGAAAACTTCCCTGTCTGGTGGCAGAGTCCCACTGTGGCAAAAAGCCCAAAAGTCAAGTAATTGAGTGGCAAAATGAGCAGGCAGAGGAAACAAAGCAGACAGAAGATTCCAACATTACACTCCTATTTTGGGGATAAGAAGGAGCAAGGCATGGAACAGGAGGAAAACAGTGAAGTCAGTACTCCTGCACCAAAAGCTTCAAAGGAAAATACAAGCTGGTTACAGGCCATAGAGGACCTTAAGAAGCAGATAAGAGAAGTGGAGGAAAAATTGGGAAGAGAAATGAGAACAATGCAAGAGAATTATGAAATGAGAGTCAACAGCCTGACTGAAGAAAATAATACCTTAAAAAACAGACTGACTCAAATGGCAAAGGAGGCTCAAAAAGGCAATGAGGAGAAGAATGCCTTAAAAAGTCAAATTTGCCAGATGGAAAAAGAATCTCAAAAGCTCACTGAGGAGAATCATTGCTTCAGAATTAGATTGGAGCAAATGGAAGCTAATGACTTTATGAGAAATCAAGATGCTGTCAAACAGATCCAAACAAATGAAAGAATAGAAGGCAATGTGAAATATCTCATGGGAAAAACCACTGACCTGGAAAATAGATCCAGGAGAGATAATTTAAAAATTATTGGAGTACCTGAAAGCCATGACCAAAGTAAGAACCTAGAAAGCATCCTCCAGGAAGTTCTCAAAGAAAACTGCCCTGATGTTTTAGAACGAGAGGGCAAAATAGAGGTCGAAAGAATCCACCGATCACCTCCTGAAAAAGATCCCAAAAAGAAAACTCCTAGGAATATTATAGCCAGGTTCCGGAATTCCCAGATTAAGGAGAGAATATTACAAGCAGCCAGGAAGAAACAATTTGAATATTGTGGAAACACAACCAGGATAACCTAGGATCTGGCAGCTTCTACACTGAGGGATCGAAGGGCCTGGAATGTGATATTCCGGAGGGCACAGGAGCTTGGATTAAAACCAAGAGTCACCTACCCAGCCAAACTGAGTATCATGTTTCAGGGGGAAATATGGTCATTCAGTGGAATAGAGGACTTTCAAGCATTCTTGCTGAAAAAACCAGAGTTGAATAGAAAATTTGACATTTAGATACAAGAAGCAAGAGAAGCATGAGAAGGTAAACAGGGAAAAGAAATCATAAGGAACCTATCAAAGTTGAACTATTTTTTTTTTTTTTGAAGCACTCAGGGTTGGGTGACTTGCTCAGGGTTGCATGGCCAGTTGTTGTTTCTGGGTGTGGTGCTGAGTGTCTGGGCCTGGATTTGATCTGGGTCGTCCCAGCACTGGAGCTGGTGCTCTTGCTCGCTGAGCCACCTGGCCAAAGTTGAACTATTAACATTCCTACATGGAAAAACAATAATTGTAACTTATGAAACTTTTCTCAGTAGTTGAAGGGATTGGAAATATGTATATGTGTGTGTATGTATATATATGTGTGTGTATGTATATATATGTCTTTATATGAGGGTATGTGGGCACATGAATACATATGTGAATGTGTGTATATACTTTTACAGATATACATAGAGGGCACGGGACCAATTTAACAGGAAGGGATGATACTTAAAAGGTGAAATTAAGAGGTGAGAGGAATATAATGAGAGGAGATGGGGAGAGACAGAGTGGGGCAACTATCTCATACAGAAGAGGCAAGGGGAAATGGTTACAATGGAGGGGAAGAATAGGAAGGCAAAAGGGAATGGGTCAACCTTATTCCTATTGAATCTGGCTTGAGGAGGGAAGGAAATACACACTAAATAGGGGATCTCACCCTCCAGGAGAATAGGGGGGAAGGGGATGTGAGGGGGGATGATGGAAGGGAGGACAGGCTGGGGGGGAGGGAAGTTGGAAGCACCCACTTTTGAAAAGGGACAAGATCAAAGTAGAGAATAGAACAAGTGGGAGGTGGGATAGGAGGGAGGGAAATATAATCAGTCTTATACAATACATCTACTACGTTATTGTTTTGCATTAGCCGCACATGTACAACCTATACTGAACTGCTTGTCTCCCCAGTGGGGATGGGTGGCAGGGGGGGAAGGGAATGAATCTGGAATTGAAAGTTTTAAAATCAAATATTTAAATATATGTATGTATATATATGTGTGTGAATATAAAAAAAAGATTTAAAAAATCTACAGAAAGAAGTTCAGAAGGATACAATGATAAACAGGACAGTTTTAAAGGTAACACATAGAAATTAAAAAACAATTGAATGCAAAAATTTGCATTTTTATATATAATCTTTTTGTGTTTTAATTTGAATATGGAAATGTTTTTTTTCTGTTTGTTAAACTCAGAATAAAAAATACAATTTAATTAAAAAAAAGACAACGTAAGGTAAATAAGAAAAGGCAAATGGAAAAAAATAGAAGGCAAAGAAAATTGATAGAAAATATTTCTGAGTCGGGACTATTGATGAAACAGGTAGGAAAGTGATGTAAGTTAGAAAGAAAGATGAGAGTGGCTGTAGCAGTGAAGACTAAGGAAATTTGAGTCTGATTGTCAAGTTATTAGGAGGTGCTAATTGTAAATGTGCTTGAACTATAAACACCTGTAGGTAGTTAAAAAGAAAGAAAGGGTTCAAAATCTAAATCAGGGAGTGAAGGGAAAATTGTACAAGGACTTTCATAAAATATGTATTATTTGTGTTTTTATCAAAAAAAAAAAAAAAGAAGAGGCACTGAATGCCATCAAGCTCCTCTTCAGTGGCAAAGGGCCTGGCACTGATTCCATCCTAGCAGAGATCACAAGGCAAGGGTCCACTGCTCCTAAAAAAACCTAACTGAAATCTCCCAGGTTATATGACCAGAGGAAGTTATCCCCCAGGAGTTCACAGATGCCATCACTGTCCATCTCTATGAAGGAAAAGGAAACAGGCTATCCTGTGACAATTACAAGGGGATCTCTCTTCTAATTATTGCTGAAAAGATCCCTGTCAGAGTCTTCCTTAATCAAATGGTCCTTCATCTGGAAGATTGCTATCTGCCCAAGAGCCAGCATGGCTTCAAAAAGGGCCATGGAACAGGTGACATAGTACTTGCCGCCCTACAACTCCAAGAGTTTTGCCACAACCAGAACAGAGGTCTGTACGTAATGTTTGTCAACCTGACCAAGGCCTTTGATACTGTTGGTCGTGAGGGCCAGTGGAAGATTATGACAAAATTTGGTTGCCCAGAGAAGTTCATCAGCATTGTATGCCAGTTTCATGATGGCATGTTCACACAGGTTCAAGATGAAGGACAATGCTTTTGTGTTTTCCTAGTCACCAACAGAGTGAAACAAGGTTGTATGCTTGCTCCCATGCTCTTCAGCATGATGTTGTCCAAGATGTCAAATATTTCCAGTGAGGAGGAAAATGGCATCAAAGTCAGCTACCACACTGATGGTAAACTATTTAACTTTAAAAGGCTATAAGCCAAGAGCAAAGTAGAAGGGGAGTTGGTGCATGACTTTTTGTTCACAGATGATTGTACACTCAATGCAGCCTCTAAGGCTGAGATGTAACAGAGTATGGTTCAACTCTTCTGGCATTTCTGCTAACTTTGACCTAACAATTAACACCAAGAAAACAGAGGTTCTCTACCAGTCAACACCACACTACCCATATCTGGAACCAGCAGTTACAACAAATGGAGAAATTTTGAATGTTGTGCATAAGTTCATTTACCTTGGCAGTACACTCTCCAGGGCTGTCCACATAGATGATATAGTTGATGCACATATGGCAAGAGCTAGCTCAATTTTTAGAAGGTTTCTAAAGAAAGCCTGGGAGAGAAGTTCTAGACTGCCTACCAAACAGGTCTACAGAGCCATTGTGCTGACTTCACTGTTGTATGCCTGTGAAACTTGAAGTCTATCAGCGGCATGCCGAAAAACTGAACCATCTCCACTCAAAATGACTCAGAAAGATTCTGAAAATGAGCTGGCAAGAGAACTTACCAAACACCGAGGTCCTCTCTTGAGCTGAACTGCCAAGCATTCAAACTCTTTTGCAGAGAGCATAACTCCAGTGGGTTGGCCATATACTTTGAACACCAAACGCATGCTTACCTAAAATACTATTTTACAGAGAACTCATACAGGGTAAGTGTTCACATGGTGGTCAGAAGAAGTGATCTCTGAATAACTTTAATATTGACTGTGAGACATGGGAAACACTGGCACAGGACTATCCAGCATGGCATGCCTGTTTCAAGGAAGGCACTGTTCCCCATAAGCAAAATAGAATTGAAGAAGGAGAAAGAAAATGTAAACTGGGTAAATCCAGAGTCATTTCCACTCTAAACATTCTAATGGACCACTTGTGCCAAATCTATGGTAGTGTCTTCCAAACTCACACTGGACTGATCAGCCACAAAGGATAAGCAGCAACAACTATGTGCTTACACTATGCTAAGTGCTTTACAATATTACCTCATTTGATCCTCACAACAGCCCTAAGAGGTAAGTACTATGGTTATAATTCCATTTTAGAATTGAAGAAACTAAGACAGACAGAGGTTAGGTGATTTGCCCAGGGTCACACAGTAAGTTTCTGAGGTGGGATTCGAACTCAGATCTTCCTGCCTCCAGGCCCAGAATTCTGCCCACTATACCACCTTAAGCTCTGCATAAATGTCAAAAGAAAAGAAAGAAGAAGGGAAGGTTTTCTGTTTATTGTCTCAGGCTAAGTTCTTATATAGGGTTAAATAAAGCCTGTTGTATCCATGATGTTTTATTGTTCTGTTTTCAGGGACTTTTTAGGGAATGACACATTTTGTTGGTGGGGGTATGAGTCATATAGATTATTAATTGTTGAGAAGCCCCTAGGTTAAACCTAGTCTGTATGAGACAAGAGCTGTAGTTCTTAGCAGGAATTGCATATATTAAATGATTAACCATAACAGAAAGTGTTATGTTATTATTATGTTATTAAAACTCTCATTTATGAAATAACTCATTTGCATAGCATTTTAAGGTTCATAAAGCACTCACACACCCCCTCAACAACCTTGTAAAGGACATTATACAAGTATTATTATCCCCATCTTATAGAAAAGAAAACTGAGGATCAGACAGGTTTAGTGATCTGCCTAAAGTCACAGAGGTAATGTCAGAGCTAGAATTCAAGTCTAGATCTGGCTCAAAAACCAGCACTTCACCAATGTCTTTCGGGGGCAAGAAGCTATTCCTACATAATTCAATTCAATTCCATATCTGTGCAGAACCCAGTGCTAGACACTGGCTTCCACCTCTGTTTCCAGAGCTCTTCCATGTGATTCCCATTATTATAATCTCCATTCAGGTCAGTATGAACAACTAGCCATTTCTCAAACTCAACTTTCCTTACACTTATTTTGCAGACTGACTCTCATGCTTGGAATGTACTCATCACAAACCCTGAGAATCTTTCCTGGCCTTCAAGGTTCATGTGGTGTACTGCCTCCTACATGAAGCCTTCCCTGATCCATCTAGCTGTTTTCTTCTCCTCCCCAAATTATGCCCAAATTCATCTTACTTTTCTGTGTACATGTTTTATCTACCCAATAAAAAAATTTCTAAGTATACTATAACATAGGAAATGTAACATAGGAAAATGTAAGATGTAGGGGAAAAAATTTCCAAAAACCACTGTAGGAACATGTGGTATTTGAGCAAAGAACTAGAAATTAAACTGGGGAATGGCTGAACAAATTATGATACATGAATGTAATGGAAAATTAATGCACTGTAAGAAATGAAGGGGACAATTTCAGAGAGACCTGGGAAAACTTGTATGAATTAATGCAAGAGATCAGTTTATGCAAAAACAACATTGTAAAAACAAACAACCTAAAAAGACTTAAGAACTCTGATCAATGCAATGATCAATCACAATTCCAGGGGATTAGTGGTAAGTATACTATCTACCTCCTGAAAGATGGATTCAGGGTGCAGAGTGAGACATATATTTTTTTGGAAATGACCAATATGGAAGTTTATTTTGCTTGATTATGAATATTTGTTGCAAGGGTTTGTTTGTTTGTTTTTTTCAGCCAGGTAGAGAAAAGTGAGGAAGAAAAAAATAGACTTTTAAAGGCATAATGTCATGAATGTTTACTTGTTTTCTTTTGTTCCAAGGGACTATTGAGTCTGGAACAAGATGGTGACAATGGAGGCAACATTTGCCAAAATGATTGTGATTTAAAACAAAAAGCATGATGTAATGGGAATGTAAATTTAAGATCTTCCCTGCCCCTAGGCTTAAGTGCACCTGGAGCCTGTGGTGGGAGGCTTGTTTTTCAGGAGATGCTTTGTGATTGGGCAGTGGATCAAGAGGGTTGTGACATTCTCTGAGCCAGGAGAAGGCTATATAAACCCTGATGTGAGAATTTGTTTTAGGGCTCACTTTGCGAAGAGTTGTGTGATTTGGCCAGATGAGACTCTGGGCAGCCATTGAGCCCCCTGGCTTTGAAAACCCAGATGTTGATGCTTCCCTCTCTGGTAACTGACTAGGTATGGATGTAATGTTTGGACAGTTGGAGGCCTGTCTTTTTGTAATTTCTGCTTGTAACCTCTGTATACTCTGAAGTTTGGGGTGCTGACCTTTTCCCCCTGAACTAGGTAAACATTATATGTTTGACTGATTAAAGCAAGATTGTTAACCCATTTTGAGTTGCTTTCCTTTAGAAAAGCAGATCTAAGAACCTGTGTTGGCAGCCACCCTGGGGATGCTAGGATGCTTGCTGCTACACATGACAGAGACATTTTTAAATAAGAAAAAAACAATTTTATTTGCTGATGAACTTTGTCAATCAGCTTCCATTGGAACACTTTTTTGGCAATAATTAAGATATTTCTTATGTTTAAAATGTAACTGGAAAAATCTATAGGACATACTTTACAATATATTGCAGAAAGGAAGCAACCATGATTAATCCAAGAAAGGTCTGTGTAGCTCTTTGTAGTTCCTTCCCCATTTTTCATCTTACCAAAGTAAAAAAAAAACTTTAAAAGAATTTCATTACTTAGGTTGACTGATTCAAAGACTATAAAAAGTTTAGATCACTGACACTTGTCCTGTTTTTGATTCCTATGTACCAACTAACTAGTTGTACTCTGGGCTAATTTCTCAAAGGTAGGGATAGGGATGGAGTCATCTAAGATTTTAATGAGTCACTGAACTCCTGGAACACAAGATATTAAGCACCGAACATAGCAAGTTACCTCCTTGTGTCATAATAGAAGTCCTTCCTGAATGACAGGTTATGACCTAGGCCTAGCTGCCTGAAAGACTTGGAGGGGTTTCCAGCAGATTTAAACCATGCTACCGTGCTTTGTTGTTCAGTATTTTCCAATATTCCCTCTTCTTTTTCACAACAGCAAATTGTTTGTTCACTGCCAGTCTTCAAATCATTTCTTCTTAAAATCAGGTGCATTTTAACTCCTCAGGTGGTGACACCAAAGGAGAAAAGCACAGTGAAGAAATTGGTTTATAGCTGTTTACATTTGACATTAGAGAATGCTGAATGCTGGCTGAAATGATTAAAAAAAAAAAACACCAATACCATCAAACATTCGGAGAAGAAATCAAACCCTTGGACTTCAAACAAGAAAATATTCCAAACAGAAACTCAGGGTGGTATCAAGGGCCATCACCTCCCTCTCTTCATCCCTCTCCTCTTCTTTCTCCCTTCCCTTCTTTCTCCCCCTCCCCCTCTGGTGCAAGGAGGAGAGTGGTAGAAGTCCCAGTTCAGGATCACCATCCAACAAAGGAAGATGTGCCCTGTTTAGTTCACAGTGCAAGGCCCTCAGGCAGAAATAGAACAAAAGGGATGGAATATATTTAGAAACAAACAAGGAATCCATTTCTTTCTAAGTCTCCATTTCAGGCAAATAAAATACATTCTCAGGCATGTTTGTTTAGAGGCATTCTCTCTTTTTTGCTTTCCAAACCATGAAAAATGGAAAAAAGTAAGCTTTATAAGCCATAGAATTATTCATGATAAGAGTAAGATAATAATCTGCTAAAAAAAACCTACACATTTTTAAAAGCTCTTATTACCGTTCTACCTCAATAGGAAGTGTTCAACCAGACTTGAAAAACAGAAGATGATTCTTCCTTCATCTGCACAGAGTCTAATCAAAGCCTTTCATGTTTATTATTAAACATGGACTTCTAATAGTCATTATTATTGAAAAGCATCTGTCCGATTTTTGACCCAAGGGTCAAAGAACAGCCTATTAGAGGTCTTCAGAAGGATGGCCCACAAGGCATCTTTAACAAGGAAAGGCTGCAAAATCCATCTCCCCTTTGTGTGTGTGTAGAATAATCTCTCCTTAGTTAATCAGTACATTAAATTGGGGCCCCATGCTAGAACTCCTGAAATCCATACAGAGGGCACCTTAGCTGGAATACTGAGTCTTACCTAGCAGAAACTTTCTGCCATTGTGACTGTAAGACTTTTTTTTTTTTAATGCTATAAAATTGTATGACAAGATGTGTGAAAACTTGCCTGGGAGTGGAGTCATTCAATTAAATTCAATAAAAATTGCACAAACCTGTATTAAGTACACACTGTGTGCGAAGTATAATGCTGTGGGCTAAAGTCCTCAGAGAGAACCTGGGGAAGGAAGCTGAACCAGTTAAGCTGATCTAGGGAAGAGGGGATCAGATGTGAGGCTCAGAAACTGTCACCTTAGCTTAGCTCAGCTCTCCAAATGAGATCTGAGCGAAGGGTCTCTCAGACTGGGGGGGAGGGGGGGAGAAGAAGACTTAGGAGAAGGTGTAACAGGGTCAGGGCTTCACAATAGTGGAAAATGCCTTGTTCCAGAATCCAGGAGTGAGCTACTATAATACAGATTGTTATCACTCCCAGAAGCCTTTAAGGCACATGACTCCTAAAGGATCTTAAACCCAAATCCTAGACTAGGAGAGTAGATAAAGAGACCAAGCAGAGCTTGTGATTACAAATGGATCCTGGGACACTTACAGAGAAAAAGGTAACCTAAACTCAGCACCCCATTCCCACAACCACCCCAAATATACAAATAAAGAGCTCCAAATTCCAAATAGTTCAAACAATGATAGGAAGAAGAAAGATGAAAGAACCCAGCACAAGGTAATTCTGTGTGAGATGAAAGAGTTCAGAGTCTGAGTCTGAGATCAGAAAAGGTCTTTATTCTTTCTCATGAGAAAGGACCTTGCCCCTGTCACTCAAATGGCGTCTGACAGGGAGAGAGCCACATGTGGAAGCAAGCCCACGGTTATATACCCCCCAACACAGAAACCCCAATCCCCAACTGGCCTTCACTCCCATTGGTAGGGAGGTCAGCTCACTATGTAAGTGCAGGAATCTATCTGGGAGACAAAAGACACAGAAACATGTGGGTGTCCATTGCAAGGTGAGGAAAGCAGTTTTGTCCTTATTTGGTATATCTTGTGCTAAGGTGGCCTGGGGAAGGTCTCCATTGCTCTAAGTCTCAGATTCCTGTAAGGTCAGGTGACTTCTAAATTTAGGCTTACTGGATGCTGAAGCCACTCTAGATTTGATTTTTCAGAACAGGGAAACTTCACTGCAAGTTATCCCTCACAATTCCTACAGAAAAAAAAAAACAACTGAAGACCATGTCATCACCCAGCTTCTCTTATCACTTCAACTCTCTGTTGGATAGTATCACTTCAGTTAACACCCTAGCAGTCCACAGAGGGATGTTCTTGTTTCCAGAGTAAGTGGCACCCCAGTTTTCCAGGTGCTCCCTCTCAAACTCCCCTTTTTCACAGCTAGGCCAGCCCTTAATAAAGTACAGGATGAAACAGACAATTAGGAAAATTGAGAGAAATGGGACAAGGACCAAGTGCAAAGACTCATCAGAAGATCTCTTTCCAGTATCCTACTGAGGGTAACCCACTCCAACCCTTTCACAACCAGACCGTGGGTGTCAATCTAGGTAGTAAAGAATGCCAATAACAGAAAGGAAAGTGGAACAGAGAAAAAAGGGACTAGGAAAGGTGCAAAATAGGCCCAATACAGTGGCTGCTCAGAGTCTCCCTGAAGCAGTTAAACTCACTATCTGAGGTGATTCCCCTGGTAGTCTGAGGCAGTAAGGACTACGTGAGGAATATTACAGGTTAGCAAAGGGAAAGGATTGGCAGTTAAAAGTGCATACTCAGAAAAGATAGCATAGCCTTATCAGCACTGTGATAGATAAAAGTAGGCAAAGATATCTAAGGAGGAGAAATGAATAAACAAAAAAAAAAAAAAAGAGCCATCTCACTGGACAAGTACTTTCCAAAAGTTAATATAGCCAAAACATACTGAGAAAGATGATGGTGTCATGATAATTCTGCAAGATCACATAAAATGACAATGAAACAACTCTAAGAACTTCTAGAGTCATTCAGAAGAACAATAAAGAAATAAGTTGAAACATCATAGAAATAAGAACAGAAATCAGAACACTTAGGGAAAAAAATCGGGCAATTTCACTAAGAGACTATGTTCTCCACAACAGTAGTTTCTCTGAAAGAATGGTAGAATAGAATGCAAAAATGCAGAAACAGAAGGAAAAATACTAGAACTAAATGTTTTTAAATAAAATTGAAAGAACGTGAGAGAGTTCAACAAAACAAGAATATGATTTAAAGAGATAATCTAATAATTATAGGTCCTCCAGGGGAGGAAATCATGAAAAAGAAAACCTGAATAACATGCTTCAAGACATTTTTCAGAAAAAAAAATTACTCAAAAATGTTAAAAGCAAGTGGCAAAAAAAAAAACTTACTGGGAAAATTCACAGAATATAAAGGAAAGAAAATTCAAATTTAAATCATCAAGATCTATTATATATTTATAACAGCTCTTTTTGTGGTGACTAAGACTTGGAAATCAAAGGGCTATCCATCAGTTGAGGAATGGCTAAACAAGCTGTGGTATATTATTGTGCTATAAGAAATGACAAAGCAGGATGATTTCAGAAAAAACTGGAAAGATTTACATGAACTGATGCATAGTCAAGGGAACAGAACCAAGAGATTGTTGTACACAGTAACAACAATATTGTTCAATGAAGAATTGTGGATGACTTAGCTACTCTCACAATGATCCAAGACAATCCCAAAAGACTAGTGATGAAGCATACTACCCACCTCCAAAGAACTAATATTAATTCAATATAGACTGAAGGATGTTATCCTTTACTTTCATTTTTTTATTCGAGTCTTGTACAAAATGACTAATATGAAAATATTTTACATAATAAAGAACTATTGTAGCCAAATTTCAGGACTAAAACATCAAAGAAGAAATTTTCATAGGCAGAAATTAAAAAAAAAACTTTTCCCATTGCAAGGAGACCAATCAGTACAGTATTACTTTGTGATTATAGTAAATCAAAGGAAAATAGAATCTAATAATCTAAAAAAGCAAAGTAATTTGGTTGGCAACAAAAAAATAATATATACTTCAAAGTTGAACCTAAACATCAAAGAAAAAAATTGAACATTCAAAAGAATCTAAAGGTAAACAGAA
This sequence comes from Petaurus breviceps papuanus, assembly GCF_028583685.1. Classification (NCBI taxonomy): domain Eukaryota; kingdom Metazoa; phylum Chordata; class Mammalia; order Diprotodontia; family Petauridae; genus Petaurus; species Petaurus breviceps. Next base: position 12,937,300 of record NW_027187376.1, on the reverse strand, counting down.
TGATCAACATATGAACTAGCCAAACAACAGAAAATTAAATTCTTTCCAATAATTATGAAAGATAAGAAGTGGAATCAAAGTATTCTAGTTCCTTTTTTAAAAGTTGCCTCAAACTTTGCTTCTAATCCCTGCTTAATTTTAGAGAGAGGACTGATGAGGAGCAAACTTAAGTAGGATAGCAATGATGATGTCAAAAAAAAGAGGACCAAGAACAGATGTTCAGCAAGAAGCACAGACAAGCAGGACAGTTTTGAAAGTAATATGAGGAGCTTATTACATTCCTTTTTTTTTTTTAAAGCAAATGCTGAGGGCAGTTAGGTGGAGCAGTGGATAGAGCATTAGCCCTGGAGTCAGGAGGACCTGAGTTCAAATGTGACCTCAGATACTTGACACTTAGTAGCTATATGACTGGGTAAGGCCCTTAACCCCAATGGCCTCAAAAAAAAAGAAAAAGCAAGTGCTATGAAATGGAGATTCCTGGTATCAAACACAGTCCTCTTTTTGTGTACTAGAAATGCTTCTTTTTTTTAGTAGTTGAGTTCAGAATTTTTTTTTTAATTTTAAGGAAATAAATCTTTGACCAATACACACACACACACACACACAGAGTGGGTATGGGTGTATATGATGGAGGTGCAAAGTACATATGGAGGCACAGGAGGATATAACCAGAAGAAAGGGAATGATCTGGAAACAGTGAAACAGCCCCAGAGGCATGAGAAATTGAGATAAGAGTCTTGCAACAAAATGCTGGAAATCAGCTTCTTCAATATTAGTGTGTCCATCTCAGCACTGACTTCCACATGCAAAGGAAGAAATTAGTCAGGACCCCAGAGAAGTACAATTCAGAGAGCGCTGAACCAGACATCACAATCCACTCAGGTCTCAATTCTTTGTTATGAGGGAGGAAGAAGGAACCAGAGAAACTTAGGCAATGTAAAGGGGGCTATATTAATAAAATTCTATTTAAAAAGCAAAAAATAATGTAAATAATAAGGAATTAAGAGAAGTGGCAGGCACTCCATCACCCATTTCCCAAAACCACCTCCCCCTATATCTCCAATCCCAGTCCGATGGAAGTTCTTTGATTTCATGTCCCCGTATTTCACCATTGGCACAGCCTTGCAAGATAGGGAACAGAAATGTTCATGATAACATGCCCAGCATACAAATGCTGAAACCCTGGTGCCTAGTGTGGACATTTCTCCATATGAACATGCTAATACCTTAGGGTCCTGGAGTTCCCATTTCCTAGTAAGAAAAGAGGTTTCCAGTACTTTCTCTTGGCATGGACACAGGAAAGGCTTAGGATTCTACAGATGCTGCTTCTCACGCAGAAGGGATAAAGTTTCAGTGCCCAAAAGGTACTGCAATTAAGTGGCCTTTATTAATCCATATCTTTATTATGTAGTGGTTTAAATAACAATATTGATAGCAATAATTAATCTATACCTTTATTGTGTAGTAGATTAAAAATATTGATGATAATGATAATAGCTAACACTTTTGTAATGTTTATTATATTCTAGGCACTGTATGAAGCATCTTACAAATATGATATTACTGAAAACTAAAGGCAACCCTGGGAGGTAGGTGCTACTATAATCCTCACTTTGCAGTTTAGGAAAGTGAGGCAAACAAGAGTTTAAGTGATTTGCCAAATGTCATACAGTTAGGCAGTATCTGAGGCAGGATATAAGCTCATGTCTTCCTGATCTGAGGCCGGGTGCTCTAACCATTATACCCCTAACTATTCTTAAATCATTCTTTGATTGTATATTGGAATAAATTTTGTCTCACCAATAAGAGTAGGTGACTTCAGGGCAGCCAGGAAGCACAGTGAGTAAAAGCACCGGCCCCAGAGTCGGGATAACCTGGGATCGAATCCGGGCTCAGACACTTAGCACCACACCCAGAAATAACTGGCCATGTAACCTTGAGCAAGTTACTTAACCCCAATTGCTTTAAAAAAAAAAAAGAGTAGGTGACTTCAGGATATGGATATTAACATATTGCTTATGCCACAATGTTGGATATATAAGAGGTATGCAGACATACCTTGTTGCATTGATTGGACTGAAAATCAAAATCAGAATAAAAAGAATAAGTGCCCTTTAGCTATCATGCCCAGAGAATATTTTGCCTTCTTTTTTGACATGGTTTCAAGAGGTATCTGTTGGGATAATTCTAGATATGGTTTTTTTTTTTTGGTTTGTTTGTTTTTTAAAGCAATCGGGGTTAAGTAACTTGCTCAAGGTTACACAGCCAGTTATTTCTGGGTGTGGTGCTGAATATCTGAGCCTGTATTTGATCCAGGTCATCCTGACACTGGAGCCGGTGCTCTTACTCGCTGAGCCACCTGGCCACCCCATTTCTAGATATGTTAACCATGAAAAAGATATTTACATTTTCTTAGTTTCAAGATGAAAGATATAGGAAGGTTTCCAGTACTTTCTCTTGGCATGGACACAGTAAAGACTTAGGATTCTACAGATGCTGCTTCTCACACAGAAGGGATAAAGTTTCAGTGCCCAAAAGGTACTGCAATTAAGTGGCCTTTATTAATCCATATCTTTATTATGTAGTGGTTTAAATAACAATATTGATAGATATTCTAATTAACTATTATCTAAGTTAACATATTCTAGAAGGAAGAAAAAAAAGAGTATGGAAGGACATTAGCAAATATGAACTGGTCAGCACAAATTTTGCAAATCTGTTGGCTTTTCAAAACAACTTCAAAAGGTATGATTAGATAACAGATTTCTGATGAAGTTAAGGCCACTGCTAGTAATCATGCCTATTTGTGGGTTTTTCCTTATAATGAAGTCATTATTTATATGTTTTACTTGGTAAAGTGACATGAATATGAGGCTTATGAATGATTTTCTGCTAATAAGTATGAACTGCTTTCTCTTGTTCCTGAGAGGTAGTATTAGTGGAGAGGACAGTCAGGAACACCTGTGCTCATTTTACCTCAGACATATGTTACTACATTCCACCACATAATCATCTTACCCTATTGGAGTGGTTTTTTTTTTTTTTCCAACCCAAAAATTGGTTTATAACCTTTTGTTGCATAATCATTGTATGGTATAATTCTGTTTATCATGTCATTTAAAAGGTAAACAGAATGACAATGTATTCACTAGTGGCAAATGAATACATACCATGTTTCCCCGATAATAAGACACAGTCTTATTATTTTTTTTTTGGACAGAAAAACACCAGAGGGCTTATTTTCAGGGGAGGGCTTATTTTAATGAACATTGACAGCAATTTTAATAAACAGGTAAATGTGAACAAAAAAATGTACCTTTATTCAATAATGAATTCAATAAAGAACGTAATGTAGCGTGTAGCACAGGGGATCACCTTCACTACAGTAGCAATCTCAATAGGGCTTATTTTCGGGGGAGGGCTTATTTTAGAGGAATCTTACACAGTAAGGGGAGGGCTTATTTTCGGGATAGGTCTTATTATCGGGGAAATACAGTATTTATCTATTGCACATTGCAGGCCCCAAACTGAGAATTCTCAGGGCATGAGCTTTGTCAGTATATTTCTGAAAGCTGACTTGGGTGGTTTGTTAGTGAAGAGCTGTAGGCCCGAGGTCAGGCAGGTGAAGTTGCCATGAGTAAGTCACCTAATATGGTAAGACTTGCATCTTCCCCATTTTAGCACATATTCATGGTATTACACGAATCCTAATCTTACACCAAAGACAGTTTAGTAATCAATTATTTTTAAGCAATACCAGCACAATTTTTTTTAAAGATTCAGATAATGGTCACATCTCACTTTTTGCAAAAAAAATTTTTGGCATAAAATCTGCAACAATTATGTGGTGAAATACAGTATCTATATGACCATGAGCATTTTGCTCACCCTTTCAATGCTCCCAGGGAATTCTCAAAGACTCTTGAGTTTCAGACCTGTCAATGGAAGGAGTCACAAGTCTAAACAAACAAAAAAAAACCATCTTCTTCCAATCTGCAGTTAACAAGCATTTAAACACCTACTAAGCAACATGGTAAGCCCTAGGGATTCAAAGAAAAGCAAAATAGTAGAGTTCAATCGTGATGAGGGAGATGATGGTGCTGGGCTTAAAGTCAAGATCTGGGTTCAAATACAGCCTCTGATACATACTAGCTTCGCTCCCCTGAGCAAGCCACTTAACTCCTACGTGCCTCAAGTAACAGCCCGACCTGCTTCCATGACCTAATGATGGGGTTGAACCATTAAGCGACTTTTACTCTAAGCTAAAAATTTCCATCATTGGTAAAGATTAGTAGTCATGCCCCTGAAAAGTCTTCATGTCATTGCCAAAAAATTAATTGTTAATTTTTTTACGCTCCTCTGGGATCTCAAACTGTCAGAGTCAGTACAAATTTAGGAGAGATATGGCTCAGATGTGATTATTGAAGGTAACCCACATCCCCTTTGAGGAATGACCTAAGAGCATCGTAACCATGGTGTAAGTAGAAACGCAGACTTGGTCTTCTTAGACTTTGTAAGTCTTTTTCAATAGAGTAATCTTGCAGAGGGAAAATGAAAGTGGTAGTCTAGGTCAAGTTCACTACTGATTTGTTTTTTTGAAATTTTATAGAACTTCACAGAGCCATTCAACTACCTAACACCCCACATGTGGTACACCTCTTTCATTTCATTAGGATTGAGGAAAGTGGAAGAGCTTCCAGACAGCTTTGGAAGTGTCTGAAATGGCCAGCTCAGAATAAAACCTTCTATTGGGGAGCCTGTGCCCAAAGGGTGTACCAAACCTTCCCAAATCACTAGTTAACTACTGCTTCTCATAACACTGGGTCCGCATAGACCTAATCAGAAAATATTGAGAATAGCTAGCATTCATATAGTGCTTTACAAATATTATCTCACTTTATCCTCACCAGAAGCCTGGAAAAATAGTTGCTATTAGTATCTTCATTTTGCTGATGAGGAAACAAAGGGAAGTGACTTGTTGAAGGTTTCACAGCTAATATGTATGTGTCTGAGGGTGGATTTGATCTCAAATCTTTTGAGTCCAGCTATAATGATCTAACTACTGAGCCACAAAGCTACCTAATAGAAGTCCTACTTTTACTACACTGAGTCTCTAACATCTGTTAGTACCATAAATATATATACATACACGCACATATATGTGCACATATAAGTATGCTATACACCCATGCATATACACACTCTATTTATATCTATATTTCTACATGCATATGTACATGTGGATATACATGTGTGTGAATATGTATATACATATAAGATTTCAGTCATATAAGAATTTGCAAGAACATAAAAGAACTTCAGACACACATATAATATGTATATAGACACAAATCTATGAGTATATACTTGATTTCATATATGTATTGTGTGCACATATGTAAACATGCATACATACTCATATGATGTATATTGTGTATGTGCATATATACATATATGCACATGCATGTGTGTCTCTCTCTCCAAATATGTGTGTGTGTGTATACACACACACACAAACTCATCCATACATTTTTGTAGTGGCATTCAACACTCTGGGAATTAGCAATAATAAAAATAATAATAAAAACAAAGCAATAAAGGTAAACCATACTAACACAACTCAGGGAGATCTGGAAAGTTTGGATACTTTCCCATGTGGCCTGCTTGATCAAGACCTTCCTAATCTCTGCTCCTTCTAGGGAATGAAGAGCATCACCTCTCAAATCTCTAAACTCCATGAGAGCTTTTATTCCCACACACGCACACACACACACACACACACACACTTCTCATTTTTATCTTTGTTATTTCCCTGGTAACCTGAGATGAAAAAGGTTGCAGCACAGGTAGTGATTCAAAATTGAGGTAAGAGTTAACCGTTAAATCAAAACTGTTAGCCCTGATAATAAAAGTCTAAAAGTTTATCAAAGATAAACATAGAACATGATTTATCCATTCCAAATAATCAAGAATTTGATAGTAGAAGCTCTGAGCTCCTTGGAAGAAAATCACTACAGCAATACTGATTTTGTGGTCAGTTAAATCTAGGTAACTATGACATCTTCAGAAAGAGGTAGGCCTTGCTGTGCCTTTTTATATCCCTTGACTAAGGAGAATTTTTCTACATATGAATTATCAAGGTTGACTGTCTATGCTATCCAAAATTCAGATGATTAGGAATTCTCAACTTCCTCTTCTGATATTTAAACTTACTCTCCTAAATTTTTACTGATTCTGGCAGTTTGAAACCCCAGAGGGGTGACTGCTACTCTGGGTTATGAGGGTAAAACTGAGAGGTTATACTAAAAACTCTCAATGACATCCTATTTCCTACACCATTATCTGGGCCCACCTACCAATTCAATCTTAATTATTAATAATAGCTAATATTTAAACAACGCTTTAAGATTTATAAATCACCTTATGCATATACATACATACATTCATATGTTTTATCCCATTTGATGCTCAAAGTAACTGATATATGTGTGCATATAAAAACATATAAACATATATTATATATGTAAACATACACACACCCCAGTATTATTATCCTCAGATTATAAATAAGAAAACTAAGGTTCCAGGATTGAGTGAAAAGATAAACTTTTCAGGCAAACACAAAAAGTAGTTTTTTTGTGTGTGGTTTTTTTTTTATCAGTTTTATAAAGCATTCTGCAATGACACTATGGCAAATTCCCAAATTGATAAATGATCAAAGGATAGGAATAGGCAATTTTCAGAGGAAAAAACCCACGCTGTTAATAGTCAAATGAAAAATACTCTAAATCAGTAATAATTAGAGAAATGCAAATTAAAATAACTCTGAGATACCACCTCATACCATCAGATTGGCAAAGCTGAGGGGAAAGGGGAAATAAATCCTATAGAGGCTGTAGGAAAACAGGTACTTGAATGCAGTGCTGGTGGAGCTCTGAAGTAGTTCAGCCGTTCGGGAAAGCAATTTGGAACTATGCCCCAAAAGCTATTAAACTGAGCATTGACTTAGTGATATTGTTACTAAGTCTATACCCAAAGAGATCAAAGAAAGAGCAAAATTACCCATTTATAACTACTAACTTTTTGTAGTGGGCAAAGAAGTGGAAACTGAGGGGGTACCCATGAATTAAAGAATGATTTGGTAAGTTATGATATATGGAGGTAATGGAATGCTATTGTGCTGTAAGAAATAATGAAGGAGGAGGTTTCAGAAAAACCTAGGAAGATTTGTATGAAATGATTCAAAGTGAAGTAAGCAGAGCCAGAAGAACAATTAATTTGAGAGCAATGATATTATAGAGATAAACAACTTTGAAAGATTTAGAAACTCTAATAAACACAATGACCAAGCACAATTCCAAAGGATTCAAAATGAAGCATGCTATATACATCTCCAGATAGAAAGCTGATGGACTCATAGTGTACATTGAAGCATTTTTCTTTTTTTCCTTTTTTTTCCTGGGTTGATGGAACAGGGAGAGGGACATGGCCGATGTAATGTATTTTTCTTTGCTATACATATTTATAATGTGTTTTGTTCTCCTTACTTTCTCAATAGGTGATGGAAGCTGAAAGAGAGGTAGAAAAGTGAAAACTAAAAATTAAATTAAATTAACTTTTTAAAAATAAGACCATGGTGAGACTGACCTTTCAGACAGGTAGACCTACATAACTTGAAGACTTCAGAACAATCTATCTATAGCCCCTCCCCTAAATGTTTATCTTCCTGGTCAGCTGATGCCTTAAAATTCACTACAAGAGATTCATTCTTTTGTCAAAAGACTATCTTTTGTTATCTTAAAAATACCTCTGGGAGGGGTCATTAATCAGTAAGGTATATCTTATTATGACTATTTATCAGAGCTTTTCCTAATTTAAAAAAAAGGTAATTGGGGAGGGGGAGTGGGAGGATGGCTTTCTCAGTGCAAGGCCTGAAACTATTAACCTACTTTAAAATTATATCTGGAGGCAATCCTGGTTAAAAGTATATCCCTCTACCAATTAATTTCATAGAAAGAATTTGACCCAACTCTGGCTAACCAGGTCACACATGCAAGCCCTTAATCACAAAAGGGTATGGATTAGATAGTGAGGATACTCATCACTAGTTTAAAGAGCTACTTTTTTATGAGCTAGAATCATTTTCATAGAAGAAGGACAGCAGCTCTAACTAATTGGAGGGTGTCCTCCAAAGACTCACATTGGCAATCAGGTGGATGTCTGCCATTGACATCTAAATTATAAGTACATCTGTGAAAGCTTCAGACCATAAACTTGTCTTTTCTATGTTTTGTGAAGTACTATGAATACTACAGCAGTCTATAAATAATAAATAATAACTTCAGTGAGTTAAGCTGACATCAGGACTAGAGGCTATGAAATATTTAAAAGCTTTCTTGGGTTATTAAACCAAACTAGTGTCATGAGTTAAAAATAAAAAGATAAGGCAAGGAAAATGTGAATTAATTGGCCAATATATATTTCAATATCTGGAGTTGTAATGAAAATGCTGCATAAAGAAGTCTGGTTTACACAAAGTATATGTTCTTTTATCTTTTTCTCTCCCCCCCCCCCACCTTTTTTTTTGCCCACAAAGGTATGTCAGCATTTTACCTGGAGTTTTTCACTAAACATTTTCAGAAATTATGTCATTTTGATAAAAATTACATGTTTTGGTTACAGTGATACATTCCACACTTATAAGTTACTGGAAATTCCCCTCTCTTCAGGGAATTTATTAAGTCATTTGAAATTCAAAGCAAAAGGGAAGTGGTTTTTTTCCCCTAAGAAAAAAAGCAAAGCTATAAAATTTAAATAAAATCATAACATAGTGGGCATAATAAAGAAAATCTTTCATTTCTAATATTAGATATGTGTGAATTAACAAACAAGAAAATCCTTCCCCTCTGAGCTAAACCTTTGATATGGTTGAACCCCACAGTTTTATCTTCAGCCCTCTTCTCTTTCTACATTCTCTCCCTTGGTGATCTCATTCTCTCACACGGCTTCATTATCACCTCTATCCATATAATTTGCAAGTGTATATTTCCAATCCAACCACTCCCCAGAATTCTACTCCCCAGCACCAAACCATCCATTGGGTATTTGAAATTGGTGACCTATCAGCACCTGAAATGGACCATGTCCAGAACTTAACTCATGCTTGACTTAACCCACCTTCTCCCCAAAACTTGCCCCCACCATAACTTTTCATTTCTTTTGATGGCTCTATCATTGTCTCAGACACCAACCCTCATTACCTTGGAGCAATCCAATCATATTCCAAATTTACCCTTGTAATACCTGGCACATCCTCCTCTCTGTTGCCATCACAACCTTCTCTGTTCAAAATGTGGAATCTTTTCTAAGGGCAGCATTATATAGTAGATAGAGACCCAGTCTTCAGTCAAATTCAAGTCTTATCTTTTTTACAGACCAGTTGTGTGACTGTGAATAAGTCACTTAACCTGAATAATTTTCTAAGACTATAGTTAGTAGATGAGTTGCTGATTACCATACTAATGAATTCACAGGTCTGAATGACACTCCCCACAAAAGAAAAATTTTTTTATAATTTTATGAATCAAGTTCTACAATTAATTCAATAATCACCCCATATCCGTAGTATTTTTTCCACCTACTTTGCTCGTAGGAGTTTCATGCAACTCTCTTTCAATCTCCTAATCTCAGTGATGTGGCACTAATGATGGACACTTAAAAGGCCCTGGACTTTCACACAGAGTCCAGGTCCCAGATGTCCCCTGGGGCACCCTGCCCTTCCCAGTTAACAATCCTTTCAATTTCCCTTTCTTTGTGGCCCTGGTCTGCACCTGGCCCCACCTTAGACCACCATTCCTAGATTGCACCTAGACCCTTTCTCTGTTACCTCCCAGTCACCCCCAAGCTGTAAAACATCAGTCTGTCTACCAAATTGCTCAGATTCTTAAAATCGAGTCAATAGCACAGACTGACTAGGAATCTTGCCCACTCCAGCCAGTGAATGAAAGAAAGCTTGAGTCAAATTCTTTCAAGGCAGGACCCGTGCCTTTGCCCTTGAATTTCAGGGTTCCCAGCACCCCTAGACCACAACATCATCAGATCCATCATCTCTATGCAGATGATTCCTAGATCTACATATCCATTCCTTATCTATCTCTTGAGGTATAGTCCCACATCACTAACTACCTTGGAGATAGCTTAAACTAGATGTCCAATAGATTTACTGAACACATATACAAAACAAAACTCATTAACTTTCCCAAAAATTTTCTCTTCCAAATTTCTCGTTGTTGGTCCTTCATTCTTGAAGAAAACTAATGACATCAAGAGGATGATGTTTTTACTTGCCCATGAACTGGATTTAAGTGAGGCAGAGTTACACAGTCTTCAGCCTCACTCTCTCCTCCAGAGTCACAGAAGTTAAGATAACTAGCAATGCCCCAGGATGCAGTGAGGGACTTATGTCTTTCTAAATGAAGGTATTTCCCAGGTCTCAGTTTTTCTGAGACCACACCCATTCAATGACTAAGGGATAGTTAAGAGTTGAGACAAAAAATGACCCCATTTACCCTTACAAAGATAACAATCTGGGAGGAGAAGACCATAATAGTTTCCGACCAAAACAGAAAACAATTGCTTTTTACACTCATTCTAAGCAATCCAAACCTAAACGGTAAGCCACTGGAGACTTGAATTAGGGATAATATTTACCAGTCAATGAAAGCCAGAGTGATTGGGTTTAAGAGCCTAGTCAATTTTCAAAGGTATATTTCAAAAAGTCAAAATGAAAACTGCTCACCACAAAAAGTAAATTATCAGGGGCAGCTAGGTGATGCAGTGAGTAAAGCGCTGGCCCCGGAATCAGGAGGACCCAAGTTCGGTTCTGACCTCAGACCCTTAACACCCACACACAAAAAAAACTAGCTGCATAACCTTGGGCAAGTTACTTAACCCCAATTGCCCTCCAAAAAGCAAAAAAAAAAAAAAAGTAAATTATCTTAGATTTTTAATTAAGATAATAATAATAAAAGAAAGAAAAAAACACAACTTCTGCTTGTCAAAGGCACCATCCATCCTCCTAGTCATCCAAATTTCCAGACTCAGTGTGATGTTTTAGTCTTCTCTTTCATCCCACATATCCAATCTTTTGTTGAATCTTCCCAGTTTACTCTCTCATTGCCTCTCACGTATATTACAGTATTTCAAGAGCCTTCAGCCCTCTTCCCATTCTAACCCATCCACCACTCAACAGCTAAGTGATTTTCCTAAATCACTGAATTGGACCTGTCACCCCATGTACTTAATAAACTCCAGTGGCTCCCTATTACTTATATGATCAAATATCACATCAAATGTTTGGCATTTAAAGCCCTTTCACAAACTCGGTCCTTCCTACCTTTCCATTCTTCTTATATTTTGCTCTCTTTCATACACTCTACCATTTAGCTACGGTATATGGGTTGTTCAGGGTGGACTAGCACCTCTAACGTGAGGACTTGCTGAGAACTTTTCAGGGCTTCTCATCCTTCTTTGGTGTTCACCTGCCATACAACTCTCACCTGTAGCTCCAAGAAGCTGTAGCATGTGCAGCCACCACACTCTGGCAAACCATCTTGGCAAAGGGGCTAAACAAGGATAACTGGCAAGCCTCAAACCAGTCTGTGAGTTAGGAAGGTATCTACCCCAAGCATGTGAAGACTTCCTCCAGTGGAATGGGTGGATGAGAACAATTTGTTACAACAGCATTGTGGAGTGCTTAGAGCTAGGTCAGTCAACCAAAAACACCAAGGTTATTCACTGCATCCCAAGCCGTTGCCAGTCTTGACTTTTATCTTGACAATGTCTCTGGAAGAAAAAGTGAGGCTGATGACTTTATGCAATTCTGCCTCATTTAAATTCTATTCAAGCACAAGTCAAGACATCACCCATCATTCACCATAATATCATTGGTCCTCTTCAAAAACAAACGATTCAACTAGGCTAACCTACTTATTCATACACAAGACTCCAATCCTGAGTCTGTGTCTTTGCAGGGGTGTACTCTCCCTCCTCACCTCTTCCATGGCGCTCCACTGGCTTTCTTAAATGTTCAGATTAGAATTCCCCTTACACAGAAGGCTTTTCCTTATCTTCCAGGTGCCAACGCGCATCCCTCCACTAAGAACCTTCCCCCTATTCTGTATGTATCTTGTACCTACTTTATTATTTACATGTTATCTCCCATATTAGAATGTAAGTTCCCTGAGTAAAGAGACTGCTTTTGGTTTTTCTTTATATTCCCAGTGCTAAACACAATACTTGGCACATAGTAGGTGCTTAACAAATGCTGGGTGAATCAGCAAGCCCTGGGATCCTACTAGTCTATTCTATATCCCATGATGCAGAGCCTTTCTCCTCTTCAATACACTGCCTATTCTTGAGGTCCCACTACTTATAACTCCCCAAACAGCTTTTCCCAAAACCATCACCACCATTCGGTAATGATGTTATATGCTGGACAAAAAGGAGAGTTACTGTGATAAAAGTAGCAGAGAAGACCACTCAAAGAAAAGCAACAGAAGAAATTTAGCCACCTGAAAAAATTTGTTCCAAAGACTCGCTCCTCTATTAGGGAAGATAAATGAAAGTAGAATGTATGTACTCTTATTTTTTTTGGAGGGGGGAAGACAAAGCAATTAGGATTAAGTGACTTACCTAAGGTTGCACTGCTAGTTAAGTGTCAAGTGTCTGAGGCCACATTTGAATTCAGGTCCTCCTGACTCCAGGGCCAGTGCTCTATATAACCCAAAGGGCTATAAAACTGTAAATATTCCTTGACCCAGCAGTACCCCTACTAGGTCTACATGCCACAGAAATAAAAGAAAAAGGAAAAGGACCAATTTGCACAAAAATATTTATAGCAGCTCTTTTTGTAGTGGCCAAAAATTGGAAATTAAGGGGAATGTCCATCGACTGGGGAATGGCTGAACAAGTTGTGGCATATGATTGTGATGGAATACTATTTTGCTATAAGAAATGACAAGCAGAATTAGGACAGCAAGGAACAGTTTTCTTCTCAGATAAATGGAGAAAGGAAAAATTTATAACCAAACAAGAGATAGAGACATTGTAAAATGCAAAACTGATCATTTTGATTACATTATAAATTTAAAAGGGTTTGCATAAACAAAGCCAATGCAAACAAGATTAGAAGGAAAGCAGAAATCTGGGAAATAATTTTTACAGCTAGTATCTCTGATAAAGGCCTCATTTCTAAAATGCATAGAGAACTGAGTCAAATTTATAAGACTACAAGTTTTATGTCCTCTGACTACAACTGATAAATGGTCAAAGGATATGAACAAGCAGTTTTCTGACAAAGAAATTAAAGTTCTCTATAGTCATATAAAAAATGTTCTAATCACTATTAATTAGAGAAATGCAAATCAAGACAACTTTGAAGTACCACCTCACACCTATCAGATTGACCAATATGACAAAAAAAGGAAAATTATAAATGTTGGAGAAGATGTGGGGAAATTAGAACACTAATGTATTGTTGGGGGAGTTGTGAACTAATCCAACTATATTGAAGAGCAATTTGGAACTATGACCAAAGGGCTATAAAAATGTGCAAACCCTTTGATCTGTATTCCAAAGAAAGCATAAAAATGGGAAAAGGACCCACATGTACAAGCAAATTTATAGCAGCTCTTTTTGTGGTGGCAAAGAATTGGAAATTCAAGGGATGCCCATCAACTGGAGACTGACTGAACAAGTCGTGGTATATGAATGTTATGAAATACTATTATTCTATAAGAAATGATGACCAAACAGATTTCAGAAAAAAACTGGAAAGGCTGACATGAATTGATGCAAAGTGAAGTGAGCAGAACTAGGAAAACATTGTACAAAGTAACAGCAATATTGTTCAATGAACAACTGTGAATGATTTAGTTATTGCCAGTAATAAAAATGATCTAAGACAATTCTAAAGGACTTGTGATGAAAAATTCTATTCATCCCCAAAGAACCGGTGTAATCTGAATGCAGATCAAAGCATACTTTTTTATTTTCTTTAATTTTCTTGTGGTTTTTTTAATCTGTGTTTTCTTTTGCAACATGGCTTATATGTTTTGCATGACTGCACATATATAATCTTTACCTAATTGCTTACCATCTCAAGGAAGGGGAGGGAGGGAGAGAATTTGAAGCTCAATTTTTTTAAATGAGAGTTAAAAATTGTTTTCACATGTAATTTCTAAAAATAAAATATGAAAATGTTCACACAAAAAGAGAAAACTCAAAAAAATTTCATTAAAAAAAATTACAAAAATGAAACAACATACCAAAACTTATGCTGTTCAACTATGGTAGTTCTTATGGAAAAGTTTATAAAAATAGAAAAAAAAAATAAATGAAAGTGAGCATGAATTAAAAAAAAAACCTTGAACAATAACAAATCAAAAAATCTCCAACTAGATAACAAAGTAGAAATTATGAAAATTAAGAATATTTAGGGGACACCTTTTTACCTGAGTATGTCTAAGTTTCAACTGGATGTACCTCCAAGCAATGATGACTTATGAGGTGACAAGGGAGACCTGATGCTAAACTGCAGTCTAATGATGTCCTAACATTAACTCTATAGCAGCAACAGGCACTAGCCTGTCAGGCCTTCTCTAATGGAAAAAAGAAAAGGGGAAGATAGGTCCAGGGACCTTCAGTGTGTCTGAATCTCCTGTCATTGGTTAAAAGGTCCTTCTGCATCACAACATCATAGAGCCAGAATTTTAGAGCCGAAAGGGGTGTTAGAGGTCATCTAATCTAAATTCTTCCTTTTCCAGATAAGGAAACCAAGGCCCAAAGAGCTAAAATTACTTAGCCAAGACTACACAAGTGTGAGTGGTAGCCCCAGGCTTTGAATTTATGCCCTCTGACTCCAAATCTAGCAGGCCAGCCAGAAATTATATAATAACCAACTAAAACTATTGCAGGATGAAAAATCTGATAGTGATCAAGAGCCAGTGACATGGAAAAGTGAGAGAGAAAGTGGGTGGAAAGTGAGAGAGGAAACAGCCTCCTCTTCCCACATTTTTTCCAAAACCTATAATATTGCTTGAGCCCCTAGAGAAAAATACATCCTGGTTTGCCCCAAGTTCCATGTTATGTTTATTTTATCTTTCAATGTCAACTAATAAAAATGTCTGTATATTGTAAAACAGATTCAAACAAATGAAAAAATAGAAGGCAATGTGAAATATCTCATTGGAAAAACCACTGACCTGGAAAATAGATCCAGGGGAGATAATTTAAAAATTATTGGACTACCTGAAAGCCATGATCAAAAAAAGAGCCTAGACACCATTTTTCAAGAAATTATCAAGCAAAATTGCCCTGCTATTCTAGAACCAGAGGGCAAAATAGAAATTGAAAGAATTCACTGATCATCTCTTAGAAAAGATTCCAAAAAAAAAACTCCTAGGGGGCGGCCAGGTGGCTCAGCGAGTAAGAGCACTGGCTCCAGTGTCAGGATGACCTGGAGATCAAATCTCAGGCTCAGACACTCAGCACCACACCCAGAAATAACTAGCTGTGTAACCTTGAGCAAGTTACTTAACCCTGATTGCTTTTAAAAAAAAAAAAACTCCTAGGAATATCATAGCCAAATTCCGAGTTCCCAGGTCAAGGAGAAAATACTGCAAACAGTCAGAAAGAAACAATTTGAGTATTGTGGAAACACAATCAGGATAACACAAGACCTAGAAGCTTCTACATTAATGGATTGAAGGGCTTGGAATATGATATTCCAGAGGTCAAAGAAGCTAGAATTAAAACCAAGAATCACCTACCTAGCAAAATTGAGTATAATGCTTGCTACAGGAGAAAATATGGTTATTCAATGAAATAGAGGATTTTCAAGCATTGTTGATGAAAAAACCAGAGCTGAACAGAAAATTTGACTTTCAAATACAAGAAGCAAGAAAAACATGAGAAGGTAAACAGGAAAAAGAAATCATAAGGAACTTATTAAAGTTGAACTATTGACATTTCTACATGGAAAAATTATAATTGTAACTCATAAGACTTTTCTCAGTATGAGGATAGTTGAAGGGAATATATATGTATATATGTATACATACATATATATGTATGTATAGGAGGGTGTATGTGTATATAAATATATATGTGAGTGTAGGTATATGTATGTTCATGTATACATAGAGGGCACAGGATAAGTTGAATATGAAAGGATGATATCTAAAAAATAAAATTAAGAGGTGAGAGAGGAATTTATTGGGAGGAGAAAGGGAGAGATAGATTAGGGTAAATTATCTCATATAAAAGAGGCAAAAGAAAACTGTTACAATGGAGGGGAAGAGCAGGAAGGTGAAAGGGAATGGGACAATTTTATTCTCATTGAATTTGTCTTAAGGAGGGAATAACATACACACTCAATTGGGTATCTTACCCTACAGGAAAATAGGGGAGTAGGGAATAAGAGGGGGAATGATAGAAGGGAGGGCAGGTTGGGGGAGAGGGTAGTTAGAAGCAAACATTTTTGAAAAGGGATAGTTGGGGGAGAGGGTAGTTAGAAGCAAACATTTTTGAAAAGGGATAGGGTCAAAGGAGAAAATAGAATAAGTAGGGGGCGGGATAGGATGGAGGGAAATATAGTTAGTATTTCACAATATAACTACTATGGAAATGATTTGGGTTAACTACACATGTACAGCCTATAATGAATTGCTTATCTTCCCAGCGGGTATGGGTGAGGAGGAAAGAAGGGAAAAAATCTGGAACTCAAAGTTTTAAAAAGAAATGTTTTTTTTTAATTTGTTTTTTACATGCAACTGGAAAGTAAGATATACAGGCACTGGGGTAGAGAAATCCATCTTGCCCTACTAGAAAGTTAGGGGGTAATGGGGGAGGATATAAGAACAGATTGGGGGAAGAGGTATCCAGTAGGCTTGCTATTTTGGGGTGGAGGTGGGGGTAGGGGAAAGACAGGGAGAAAAATTGTAACTCAAAATCTTGTGGAAATGAATGTTGAAACTAAAAAGAAATAAGTATTTTTTTAAATGTCTGTATAACAAATTGAAATTGAGACTGATACCAAGCTTAAAAAAGTAAAGGGTAGTATAACATACAATTTTATGTTAACATTCTAGATAGCTCTTTTTAAGTATTTGTCTTAAAGAGCATTTTTTTAAAAATTCTGCTTATATGTAGGTAAGAGAAAAAAATGTAATGCCTGTTTTGATATATGTTTAATTAAAAATGCCTAGTTCTAAATAAATAACAAAATATAACATGATAAGTGGAAGAATAAAAAATTTGCAAGCCAGCTAAAAAGATTTACTCTTTGAAAATGAATGTAAACAACTTAATTTAGCTACTTAGGATGACTAGAAATCTGAGAGTGGGTTTTGATTCTAAGAGCTTCATGAGTCTTTGTGAATATCTGTAGGACTCCATCTGCACGGCTTTCAAATGTTCATCTCCTAATCTTTTTTAAAAAAATTTATTCTGATTTATTTTTGAGAATGGTTGTTGCAGAGGTAAGTACTATCAAACATTGCTATTATTCTCAATGTAATGGAAGTAAAACCTTGATCATTCTTTTGTCAAAACATATTGTTGGGGTGGCTAGGTGGCGCAGTGAATAGAACACTGGCCCTAGAGTCAGGAGGACCTGAGTTCAAATCCAGCCTCAGACACTTAACACTTACTATTACTAGCCATGTGACCTTGGGCAAGTCACTTAATCCCAATTGCCCTGCCTTCCCCCTCCAAAAGAAGAAAAAGAAATATTATTTAGCAAAAATTTGGAATAAGGATAATCAATCCATATAGTGTTACAACTGGACAAGATCTTAAAGATCATCTAGTTCAGCAAAGTCCTTCTCTCAATTCACTCTCCCCATTTTACAGATGAGGAAACTGAGTTTCAGGGAGGTTAAGTGATTTGTCCAACTTTACATAACTATTAAGTACATAAAAAGCCCCTGGGAAAATTGTAAAAAATCTTGTTTGTTTTGTTACCTGTTTCTGCAGCATCACTTTCCTTCCCCACAATTCTCCTTTCCCATCCTAACTACCCAAAGAACTTATTTATGGTGCCTGCAAACACACTGTAGCAAAGAAAACTCGTTAAATAATTAGTGGATATGGCACTGGACTTGGAGTCCGGAAGACCCAAGTTCAAATCCTGTCTCAGAAACTAACTAGTTGCATAACTGGATAAGTCATTTAACCTCTTCTCTCCCATTCCCTCATTTCTAAGAATAATGATAGCAGCTGCCTCACAGGGTTAGAAGAATCAGATAAGATAAGCACATAGAAAGCACTGAGCAAACCTTAAAGCCCTAGGGAAATGCAAGTTATTATCATTATTATCTATGCCTGGACTTTCTTGGCAAGAGTTTCTACTCCAAAATTAATTTGTTCCTTCCTGTCAAAACTCCCACTCCTCTAGTGCCCTGATCCCAGCAGGCTGTCAGAGAGGCAGCAAAGATGACAAAATGGAGGCGGTAGGATTGTGCAAAAAGAGCTGGATTTGGAATCAGAAGAGGTGGGATCAGGTCCCTGACTCTGTGATTTGCCAATCTTGTGGCTATGGGCGAGTCACTTCCCTTTGGTTTTCATTTTCTCTTCTGTAAAATAAGAGAGTTTGTCTAGACCAAGGGTGGGGAACCTGCAGCTTCCAGGCCACATGTGGCCTTCTAGGTCCTTGGGTGGGACCTTTTGACTGAGTTCAAGTTTTACAGAACAAATCCTTTTATGAAGGGGATTTGTTCTATGAAGTGTGGAATCAGTCAAAGGGTCACAATTGAGGACCTAGAGGCCCACATGTGGTCTCAAGGCTACAGGTTCCCCACCCCTGGTCTAGATGATCTCTAAGACCAATTCTGTCTCTTAAGTCTTTTGAACTAATTCAGAGTAAGCTGTGAATGACTTACAACACCTTAATGTGTTCATGCTTCCATGTGTATTTCCATCTTATAAACAGAGTCTAGTTGAGGCAGTTCCTTATAATAAAAAATTTAATCTCTATTGGTAGCTTTGCAGGGAGTATAAAAGGTTGGAGGAGGTGATATTTGAGGGCAAGAATTGTTCTCCAGGATTACTGAAATGATACCATACATTCTGCTTATTAGTAAGGCCTATGAACATTCCAAAGAGAGTTTAAAGCAATTACTCAAATAATTTCAGCCCCCAAATCCCCAAACACATCATGCTTCTGCCTACCACCTCAAGTTGCTTGGACTGAACTTGCCCAATCGTGACATTGAGGTCTTTTACTTTCTTTGGCATCATTTCTGAGCTTAGCTGAACAGCTGACAGTCAGCTGGAAAATGAGGGAGTATGATCAGAGATGCAGCTCCTTTGATTTCACAGTGGTATCTTTAAGTAAGGGAAGTAGAGGACAGTAGAAAGGTCAAACAGATGTACTAATAACATTGTTCCAGGAAGAGATTCTGGGGCACAGCTGACTGACTCCCTCTTCCTAACCAGCAGCTCTCAGGACCTTTTAAGCAAGTGACTAATAGGATGCTATGGTAGGCTGAACCTTACTCAATAAAGAGAAATGACTTTAGTCAAGATGGGTATCTTATAAGCATTTGTAAGAACATGGACACTTTGAGGAAATTTCTATTAAATATAGATATTTAAATTTAACAAAAGTGATTCCTTTAAATTGATAATAAAATTCTTAATAATAACCCTTAAAGACAAAAACATAGTATTCATAAATGCATAGCACCCCTTCTGGGCTACTCCTCCAATTTATACTTGTGATTGAAATGTGGGTCCCCAGAGGATGGCTGGTATCTCAGGTTCTAGGGAGAAGCATGTGGGTCTACGTGCCTAAAACCATGTATTTTACAAACCTCCATTGGTGTAATTCCCACTAACAATAATCTAGTAAGTACATTTAGATATGTCATAAGGCTTGAGCAAAGAATGTCCCACCACATGTAACATGGGGATATAAGGGAAGCAGAATAGACATCTCTAGCCTCTTCTCCCCCTACCTTTCTCCAAGGGAGAACTTAATTCCTTCCAAGAGAGAAAGCAGGAGGTTGGGGCCAGAGGCCAACCTGTTCTCCTCAGAGATTACAGAGGGAGGGTTATTGGGCTAGAATTATATCTGTCTTCTCCCTTAAATATTATTAGTCTAGGAGATGAGATTTTCAGGTTCAATTTAACTTCTGATTATTATCTAATTAAATGGGGGGAAGAACCCCAAGCTTTATATCCAAAGCTTGATTGCCTTCCCCCAAAATATCAATTGCACAGTGAACACAGAGTGTAGCCAAGGAACCTATTTATCCAAATCAGTAGCAAAATAGAAGTCAGAGAAAATATATATACAAATATATATCAGACAATAAAGATTGAAGGCATTATCCCATTGGGATGAGGTAATTTAGTTCAGCCAAGAGAGAAATGCCTAGATATCATCCAAGAGGAAGTTCCCTGATAGTGTAGCAAGCTGGGGACAAGGATACAATGGAGACAGATACTCTCATGTTTGCTTCTTCCCAGAGTCTTTTCCTCCAGCAACCTGAAGTGGGTTAGCATCTTCCGTCTTCTCTCTCAAAGCTGCAAGCCAAGAGTTCCTTAAACAATTCCAGAGCCCAGAGGGATTCAAAGCTTAAAGAGAATTTGATGAAGACCTGAAGAAAAATGAAGTGACTCAAGAGACTGGCACTCTGGGGCTCTCCCCAACTCTTCCCATTCCTGGGTAGGACACAGAGGCAGGGGCAGGGCACCAACAAAGCGAAAGCTCCATACCAGCGGGTTTGAGGACTGGGGTTACGGACATAGTTAGCAAAGGCATGTTCTCAAATAGCTTATACAGAAGAATGGTTACAAAATACTTCCCCCACAAACCTGGAGTACACTATCCCACAAATACACATAACGGTGAGAGGAAGCATGACCTCAAACTTAGAATACAATGGCTTTGAGGTATATGTATATGTTACCTGTATGTAGGGGTATGCTGGAACATATTGCAATCAATCCAACAATTGACACTCAAAAAAATGCACACAAGACACAGTTTTAAACTTAGCCTGAATTAGTAACATTTTTCTATCACTTTCCTAAGTCCAGACAATCAACAAAACAGTCAATTGAGTTCTGGTTTACAGTGTTCAAGAATTTCTGAGGCTGGATCCAGCACAATCCTACACATACGACAAAGGCAACTCACAACTCTTGGTACTCCAGATGCTGAAAGTTCTTTCCTTCTTCACAGAGTCCTCCAACAGCCCCACTTGAATGAATGACTCTTCCTCTCTGCTGCCAGGAGTCAGCTGTTTCCTCTCCTGTGGGAGACTATCATCTGTATCCCCTATCTTCTAGAGTAGGGGTGGAGGACTAGGGCCTTGAGGCCACACGTGGCCCTCTAGGTCTCAAGTGTGGCCCTTTGAATGAATACAAACTTCACAGAACAAATTCCTTTAATGAAAGGATTTGCCATAAAACTTGAACTCAGTCAAAAGGCCTCACCCAAGGACCTAGAAGGCCACATGTAACCTCAAGGCCTCATGTTCCCCACCTCTGCTCTAGAGTGTCTCTGAATGTGCTATCTCCTACTAAGTCAAGTGGTTCCTCTTCAATCAAACAATAAATAAATCAAGCACTGGTTTGAATAGTGTTTGCCAATTTCTGAAGAATAAATACTCACATTGAAAATTCAGCTGGTATAAGAAGCTGGTTCTAGCATGTCAATGAGTCTAACTTTATACATGATGCTGAGAGAAGAAATGTGACTTATATAGATAATTAGTGGCAGATGCAGAGTTCCAACCTAGGCCCTTAGTCTCTGAATGCAGTACTCATGCTCATACCACACTGCCCCTCATCTCTACAAAAAGCATGGAATTAGATTACAAATCAATACTTGCCCTATTTAATGAACTGATGCAGAGTGAAGCAAGCAGAACCAGGAGAACACTATACACAGTAACAACAATATTCTATGATAATCCCAAAGGACTCGTGATGGAAAGTGCTGTTCACATCCAGAGAGAGAGGACTTGGAACTCAAAAATTTTTAAAATGGAATGTTTAAGAATTTCTTTACATGTAATTGGGAGGAAAATAAAATACTATTTTTAAAGTACCTGTCCTAATCCCTGTTAGTCACACTTTGACATGAGGCTACTCAGTCTCCTAGAAAAAGAAGTAAAATGCTGCTTGCTATTCTGCCAGGGAAGGAGGAAGAAGAAAAAGAGAAGAAAAGGATCAGGAAGATGAAAGACAAGGAATGCTTCAATATACTGCTGGTTTGGGGCTGAAGAGACCCCATTAAGAAAGGTGTCATGGAGCTAGATATGATTGCAGGCAATAGGAGTGATGTGGATACAAACAGTACCCTAAGGGTTAATAGTAAGGGTTACTTTCCCAGGCCCCCTGAGGGGGTTTGAGGCTTATTCTTAGCCCATCATGTAACCTGAGGGTGCCTTAATACCCCTTCCCCTTATCTCAAAATACCATGCAATTTGTACCAGAAGAATTGCTTTTGTCCCCCTTATCCTGTGTCATTCGTCTTCCTCATCATGTGTCATGACAATTTTTCCTTTTCTTATGTCATCCATCTTCCTCATCCTGTCCCTGTATCTCCAACCCCCATTAGAAACCCTAAAATTACATTATCATCCTACAGGCTGTATAGCTTTTTGGCTATACAAGTCTGGTCCTTTTCCTACCGTGTTTCCCCGATAATAAGACCTATCCCAAAAATAAGCCCTCCCCTTACTGTGTAAGATTCCTCTAAAATAAGCCCTCCCCCAAAAATAAGCCCTATTGAGATTGCTACTGTAGTGAAGGTGATCCCCTGCGCTACACGCTACATTACGGTACCCTCTGTATGCACCGCCCCCCCCCCGTGAAACACATGCCGCGCTGCATCCAATCAGAGCTGCATCATCCTGTTCTTTATTGAATTCATTATTGAATAAAGGTACATTTTTTGTTCACATTTACCTGTTTATTAAAATTGCTGTCAATGTTCATTAAAATAAGCCCTCCCCTGAAAATAAGCCCTCTGGTGTTTTTCTGTCCAAAAAATTTAATAAGACAGTGTCTTATTATAGGGGAAACACGGTATATCGATGCCTTTGTTTAGCTCCTTGCTGAATCTCAGACTCATATGCTTTTGCGTCAATAAAGCTCCCTTTGGCTAAAGAGAAGGTCTGATTGAATTCTTTAAAAAAAAAAAAAAGATCTGAACCAGCTCTCCCAACTCTGACCCTTGACAAGGAGGAAGCTACAGACGCAGAAATCTTTAGCAGCAGCAGTAAAGAGAGACCACAGCTACAGAAGCAGCACCAGTGGAATGGAGAGGACACATATCCCTGCCATGGAATTCATATTCTCATGCACTCAGGCTATTGGGACTTCCCCTACACTTACCCTATGGGAGGCATATGTTTTCAAGGACCAAGGCTGTTCTCCTCTTGAGAAAAAGGATAAGAATCAGCTTTCATCAGGAATGTCAGAAAGGAGGGTAAGGAAACTCTCAAGAATGAAGTTTTGAAGACACAAGGAAAATAATTTCAATGAGTGAAAAAATGGGAGTTGTCTGAAGAAGTAAATGTGGATATACAGAAAATTCCTCAACCAATTTAGGTTTTTCATGATATATACAAAAGATGGAAGCAAAAGCCAGTAACAAAGGATGGATAACAGAAGTGTGACAACATTCTATAAAGATATTATCTATGGTGCTAGAACTCAGAATAAGTGATGACTGGCAAGGAAAGCTAAAAGTGAAAGAGGGGAAGGAGGGTTCTATTTCTTTTTTAACTGTTATTGGGGGGAAAGAGGACCAAAGAAGAGACAGGACTGTTTCCAAGCATCAGCAGAATGATGGGAATGGAAAAGAGAGAAGGAAAAACTGCTGGATTTTATTCTGTTTCAGTTTAATAAGAATAGCCAGGATTTATATAGTGCTAATTTTAAAGCATGCAAAGCAATTTATAAATAATATTTCATATGAAACTCATAACAACCCTAGGAGGCAGGTGCTATTATTAGCCCCATTTTACAAATGAGGAAACTGAGACAAAGTGACCTGCCCAGAGACAAGCAGTTAATCAATGTGTGAGACTGAATTTGAACTCATCTTCTTGGCTCCGGGTCCAGTACTCTATCTGCCTCTGCTAAGGACAATGACCTCTGAATGGCAAAGAATAGAATACAGAACTCTAATAAGGGGGTGGCTAGGTGGCACAGTGAATAGAGCACTGGCCCCAGAGTCAGGAGAACCTGAGCTCAAATCCGGCCTCAAACACTTAACACTTATTAGCTGTGTGACTTTGGGCAAGTCACTTAACCAATTGCCCTGTCCTCCAAAAAAGAAAAAAAAGGCTAATAGGAATACCAAAGATTAATAAAGAGCGCTTACCTCCTTTTGATGAATTTGAGTCACGTGGCCCAGATAAACTACAAACTCAGATATTGAAAGAATTGGCAGCTGTGACTTCTGAGTTAGTCAGTGACATTTGAAAGATGGTGGAAAACAAGAGGATTGAAGAAAGACAAATGTCATTCTCACAAAAGGAAAAAGAATAGAACTTACAAACTATAGGCCAGTGAGTTTAACTTTGGTTCCTAGAGGGGGAAAAATTATAGGATAGATTATTAAAGGAAATTGTTGGTAAACATCTTAGAAAAGCAAAAAGGTGATCACTGAAAATCATCATAGTTTCAATAAGAGGTCATGTCAGACTAAGAAGCTTATTTCCCTTTTGGTCAGGGTTACTGAGAAAGTAGAACAGGAGTGTGCTGTGGGTACAATTTATCTAGATTATAGCAAAGACTGTGATAGAGTATCTATCCTTTCAGAAAAAATGGTGAGATGTGTGCTAGACAACATTGCAATTAGATGAATTTATAACTAGTTAAATAGCTGAACTAATGAATAATAAATAACTAGCATTTGTACAGCACTTTTAAGTTTGCAAAGCAATTTACATATATTGCATCATTTGATCCTCACATATTATTATCCCCATTTTAGAGATAAGGAAACTGAGACTGACAAGAGTTAAATGATTTTTGCCTAGGGTCAGCTTCTAAGTGTCTGAGGCAACATTTGAACTTGAGTTGTCCTGACTCCAATTCCCCTGCTCTCTCCATTACACTATGTAGCTGTAGTAATCCTTAATGGTTCCATGTCAATATGGAAGGAAGTTTCCAGTGGAGTGCCTTAGGGATATGTGGGATGGAAAAGATCTTAACAGGTGAAAACACTGGGCTGAATCTAAGAAAATGACATTTACTAACAACAAATATAAGATCTTACACTTCCTCTCAAGAAATCAATTTCATGCAATTTTGGATAACAGTTTGAAAGGGGTGGGGGGGAGAGAGGGAGAGAGGGAGAGAGAGAGAGAGGGGGGGGGGGGTAGAGGGAGAGAGGTGG
This sequence comes from Petaurus breviceps papuanus, assembly GCF_028583685.1. Classification (NCBI taxonomy): domain Eukaryota; kingdom Metazoa; phylum Chordata; class Mammalia; order Diprotodontia; family Petauridae; genus Petaurus; species Petaurus breviceps. Next base: position 12,911,874 of record NW_027187376.1, on the reverse strand, counting down.
AGACTTTAGTTTACCACGAGCTCAGTATAACTCATTGGTATGCTATGGTAGCCAAAAATGAAATCTTGGACTGCAAAAAGAGATGCATAGCTTCTCAGAAAAAGTAAGTGACAATTCTGCTATACTCTATTTTGGTGGTGCCCAGAACTGGAAGTAATACTCCACATCTAGAAAAGACAATGAAAATCTGGTGAGGGTCTTCAAGGTCATAACATCTGAAGCCCAGCTGACAGAACTGAGGATGTTTAGAAGGAAGAAGGGTCAAGACAGACTTCATTGCTGTCTTCAAGTAATTGAAAGACTGTCATGTGAAAAAGGAGTTCAACTTATTCTTTTTGTCCCTAGAGGGCAGAACTGGAAGCAATGGAGAGAAGTTCCTAAGGGCAAATTTAGACTTGATCTCAGGAAAAAACTTCCCAACAATTTCAAAGGGAGAATGGGAAACTTTAGGAGGTAGCTGGTGGTCCTTTGTTTTCAAAGAGGGCCAATGACATTACAGGGTGATGTCTTGACTTGCAGAGTTGTAGGGCAGAGTTGCACGTAGTCCTCAGCCTCACTTTCTCTTCCAGAGACATCAAAGTCCAGTGGCAAGACAAGGTCAAGATGATGAAAGCCCAGGATGAAGTGGATGACCTTGGTGTCTTCCATGTCTGACCAAGCTCTAAACTCTCCACAGCACCTGTTTCAGCCAGCCTCATGACCACTGGAACAAATTACTCTCATCTGCTCCTTCCACTGGAGGAAATCTTTACATCTTTGGGGTAAACACTCCCCTAATTCGTCAATAGGTTTGAGACCCCTCAGTTCCCCTCAGCCTGGTTTAGCCCATTTGCTGAGATGGTTTTGTCAGGGTGGGGCCACCGCACATTCTACAGCTTCTTGGTGCCACAGGTAAGAGTTGGGTGAGAAGTGAACACAAAGGTGGGTGAACAGCCCTGGAAAGAGCTCTCACCCCAGAAGTGCTAGTTCTCCCTGAATACCCCATGCAGGAGGGCAGTACGTTCCTCCTCACTTTAGGACTTCAAGCAGAGGCTGAAGGACCACATCTCAGCTATGTTGTAGGGAGGGTTCTTATTGGTAGAACTAAACGCCACTCAATTACCTTGTAATTCTGAAATTCAGTGGCTATGTAACTCGTAATCTGATCACTAAATCCTATTGAATTTACTAAATGGAACTAGGATGCTAGTCCCCTTAGATTCAGCCCAGTGTTTTCACCTGTTAAGATCTTTTCCATCCCACATATCCCCATACTTTGAAGTAACCTTGCTATGTCCTGAATATGTTCAGAAGCCTTGGAAGCCTTGAGTTATTTGCAGGAATGGAATCTAATACCCCTGAGGGGAGATAAAACAAACCAGACAAGTGATTACTTTTTTTCCCAGAAGGAGATTTTGGGTAGGAGCATGAGCCAAAGAGATGAGTTATTATTGAAAGTCCCCAAGATAGAATCTGGTATGACTGCCAAAAGTAGGGGGGATTAGGAGCCTCCCTTGACACATGGGTTACATAAGCATAAAGAAATAATGAAATTAGAAGGATGGGCTGAAAATAATCAAATTAATTTTCATGGGAAAATGCAAATTAGACATTGGAAGATGTCCAAGAGACGTTGGAAGGATGAAAGAAGTCACTAATGATACTTAAAGAGATTAAGGGAGTAAGGGTAAGTACACTGGGCAGCATTATTATGTAACATTTGGGAGGGAGAAAGAGTCAGTATTATTTTGGGAGTTGCATACTGTGAATTATCTTTTTAGAGAGAAAGACACTATGCTATGAATTTACAAGATGGTTCCTAGAATACTGCAGTTTGGAAGTATATCTTATTATTTGGGGGAGAAAACACAGAATGCTAGTTAAATCTAGAAATTGTAAGATCTAGAGAACAAAGAGATTTTATAGGTCATTTTATTAATAAAGTCATTTGTTCAAGTCACATAGAGAAGTGGCAGTCAGAATTTGAACTGAGATCTTCTGGAACTGTCTATACTTTTTACATGACACCAAGCTTTCTATTATTAGACAAATCTTCAGGATGAAAAAAATAGTTCATGGATTTAACAGCAAAGTTCAGTCCAAAACTCAGTCCAAGTATTCAGCACACACATACACAGAAATCCAGCACAACAAAATAATTTGGGTGATCCTTCAGAATCTCTAAGTGATAGGAATTGACCTGTAGCTCAAAAAAGAAAAAATAGAAACATATTTAAAGAAACAGAAAGAAATGGAAGGATTTTTAAATTGTGAACACAGAACATGTAACTGTGGGTAACAGTGACACAGAAACAGAGTAGCGGTATTTTCCATCAATACTTCTTAGTTTGACTCCATGGAATATCCTGCTTCCCCAGAATAAGCTGGTCACTGATCACAGGATAAGCTGATGAGACACTGACTGACTCGGTTTTTGATAATCAGCACCTCAACTCCTCCAGCTGCTTCTTCCTTCTGATTAAAGGGCTGGAAGCTGAAGGCTAGAGCAGTCAACTCCTCCCAAAGCCTTCCTCTAACAGAGGGCTCAGATCAGAACTTTGCAGGTAACTTTCCATTTTTCCATCATAAGCTCTGCTCAAGTTTCAGCTCCATGAAACACCAGGACCTTGTGCACCCAATCTCCCCTTCCCTCCCCTCTTCGATAGCTACCCCTCCAGCTTCCTTTTATGTGTTCTCTTCCCCCATTACATTGTAAGCTCCTTGCAAGCAGGGACTTTCTTTTTCTTATTTGTATACGCAGAACTATAATGCCTGACACATACAAGGAGCTTAATAAAAATTTGTGGAATTGAATTGAATTGTTTTCTTCAGAAATATCTAAAGTGATTTTTCAAAAACTCTACCTTGCTTATTTAAAATCTTTCCTTTGCAGATGACCTGCAGCTAGAACAAAGTACACTAATATCTCAATAAATAAGAATTGACTTTGTATGAAGCATACTGAAGATCGGGCATGTTAAAAAAAAATTATATAGATAATCAAATAGAGATCAAAACCTAAATCACATTACAACTAATTCAGTGAAGCATCCAATATTTTTCTATTTTTATTTTAATTATGCCATTAGCTTTTTTTAGCATAGCTATTTCCTACTATGCTCCTGTCCTTAATATAACCCTTCCTGTGAAACAATCTTTCTGGCAAGGATTGTACTGGCTGCCTGGTGCTAGGGGGCCTAGGTCGCTAAATACCCTGGGAGTTGTATTTCTTAGTCTGGGAAGAAAGGAAGCTAACTTGATATCAAGACTAGAAGCAACAATTTTCCCCTAGAGCAGAAGTTTTAAGGATCTCTTCAGAAAGAAGAAATATAAAACAAAGACAGAAGAGGGAGCTGCTAGGATGTCCCTCCCACTCACCCACACACACCCACTCACTGGCAGAGTCAGAGTCAGCGTGACTGCATGGGTGGCTGAAACAGTAACATTAGTAGTTCCTCTCCGTAAGCCTTCCCTTCAGTAAAGCAGGAAGGTGGCAGACTGTGGCTTTTGTGGTGGTGTTTGCTGCTTCTGCATCACAGGCACTCAGATGGCTAGAGCATGAAGCTGGGAGGGAGGGGGGGAGATATGGAGAAACTAGCAATTCCTATCTTCTCAGCCTTACTTCACTTAGGTATATCTGGATCCTATTTATAAACACGAATTTTTGTTATGTTTAAAAAAAACTACATCTAACTAATCTAATCTTATTACTCAGAAACATCTGTGCTCTACCGTGTCCTTTGAATTTCCTTGTGTCCTGTGTCCATGAGGGTGCTGGATAACTCTGGGAGCCACAAAGGAAAGTGTGATCTTTGCTAGAGGAGGGCAGAGATCCCTGCCCATTACTAGAGAATTAGCATTCTCTGAGGACATAGTCTGGAGTCCTGACCATGTTACTTGTTTCATAATCATACTTCCGAGGGCAGAATCACTACCAGTTTGGAGAGCTAACAGCTTCATCAGACACTGAGCCAAACACATTGCAAACCTCTAGTGGTTACAACGGTAACCAAAAAAAAAGTGAAAATTAACTGACTTGGCTACTGCATCTGACAGGATAGACAACACTACACACCTGCAGTGTCCCCCCTCCCACCCAAAAGAAAGGGGAGAAGTCGGTTTCATCATCTTTGCTTGGGGACTGTGTAACAGGATCAATAATGTTTTAATCGCTGTGCTTTCCATAATTTCTTATCTCTGTAGTTCTACAGCCCTTTATTATTAAGTGTATAAGGACATGATTTTGCTTCTTTAAATTGTTGAAATATAAACTCCATCCTTCCTCACTTTGAAGAATGTAAAATGAATGACTATTGCTTGCTATAGCATATATGCATGCTGTCTATGTATATGTTAGCACATGCCCACATCATCTGAGACAGTCACCTATGGGGGAGATGCTAGGGCCCTGCTTCTAGGAGTTAGGAGAACTGGTGCATTAATGGACATTTTGTTTTGGCCTACCATATTGTGGGGAGCAGTCTCTTTTCCCATTGGCTGGGTAGGCACAGTCTACGTCTTTTAAATACCCTAAATGAGCAGTGGCTCTCCCAGCATCTTTGTTCAAGGCTGAAGGACTCCACTCCCAAGCTGATGCCTTGAGGTAAAGGGGCAGAGCCCAAGAGCCATCTCCCCCACCCCTCTTATACAATATGACCCTGAGAAATAGATGTGGGGTTTCAGTCTTGTTTTATTTGTTCTTTTCAGTTCTAGGTGCAGGAAGTGAAGTCCCTGACTAGGAAACTCAAACCATGGGGATCTTGGAACCTAGAAATCCAGACCAGATGTTTCAGAAAGCCCAGAAGAAAGGCTCTGAGAAGCCAGGGTCCCAGCTGAGGGCAGCTTTGGACTTGAATTTGTAGGACTAATGCTATATAAAAATTGAATTAAGTTGTGAGACAATTCCTCTTGCCTCTCTAGACACTGAAATGGTTTAAGGGGTTCTACTGGAGATGGGGAATGTTTGCATATTTGTTCTCGCTATATCTTTGAAGTAAACATTTCTATATAAAAGTTAATCTGGTGGTAAGTGGGCAAATGAAACAGGAATACTACTTATTGGACCCTAAAATTGTAGAACACAACTGGCTGGGGCTCAAGCTAATATAAGCTAAGAGAGACTTCCTCAAACCCCTCGGGGTACCAGAGAAACTGCAGGGAGAGATGTTAACACACCTGGCCTCACACAGTGAGCCAATGTAAACGTGTGTTGTACATACTCGCATACATGCATTTCTACATACATAGTGAGACTGAGAAGGAAAGTCTTTCTCTAGCAATCCAAGATCCTTATGGGTTGGGAATTTATTCCGCCTCCCCTCTGAAATCTGAGTCAGCATTTCACAGCAGAATTCTGAGAGGAAACAACTGTAAGCACTTCTAGGAGGCTTTTGATTCCTCACTTGAAACAATCCAAGATCGTGCTCCTGGAACTTGTCAGAAAATTAACATGCATCTTGTAAGTGTTAAGTGTACTGTGCTTTTTGTTTTCACTCCTAAAACCAGATGAGGAAATTTTCTCCTCTTTTCCCACTAGATAAGATTTCATCTGGGCTGCTCGGATAGGGCCATAATACCTGGCATCATACTCAAGCCCCTCTATATTCCCCTTATTAGCTAACCTTCATTAAACCAAAGAACATTCCAGTTCCACGCTCTTATCCTCCTCAAGCCATTACCCCACTCAAAGATCCCAATAGTAAATAAAGGAGATCCAGGTAACAGACAGCACTTTGTTCCCCACCAGTCCCTTCCTAGAAACCTCCAGAAGCATGGAGTGCCTTTAACTCATGTCGAAGATGGGAACTTCTCTATTCAAAAAGGCAGAATTGGGAAGCCATCTTTGAAACTATCACACCCCCCAGATCTGGGGAACTACCACACCATCGCCCCGAGCCGGATGCAGATCTGAAGGCCCAGAACATGCTAGTCCTATCCCTAGTCATCTATAAAGAGTATCTCCTGAGATGAATAAATCTCCTTTGGATACATAAGTCTGGGGCATTGATTTCCTTTTCCCTTCCCTAGTGTGTAGACTTGAGTTATCTCATTTGGAGAGACATTTGCTGCCAAAAGGAGGAGTAGAAATAAGTTAAAAGAACTGATGAAGTTTCTCGATTTTTAAACTCCTCAGACTCAAGCAGACCTCAATCTGATTACTACAACAAGTAGCTCTGATTTTGGCCTGAGCTTAGCCATTGCATTCTCTCTGTCTTTAGCTGTCAATTTGTGTTGTTTTTATTTATATTCTTTGTGTACATCATTGTTCTATTTCTGCTCTTTTTATTCATTCTCCAGTTTATGAGTCTTCCCATGTTTCTCTGAGTATTTTATATTCATCATTATTATAATAATTATATATGTAATATATAATTATATTCATCATTATATTTTATATTCATCACTCAATATTGCATTGAGATAATATTACAGAGAAACAGTATGATGGAGTAAATAAAGAACTGGTCTCAGAGTCCAGAAGGCTTGGGTTTGAGTCCCATCTCTAATACACACTGGCAGACTAACAGTGGAGAAGTTATGCAGTATCAGGCAATTCCTTAAGACTGCAAGTTGTAGAATGGTTGCGGATCTACATTATTCAAGAGAGTTCCCAATAACGATAAAATCATGAGTCCAAAACAAACCAAAAAATCCTAATATACTGCACCATGTATTAATTGTACAGCTTGACACAGTGGATAGAAAGCTGGCTTTCTTCCATCTGCATCACTTTGTACTTCTCATGTTTCTCTGATTTCCTCATATGCAACATTTCTTGTATTGTGATAACATTCCAGATTGTTAATGTACTATAGAGGCTAGAGACTTCACCTGGTCTCAGTGACCTAGGGGATCAAGTCCACATACTGGCTGTGTGACCCCAGACAAGTGACTTAACCTTTTGGGGGGGAGGCCAAGAGTCCTGTGTCCAGATTCTTTTTTGTCATCATCTAAAGATTTTTCCTACTGTCAGGCTTAATTGACTCTTCTACAAGAACTACATTGTAGGATCACCTCTTTGCTTTTTAAAATTATTTTTATTCTGAACTTAACAAGCATAAACTATATGAACATTTCCATAAACAAAGTAGAATAGAAAAAGAGATTGCATGCAAAACTGCAAGTCTTTCCTACATATAGATGCTTTTTATTTTAAGTACATAATAAGTTAAGCATATAATTTTCAAAGCTGTCTTGCTTGTCTCTAATTCCTTCTGTGCATTTTTTTAAATTATTCAATGCTGCTCTTTTCTATCTTTTGTTTGGTTTGGGTTTTTTTTTAGACAACCCTATTGCTAGTCCCCTTCTCTTCTTTAACTACTTCCCCACTTAAAAATAAATAAATAAAGTCCATTAACAAATATGCGTTATCAAGCAAAATATATTCCTATGTTGGCCATGTCCGAAACAATATTCCTCACCCTACACTTGGACTCAATCACCACTCCATCAAGAAGTAGGCAGCATCTTCATCATCAGTCCTCTGGAATCATCAATTCTAAGATGATAATTTAGAACTAGAAGGGACCTTGGAGGTCATCTTGTCCAGTCTTCAGGCTACCTCCTAAATCATGACTATTCCTTACATTGATCAGCGTTCTTAAGTCTTTTTTATTGTTTAATTTATTCATCTGGATCTGCTTTGTTGTTGTTGTTATTGTTGTTGTTCGGTCATTTCGGTCACATCCAACTCTTTGTGACCCCTCTTGGGGTTTTCTTGGCAAAGATAATGGAATGGTTTGCCATTTCCTTTTCCAGTTCATTCTACAGATGAGGAAGGTGAGGCGAGCAGAGTTAAGTGACCTGTCAAGAGTCATGCAGTTAGTGAGTATCTGAGGCAAGATTTGAACTCATGAAGATGAGTCTTCCTGACTCCAGGCCTGGCACTCTATCCATTGTGCCACCTTCACTTCACTACATATTAATTGATACAAGTCTTTCTGGGTTTCTCTGAAACCGTCCCTTTCATCATTTCTTCTGGTACAATCATATCCTATTACATTCATATACCACAGTTTATTCATTCATTCCCCAATTGATGGATATCTTTCTTATTTTACATTTTTTGCTATAACAAAAAGAGCTGACATAAATATTTTTGCATTATGTATGCATATATATATATATATATATATATATGTCCTTTTCCTCTTTCTTTGATTTCTTTGGGAGTATTAGTAATCCTCATTTCTTTGTTCACAGGAAGAACAGTTGTGAGGAAGAAAACAAATTTAAATTGTGCAATACCTAAAACTCCTTAATTTAGAGCAAATTTATGACTGGGCATTTCCGGGTTCTGAGAGAGACTGGGGACCCACACTTACTCAGAAGATGTTTGAGTATATATTGTTTATTGCTTTTATCATTACTATGCTAAGAGTAAATACTACATACAGTACCCAAGTATGCCTATTTGTTCTATGGAGTCAATTCCAGTTTTTGTTAAAGTCACATGATTAGAAGTCATTGAAACATAGGCAATTCAAGGAGGAGGTGGACTTTTGCCAGTTGATGAACGTTCAAGAACTGGTTTCTGATTGGGCAAGTCCACAAATCCATATACCTCTAATAATAATCATTATAATTATAATAATAATAATAGCTGGCATTTATATAGTACTTTGAGGTTTACAAAGCACTTTACAAATATTAGTTCATTTTATCCTCACAACAACCCTAGCAAGTAGATGCTATTTTATAGACAAAGAAATTGAAACAGAGATTAAGTGACTTGACCAGGGTCATACAGCTAGTGTGTATCTGAAGTCATATTTGAAATTAGGTCTTCCTGATCCCCTGTTCAGCACTCTATCTACTCTACAACCCAGCTGCCCTAGAGAATTTATTAGTATAACACTGTATCAGCAATGCCATATTCACAATGCCTATAGAGATTACAAATATGCTGATATAATTATCCATCACAAAATACATCAGGTTTGCCATTTGGGGAAATAAACTAGAAAATTTATTAAGATACCAAAAGACTGAGTCCCAAAACCAGAAAGTGAAAGCCATCAGAGTAGTTATGACATTGGCACAGGTAGATAAAGTAGAAAGCACCCACATTTTCAAGCCTT
>NW_027187376.1:12872639-12902805 GCF_028583685.1 Petaurus breviceps papuanus | reverse complement strand
AAAAAAAAAAAAAAAAGGCAACTGCCACCAACTGCCAACCGCAGGACTGTTAGCTCGGCTTTTCACTTTCTCTTGCTCTGCTATGTCAGCACGTCCATGGGGCATGGGAGATCTTTAAATCCCATAACCCTTACAAACACCAAATAAAGAGGGGGAGCTGTGGGTAGAAGATCACTGAGTCCTTGATAACTATAACGAAGACATACTTCCTCAATATAATGCATGTACTTAATTGCCAAGGTAAGCACTGATCTTCCCAAAACCATATCTTTTTCTGCAATCAATATCAGGTGAGTGACTAGCAGTACCACCCCATGGTTAGGTAAAGGAAGACAGGGAAGGGGTAAGGAGAAGAATAATTTTTATTTACTATCATACAAGTAAAAAATGTTAAAAACCCCAGCTTAGTTTTTCCCTTCTCTTCTGTCTTCCTGTACCTAAACTTTCATTATGAATTAACATGTCAAAAGTAGTCTTCTAATATCTGAGATATCATTCTAAAAGTAGCTAAAATCCTGGGACCTTTTCATAAAAAGAGAGAGAGAAATTAGAGAAATTATTTGCCCTAGTGGCTTGTTTATTTTATTTTATTTGCTTTTTGGAGGGCAATTGGGATTAAGTGACTTGCCCAAGGTCACATGGCTAGGTTTTTGTGTGTGTGTTAAATGTCTGAGGCCAGATCCAAAACTGGGTCCTCCTGACTCCAGGGCCAGTACTCTATTCACTGCACCACCTAGCCACCCCTAAGTGACTTGTTTCTTTTAAAGAATTCTTGTAACCTATTCAACAAGGCACTATTCCTAAGAAGTATTCACCAAGATATGAAAATAGATGTCTTTTAAAGACTCCTGAATTGTAACCGAGATAGATGAAGTAGGATTTAACCATTTTATAGAGAAAGTGTTCTATGGTAACCAATCAAATAAATCATGTAGAAAGAGCACCAAAACACATCCAACTGTTCATAAAGTAGGAACAAAATCCTATGTTGCTTTTCCTAGTGAACCGATTTGATGTCCTAGTTTTCATACTTCATTTGTAATCCTATACCAAACCCCACTGCAACACCTTCCTTGGCAATCTTCAAGGCAGCATGAAATAATGGAAAGAGCCCCAAATTTGGATTCAAAGAACAGGGATGCAAATTCTTGCTCTTCCACTTACTCTGTGTGTGACTTTAAGGCAAGTCATTTGCCCTCCCTCAGCCTCACTTTCCCGATACATAAAATGAAGGTGCTGTACTAGGTGATTTCCAATATTCTTTTCAACTCTAGATCCTATGACCTACACAGGGCTGAGGCCTTTGCAAATACTAGAAAAATTCTAGTTGCTTAGTACAAGTTAGATAACAGAAATCATAAGTGTCATCTATCAGACTAGACTATCACTCATGTCATAGAACACAGAATTAATCCTCCAGGAACCTATCCTGACAATCCCTTAAGGGGGTAGATACATTGGACTATTTGATAAGAATACTGAACAAAAAAATATCCCATCTATGTAGATTCTAATGAGGTTTTATTTCATACTAGTTTTACTGGAATTAGTAAATATTGTCCTAGATTAAGTTTGAGACTAGCCTAAAATAGGACTCCTAACTAAGAGTAAGATAAAGTAGGTAAAATGTGAGCAGGAAGCAATGGAAAGAGTGCTAGGCTTTGGAGTCAGAGGACCTGTGTTTGAATCCTGACTCTACTTAAGCAACTTTGAGTTAATCACTTATACCTTAGGGACCTCAGTTATCTCATCACTTATCTGTAAAATGAGTGGCTTGGGGGGGAGGGGAGGATGTCACGGCTAGGTGGTGTAGTGAATAGAGCATCAGCCCTGGAGTCAGGAGGACCTGAATTCAAATGTGGCCTCAGACACTTAACACAAAAACTAGCCATGTGACCTTGGGCAAGTCACTTAACCCCAATTTCCCTACCTTCCCCCTCCAAAAAAGCAAAAAAAAAAAAAAAAACTAGTAGCTTGTATTAGATGGCCTCTAAAATCCCTTTCAGCTCAAAATCTTACTCTTCAACTTTAAATCTTAAGAGCGACATTGTCAATAAGGTTATTCTACTCCATGAAGCATCATCATGGTTTGCAGGTAGGCTAGTCCAGTAAAGGGATAGCCTGGGCAGGTACCACCAATCTAAAAGTCTTCAGCTGTGGTTTTGAAAACTGACTGTGTTTTTGTCTAGAGTTTAGTCCCCACTGAGCTTAGAAAGCTGGCCACCTGAATGTTTTACAACTATAACAATTCATGTAAACTATCTCTTAAGGTATGGAGGACCAGCAATTTGCATCTTTGTAGGGTAGACACACATCAGTGGAATACTGGATGTAAATAAGATCTTAGTATAATGTCTGACATACAATAGGTGTTTAATAAATGCTTGCTGATTCATCCTAAAAATATTTAAATATTTTGATAATGGTTCTAACTCTCTCCCTTCTAGAGAACTAATTAAACATTTCCTTGCTCCCTTTCCTCCATATACATTTCTAAATACAACTTATTATACATTTTTTTAAAATAATGTGACTCCTACCCAGGAATTTAAATTCAAAGATTTGAGTGTTTTTCGGAGATTGAGGCAAAGAATAGATCTTAAAAATGCTGGTGGACAGTGCCATCTAGTGGCCAAAGATCAGATAAAACATTTCCTCTTTTAACTGACAAGCTGTTCCAGTCAGTCAATTAAATACTTGTTAAACACTTTCTGTGGGCTAAGCACTGTTCTAAACAATGGAAATTTAAAAAAAAAAAAAAAGATCTCTGCTTTACATCCTAATGGATGGAGGATATAACGTGCGAATAACTATGTATATGCAAGATATATACAATGTAAATAGAATGTGATCTCAGAGAAAATAAGTGGGAGAAACAAGGAGGGTGGGAGGGGGTGAATTTTTTCTTTTTTAACTGAGTCTTAAAGGAGGTCAGGGAAGCCAAGAGGTGGTATCAAGGAAGGGAGAGCATTCTGGTCATGGGGTCAGCCAGTAAAACGACAGTGAGATGAGATGGAGTGTGATGTGGTGAGAACAGCAGGCAGGTCAGTCTAGCTGAGCTGTAGAAAAGGTAAAGGAGAGTCAGATGTAAGACCAGGAAGATAAAAAGGGGTTAAGTTGTGTCCACAACCCAAAAAATCAGCTTTTTAAATAACACCAATGTGAAAACATCACAATTTCCAAAGAATCAAAGGTGTGAGTAATGTTGGGGCAGTAAAGAGATAAATGGTGGGCCCAAGTAGAATATGGTATATTTCCAATGGTATGGACTCAGGAAGTGATGTAAAATATATCACCCAGAAAATGCATGATCAGAAAAAGGAAGCTGGTCAGTAATGGAACAAGAGGGAGAGAGAAGTTACCATCATGCTGTCAACCACATGCTGTCCTGGTGCCCAACAAATAAAAACCATCTGGAGAAAGGACTTTAGCACACTGGGTAGATCTCAGTGAAGAATCTGGTCAACTAATATTTAGTAAGTCCCTAGTGTGTTCCAGGACCTGTACTAAGGATCCAGAGAAAGGCAGAAGACAGTTCCTTCCCTCAAGGACCTCACAGTCTAATGGGAGAACGTGGATATGGATCTACAGAATGAGAAAATACAGATGGTTTGTGCTCTGTAGTGATGGCGGGAATACCCACATTGAGGAATTCACACATTTTTCTTTCTCTATACTAACTGTACAATGACAGGAGCCCTGCCAGCCCTCTCCCTCTTCCCTCTTCACACTGAGATTCCTTTATCTTTCTATCAGTCCTTCATTGGAGGCAATGAATGGTAGGGAAAGAAAACTGCCCTGGGAGAGACAAGTCCTAGATTCTAGTTCCATCTCTGCTGAAGGAAGGAAACAAATATTTATTAAGTACCTGCTGCTACTTAATGTGCCGGGCATTCTACAAATATTATCCCGTTATATCTTCATAAAAACCTGGAGAGGTAGGTGCTCTTAGTAACCCCATCAACAGTTGAAGCACCAAAGGCAAACCAAGTCATCCTGACTCCAGACCCAGTTCTATATCTATCCATTACACTACCTAACTGCCTCTAAGTTCTAGAGCTCTCTAGCTACTATTATTTTGCTTTGATGCTTTGGACAAGCCATTTTAAACCCCTGGATTTCAGTTCTCTCATTTGCCAAAGGAGATAGTTGGGTTAGATGGCATATAAGTTCCTTTCTATTTCTAAAGCTTTACAATGCTAGGGTTACAAGTATAACTGAGAAAAAGGGTCAGTCCTTTAAGAATGTGCAAAATGTTCCCTGCTTCTAATCCAACCCCATGGAAAACTTTTGGGAAATAGTTTTCTGGTCATGATGACTCAGAGGCTGGTGCTAAGGGATAATGAAAAAAGTCTTCTACTTGACTGCAGAGCTGGAAGAAATGGTGACTAGGGAGTTCCTAAGCCAGAACTAAGCATGCATACAAAAGGGTCATCCCATATATTACTTGGTCTCTTTCCTTTGCCCACTTTTAGAGTGAGTGTGAGACAGTACTCATTTAAGCTAGTTCTAAAAGCTGGAGTTGGGGAGAAGGCACTGACCACAAATCCTCACCTGGTTGCCATGTTATCAGTGAGCACATAGCAGCACCTCTGGGGTGTGTGTGTTTGTGTCTGTGTGTCTGTGTTTGTGTCTCTGTGTGTGTCTGTGTATCTGTGTGTGTCTATGTGTGTGTTACAACATTGGAATGCCCAGGCTACTTGGTGAATTTGAAAGATACAAAGGTTCATCAGCAATGGAGGTGACGGAGTAGCCAAACTTGCAGGTGGAAATGTCTAGGCCAAGACCTTGTGAGCATTGCAAGGTCTAAAGCTGGCCTCTACCCCTTTCCTGGCACCCAACTAGGAGAGGAGCAAAGAGTACCAGCACAAGCTGACAAGCCAATCCTGGCCCAGCAGCAAGTAGAACTACCTACCCAGGGGTGGACTGACCCATCCTGCTGAGATATCTTGACTTTCAAGGGCCCAGACCAACAGAGCAATTTTTCCATCACCATTGCTACACACTGCCACAAAATTCTTGAGAGCTCCACAAAGAGAGTGTAATGGGAATGTAAATTTTTAAGATCTTCCCTGCCCCTAGGCTAAAGTGCACCTGGAGCCTGGGGTGGGAGGTTTGTTTTTCAGTAGATACTTCTTGATTGGCCAATGAGTCAATAAGATTGTTACATTCTCTGAGCCAGGAGAAGGCTATATGAGCCCTGATGTGAGGCTTTGTTTTGGGGCTCACTTTGAGAAGTGTTCTGTGATTTGATATGTATTCTGGGAAGCTGTTGTCCAGAGCCCCCCGGCTTTGAAAAACCCAGATGTTGATTAGGTATGGATGTAATGGTTGGACAGTTTGGAAATCTGTCTACTTGATCTGTTTCTCTGTCTTGATAATTCTGTCTGTATACTTTGAAGTTCAGGGTGCTGACCTTTTTCCCCTGAACGAGGTAAACGATATATGTTTGATTGATTAAAGTAAGCTTGTTAACCCATTTTGAGTTGCTTTCCTTTATCAAAGCAGATCCAAGAACCTGTGGTGGCAGCAAACCCTGAGGATGCTTGGGGTGCTTGCTGCCACAGGGAGAAAAAGACTTCCAGGGCCAAGAGATGGAAATAACCCCCTTTTTAAACATGTTTTCTCTATACACATGTGTCACTACCAGTGTACTTTAAATTAAATTCCCAGGGATGTTGTATGTACAAAATAAGAATACATCCCTGGCTTGGGTTTAGGGCAGGGTTGCAGGGGATAGTAAGGAGGGGTGATTTTTTTTTTCCAACTGTACCTTCTCAATAAATTTCTTTTTTTTTTTTTTGGAGGGGGGCAAGGCAGGGCAATTGGGGTTTAGTGACTTGTCCAAGGTCACACAGTTGGTAAGTGTTAAGTGTCTGAGTTTGGATTTGAACTCAGGCCCTCCTGATTCCAGGGCGGGTTCTCTATTCACTGCACCATCTAGCTGCCCCACAATAAATTTCTTTTACAATTCACCTGGTTGATTAATAATGGAGAACATACAAACTGGGGCTCAGGAGGTAGAGGATTAGAAATTACAGCCCCTTAAATTTATCCTCTAGGATCCTAAGGGAAAAAGCAATCAGTCACCCCTCTGAAGATTCAACCTGTTTGCACAAATGGGATTTGGGGAAGTGGCCCCAGGAGAGGATGCTTGGAATGGCAATTATGGATAATGGAGATGAGAAAGCTGGGAAGTAGGTTGCTGGTTCACCTTCAGGATTTTAAGGAGCAATGATGCATAGTGGGTAGAACACCAGAGAGACTGAGAAGATTCTGGATTCAAATATTGCCTCTGATACTTTATAGCTACATAACTACAGGCAAGTCACTTAACCTTTCTGAACATCCATTTTCTCAACTGTAAAATGGAGATAATAATGCCTGCCATGATTTTTTGTGTGTGTAGCTCAAATGAAATCATGTTCTATAAAGTAGTTTGCAAGCTTCAAAGTGCTATATAAATGGTAGATATTATTAAGATTAGGCTAAATTTGCTTAGAGGAGTGGCCCTGTAGAACCATCTACCCCTAAATTTCAACTGCATCGAATAAACATGTCTATAACACCTAGAGTACCAGGTACCTATCTGGTTTCTCATAAGGAACAAGAATGACACATATTTAGAAAAAAGAGGTGATCAAAGCACATAGGTTGATGGGTAATTTACACCTCCAACACAGAAGAACCTCAGATATTTTCTGATTTTGTCATTGTGCTCCTAGGTTTGCTCTCTGCTGGTCTTGTATCCCAAATAATCTACACTAGAAAGCTTGTTTCCACTGGATCTACAGGACCAAGTCAATCAATCAATAATCATTTATTAAGTAGGCACTGTGCCAAGCGCTGGGGATACAAAAAGAGAAAAAAGCCAACCCTTCATATGTAAACAAATATATACAAATGAAGATATAGACAGGATAAATAGGAAGTAATTAGCAGAGGGAAGGCACTAGAATTAAGAGGGATTAGGGAAGGTTTCCAGTTAAATAAAAGATTTTAGTTGGGACGTAAGGGAAGCTAGGGAGATCAACAGGAGCAGTGGAGGAGGGAAAGTGTTCCAAGAATGGGGAACAGCCAGAGAGAAAGACAGAAGCAGAGACACGAAATGACTAGTTCTTCTCTAGAGAGGTCACTCATGCACAAAGCCTCCACCAGGCAGATGGTGATCATCACTGCTTCTCTAGTGGTATGTTTAATCCTGGGTACTACCAGCAACAATTGCATTGGGTATATGATTAAGAAGATTCTCTCTGCATGCAATTCTGCTTTCAACTGAAACCTTTCAGGGTTCTCACAAACAGACTAGACTTTGCCAGGTTCTTTCAGTTTAAAACTCAAAGTCTTTTGTTAGGACTTTTTTAAACCAATATCTTTTGTTTTTACATCACTTTTTTTCTTTATCTTTTTTTTTTATAATATATGCCTATCTCCCCTATCTCACACAGAGAGCTTATATGAAGTATATATCTTATAATCCAGAATGAAAGGACAAAAGCACTTCAACAAAACTAACCAGCATGTCAACTGAGTCTGATAGTATTTGCAAAGAGGAGGGGAGGTGCATCGCACCAAATGAAATAACATTTGTTAAGTGCTTTAATGCATAGTAGATCTATATAAATACTTGTTCCCTGCCCCTCTCCCTATTACTCTCTCTTCTTCTTGGCCAAGATTGGCCACTATAATTATATTGATATTAGGTTTGTTGTTCTTTGCATTTCCATTACTGAAATCACCATGTATAGTTTTCCTGGTTCTGCTTGCTTTACCCTGGCTCTCTATTGGATCATGTAAGTCTTTTTATGCTTCTCTATATTTCTTTATATTCATTGTTTTCTGTAGCACAGTACAACTCCATTACATTGCTATATCACAACTTGTTTTGCTATCAATGGGTATCTGCTTTGTTAATAGCTAGTATTTATATAGCACTTTAAGGTTTGCAAAACACTTTACATATATTATCTCATTTAATTCTCACAACAATCATATTATTGATAGGTGCTATTAGTATTCCCATTTTATAGGTAAGGAAACGGAGAATGAAAGAGGTTCAATGACTTACTCATGGTCACACAACTAGTGTCTATGATAAAATTCTAAGATATTCCCAAATCCAACACTTTATTCATTGAGCCACCTAGATGCCTACTTTTTTTTTTTCCAGTTCTTTGCAAAAAAGTACTGCAATAAATATTTTGGTGAATAAGAGACCTCTCTATCTTTGACCTCAGTGGTATGATAGATATATGCCTATAAGTGGGATCTCTGGATCAAAGGGTATGGATATCTGAGTCACTTTTTTTTTTTGCTTTTTGGAAGGCAATTGGGGTTAAGTGACTTGCCCAAGGTCACATAGCTAGTTTTTTGTGTGTGTTAGGTGTCTGAGTCTGGATTTGAACTCAGGTCTTCCTGACTCCAGAGCCAGTGCTCTATTGCTCACAGTAACTACTGTGCCACCTAGCCACCCCTCTGAGTCACTTTCTTGTCATAACTCCAAACTACTTTCCAGAATAGTCAAAACAATTCACAATTCCATTGTGTATTAGTTTGCCTTTCTTTCCACAACAACATTGTTCCACCAACATTGACTATTCCCATCTTTTGTCATCATTGACAATTTTATGAGTGTGAAGCAAAAACAGTTGTGCATTTATTTGATTATAAATAATTTGGAGTGTTTGTTCATTTGGTTTGCTAAGGTTCCTTTAGAGAAGAGATTCTCAACTTGGGGGCTACAAACTTGCTTTTTAAAAAATATTTTGATGGGGTGGCTAGGTGGCACAGTAAAGTGCTGGCCCTGGAGTCAGGAGGACCTGAGTTCGGTCCCGGCCTCAGACACTTAACCCACACAAAAAAACTAGCCGTGTAAACTTGGGCAAGTTACTTAACCCCAATTGCCCTCCAAAAGGCAAAAAAAAAATATATATATTTTGATAACTATTTCAATATAGTAGATCTTCTTTTCAATCTTGTGTTTTTTACTTTATCTTTTTAAAAAGATTATTCTAAAAAGAAGTTCAGAAGATCCCTCCTCATTTCCACTCCCTAGCTTCCCTGACTTCCATCAAGTCTCTGCTAAGGTTCCTTCTTCCAGAAGCCTTTCCTGCTTCTACCTAACCTTCTCTCTGAGATTGTCTCCCATGTTATGTATATATTTTTGTGATATATGCGTGTGTATGTATGTATATGTGTGTGTGTGTGTCTTTATTTCATTTTGCCTTTTTTTGTATCCTCAACACTTGGCAGTGCCTGGTAAATAGTTGCACTTAATAAATGCTGGCTAATGTAATTTGACTTCACCATGCAGCCAAAGGAATCCATCACACACACACACCTTCTAGCTTAGAGGGAAAGGTTTGTTTGGGTAGGAAGGAATAAAGTAAGGGGGTGGGATTGGGCTGGGCTTTCCTTTTGTTTGCTTGTTAGTTTGTTTTTTTCAACAAAAGGTGGCCCAACCCTTACTCTCAGAGTATAGCCTTTCATCTCCAAAAGGAGGAATTTGCCCCAAGCATCTAGCTCTTACTTTCACCTACTCAGTGGTGAAGTGGAGAGGTTGAACCAGTATTTAAAAAACTGAGTAGGAGTAGGACCATTCCCAGGTACTTTTTACTAACTAGTATGTATAGTTTTAATTATATTTTTTTTAACTCTCAACTTTAATTTCAAAAAATCCAGATGGTTCCCTATTTAATTCCCAGTTGTGGATCCTGCACCCCCAAATTCATTTCAATGGAACCTTTCCACAAAAATCCCAGTCCTGAGAGGAGACTCTATAGTTTTTGTATCTGCTATGCAAACAACTCTAAGCAAGCTCAAAATGTAAGCTAAGACATATATATATGGAACTATAGCCCAAAGAGCTATAAAAATGTGCATACCCTTTGTCCCAGCAATACCACTTCTAGAGCGATATCCCAAAGAGATCATAAAAATGGGAAAAGGACCCACATGTACAAAAATATTTATAGCAGCTCTTTTTGCAGTGGCAAAGAACTGGAAATTGAAAGGATACCCATCAGTTGGAAAATGGCTGAACAAGTGTGATATATGAATGTAATGGAATACCACTGCGCTATAAGAAATAATGAAAAGACAGACTTCAGAAAAACCTGGAAAGATTTATATGAACTGATGCTGAGTGAGGTGACCAGAACCAGGAGAACATTGTACACAGTAACAGCTGCACTGTGCAATGAATGACTAACTTTGATAGACTTCTCTCTTCTTAGCAATCCAAGGATCTAAGACAACTCCAAAAGACTCATGATGAAAAATGCTGTCCATAGGGGTGGTTAGGTGGTGCAGTGAATAGAGTACCAGCCCTGGAGTCAACTGCGACCTCAGACACTTAACACAAAAAAACTAGCCATATGACCTTGGGCAAGTCACTTAACCCCAATTGCTCTACCTTCCCCTCTCCAAAAAGCAAAAAATAAAAAATACTATCCACATTCAGAAAAAGAACTATGGAGTCTGAATGCAGACCAAAGCATATTATTTGTCATCTCTTTTTTTTTTCATTTCTTCTTTCTTGTGGTTTCTCCCATTGATTCTAATCCTTCTTTACATATTACACACCATCTTGGGAGATGTGTGCAGAAAATTTGAAACTCATAATCTTATGGAAATGAATGTTGAAAACTTAAAATAAATCTAAAATAAGTTAAATAAATAAATTAAATTTTAAATGCATAAAATAAAATACTTAGGGTTACAAAGGAAACCAATTATATTAAAGTACAGTCATCAATACATTTTCCAAAAACAAAGTCACTTTAAACATTTGTTTTAGAGTAACATCACTATCATCTAGCAGTAAGGAACAGATGGTGGGGTATGTCATTATTCGAGACCTCTGTGTATGCTGGGCTGAAGTTATAGATATTTTCTTTTTTTTTTTTTAAGGAGTGCTCACCATTATATAGCCACAGCACAGATTCGTCATTTGTAAATGTTTACAAAAAAACACAGTAATATAGGAGATCTTGACAGATGTACTAAAACAGTGGGTTGTGAAAAGATCTTATTTCTGTTCCTATTTTTTTTATATTAATTTGTTTGTTTACTTTTAGTTTACAAGATTCAATTCCACAATTCCCTGAGTTTCACATTTTGTCGCCCTCCCTCCCCTCCCCCCATGGCGGCATATAGTCAAGTATAGGATCTGTAAATACTTTCACATTATACATTAGTCGGGTTATAAAGACATTGTATCAGATGGAATGAAAAATGGTAAAGAGGACATAAAACCAAACAAGAAAAGGAAAAAGATCAGGTATTTTGCTTCCATCTGGATATAAACTCAGTTCTTTCTAGTTCTTTCTCTGGATGCACACATTTCTCTCCATCATGAGTCTTTTGGGATTGACCTATATCACTGTATTGCTGAGAAGAGTCCAGTCTATCAAAGTTGGTCATCACACATACGTTGTGTCTGTAACTGTGTACAAATTTCTCCCAGTTCTACTCTTCTCACTCAGCATCAGTTTGTATAGCCTCTCCAGGTAAATATGAAGACCGTCTGCTCCTCATTTCTTATAGCACAATAGTATTCCATAACATGCATATACCACAACTTGTTCAGCCATTCCCCAATTGATGGGCACCCCCTTAATTTCCAATTCTTTGCCACCACAAAAAGAGCTGCTATAAACATTTTTGTACATATGGGTCTTCCTCCCATTTCTATGATCTCTTTGGGATATAACCCTAGGAGTGATATTGCTGGGTCAAAGTTATATATATTTTCCAAAGGGATTTTGAATTCATACTCCTTTAGGGAGGGACTTTGCCTTTCTTGTTCATGCTAGTGTTTAGCATAGTGCCCGGTATATAGTTGGCACTTAATAAATGCTTATTGTCTGATTGTATTTGTTATAGATTCAATGCTAGCATTGGCTAAAATAACCTAGGCGTTACCATCACTTGCCATCCAATATCACAATTAAGATTTCATTTTATCCAGTCAAACACATTAATGCTAAAAATTCCTGTCCACTGTAACTCTGGGTTGCAATTGCTATTTAATCATAACATTTCATTTCAGTACAATTTAGCAAGTACTGATTAAATAAATGCCTATTTTTGCCAGGCACTGTGCTTGGCTCTAGAGGTCCAGAGACACATAAAAGTCTATGGGGATTATATTCTGGCCTCACTCTCCCAAGCTAAGGCCTAATAAGGCTTCCCCTCTGTATTCTAGGAGAACCCTGAGCTACTTGTTCAGTGTCTCTACTATCATTGGATTGAGTCCCCCCCTAGCTGTGCTGCTCCCCAGTATAGCTGCCACTGACTAGGACATCTGTTCCATTTAACCTCTTAATATCAATTAGCCTTTACAAAGAGATATTTACTTCAAAAAAAATGTAATAAGAACAAAAATACACAAATTTCTCCCAACACCCCAAAGATATACTTATCCCTACACCATGCTAGTCTCTTGGGAGATTTAACTTAGGTTTTACATCACATCGTTCCCAAGAAGTTCACATTCAAACACAAAAGCCCTGCCAGATTAGTCTTCAGCTTAGCTCCTACTGGGTCACAAAGGTCACTCTTTGGGTCTTGGGACATCAGTACTGAACTGGTTACAAAACCCAGATGCTGGGATACCACAACCCTGCTCTCCCTTCACCTGATACAAAAAAGAAAAAAAGCCAAAACTGGCCAAGAATGCAAAGCCACAGAGCTTTGAGGGAAGAGACCTACAGTTTCAGCTGTCCCTGGATGTTGTTAGCAAAGAAGTCAAACTAAGTGTACAGCAGCTGAAAAGAAAAAGGCAAGTCTGACTCTGGCCCTTTAGAATATCTCTACAGCCAAAGAGCCTGTAATATATGCTGTAGTTAGCTGATCAGAACCAGGTACATGTCTGCATACTCTCTACTCTCCCTCCAAGTCACTTCCATGACATGGAATCAAAATCTCTCAGAGGCAGGCTGTATATAGGTAGAGATACCATCAGAAGTGGTCTGTGTATATGCCACATCCCCATTACAAGTCTCTGTCCTCAAGGAGTGTATTTTCTATTGGGGAAAAACAACAGATAAATATATAAACACATAAAGATATGCACAGAATGAATACAACATAATTTTGAAGAGGGGGGGGCACAAATATCTACAGTCATTAAGGCAGGCCTTTTGGAAGGGGCAGTGCCTGAACTAACCCTTGAAGTAAGCTAGCAGTGTCAAGTAAGAAAGTGAAGAGAGATAGTGTTCCAGGTATGAGAGCCTGCCTATGCAAAGGCATGGAGATGGAAAGCCAAGTTCAGTTAAGAGCAAGTAGGCAAATTTGGCTACAAAACAGAATATATGGGGGCGGCCAGGTAGCACAGCGAGTAAGAGCACTGGCTCCAGTGTCGGGATGACCTGGGGATCGAACCCAGGCTCAGACACTTAGCACCCACCCAGAAACACCTGGCCGTTGAACCTTGAGCAAGTTACTTAACCCTAATTGCTTAGGGGAGGCCAGGTGGCTCAGCGAGTAAGAGCACTGGCTCCAGTGTCAGAATGACCTGGGGATCAAATCTGGGCTCAGATACTTAGCACCATACCCAGAAATAACTGGCCGTGTAACCTTGAGCAAGTTACTTAACCCCGATTGCTTTAAAAAAAAAAAAAAAGAATATATGAAAGAGACTAACCCTAAACCAGAGGTGGGAAACCTTCAGCCCCGAGGCCACATGCGGCCCTCTAGATCCTCAAGTCCAAACTTTACTCTGCTCTAAATCCTAAACCTAACCCTAACCCTAAATGCATGCACCTAGAAAGATCAGCTGAAGCCAGATTGTGAAGCAATCCAAATACCAAAAAGAATTTGCATCTTATACTAGAAACAATGGAGAAGCACTGAAGCTTCTTGATCATGAGACCGGTATGGTCAGACTCATGAAAGGTGAGACTCAGGGACTAAAATGAAAGACGTGTGGGCAGGAATATGGGGTGGGGAGGCAAGTGCAGAGTTGAAGTGGAAAGACAGCTTTGGGTTTCAATTAGCAGCTCCACTACTTAATGGCTACATGACCCTAGACAGACATTTAAGCTCTCTGGGTCTGTTTCCTCATTTGTAATGTGAGAAGGTTGGGCTAGATGTTGGGCTCTATGTTCCCTTCAATTCTAAATCTTAGTCCAACACCGTCAGGTATGATGGTCTTTAGGTCACTATAGGAAAAGGAAGGAGAAAGAAGGATCCACATGTTCCTACTACCTTTCTATTACTTGGCACAGGGATTTCTGGGTTACTTTTGCCTTCACACTGGGAAATTCACTAAGCTTTTTTTTTAAGTTCCAGCTTTATAGGAAGGAACTAAGTTCTGTTTCAGCTACATCTGGTCAGTTTCCTTTCTCTGATATCATAAGCAGGCAGATGCTAAGCATTTGGCCATGAATCAAATAGGATTATAAGCATGTTGTATGGAAATTTCCAGAAAATATCAGAGTGAGGGATGTTAGGCCTTCACAACCTGTCCCAACCAACCTTTACAGCATTAATATACATTCCTTCCTGCTACGGACTCTATGGTCCAGTCATACCAGCCTTTGGGCTATTCCTCATGCAGAACATTCCATCCTCCTTTTCATTGGTTGTCCTCCCAGGCCTAAAATTTACTTCTTCCTCAGCTCTCTCTCTCAGAATCTCTAGTTTTCCTTAAGGCTCAGTTCAAATGCCACTTTCTTCTTTTTTTTTCAAATGCCACTTTCAAAGGAAGCTCCTAGAACTTCCTCCTCATTCCCACCAAAATTACCTCTAAGGTCATTTTTCATCCACCCTGCATATATTTTCCATGTACTGAGTTATTCATATATTGTCTCCTCCACTAAAACGGCAGGTCCTTGTGGGCAGGGATTATTTTTACCTTTCATTCTATCCCTAGCACTTAGCTTAGCACATAGAAAGTGTTTAATAAATGCTTTTTGATTGATGGTAAAAGAT
Organism: Petaurus breviceps papuanus; assembly: GCF_028583685.1. Taxonomy (NCBI): domain Eukaryota; kingdom Metazoa; phylum Chordata; class Mammalia; order Diprotodontia; family Petauridae; genus Petaurus; species Petaurus breviceps. The sequence goes on along the minus strand of NW_027187376.1, from coordinate 12,887,868 downwards.
CCAGCATTGTGAGATCTTTTTGCCATTCTTTGTACATGCATGCCCAAGTGATACATGAAGACAAATAAAATTTGTCAAAATTCTGTATTGTTAACAATACTATCTCAAGTTACTTTTCAAAGCTCAAGTACTCTTTCTCCTCTTCTAGATTATTAGTTCCTTTGGGAAAGACACCACGCTTTCTTATTTCTGCACATTCATCAAGTGCATTTTGTTGGCTGACTACATAGAGCTAAAATCATCATAATTATGGATTTATGTGGGGCAAGTCAAAATGCTACTGTAGTTATGTGTAAGAGTTTGTGATTGTCCAAACTGTCTGGAATTTATGGGTATTTCTGAGATCTAGGGTCTCACTCAGGGCAGACACCAGAAACTGGGGGAACATGGAAAGGCCTCCTAGCAGAAGGGAAGATTAGAGATGTGTATTGAAGGAAACCAGATAAGTCAATAGGCAGAGGTGAGGAGGGAGTGTAGACAGGCATAGACAACCCTGCAAAGGCATGGAGACAGAACTGTCAATGAGGCCAGAGTAACTGGCCTAGAGTGTGTAAGGAAGAATAAAATGAAAGAAAATTAGAAAGGTAGGAAGGGAGTAGATTGATCAGGTTGTAAAGAGCTTTCAATGACAGAGGATTTTGTGTTTGATCATATAAGTAACAAGGAACCAATGCAGTTTATTAAATCAGAGAATGATATGGACAGATCTAGACTTTAGGAAAATCCCTTTGGCAGGTAAGTGGAAGATGGATTAAAATGGAGAGAAATAAGAAATATCTCAAATAGAATGTTATTACAATAATCCAGGTAAGAGGGGGATGAGGGTGGGGCAGAGCCAAGATGACAGATTAAAGGTAACCCAATTGAACCCTCTCAACATTTCCCTCCAAAAAACTTTAACATAATGCCTCAAATCAAATTTTGAAGCAGCAGAGTCAACAAATGGTCAAGATGAGACATTTTTCCAGCCTAAGAAAACTTAAAAGGTTGACAAGAGAAGTTTGTGACACTGGGGTAGAAGTCTGTCTACCACCACATAGGTGCTAGCAGCAACAGCAGCTGCAGCAGCAGCAGAAGCTTCAAGAGCTCTTAGTCAAGAGATGATAAGGGGCTTTGACAATTGGCCAGAAAGAAATTACAGGGGACCTTTTGCTGGCACTGGGTATACCTGGCATTGACTGGCAACTCAATTGCCCATATGCAGTTCTGGGTCACAGTTCCAGGGCAGAGAGGAGCATATATGGACAGTCACAAGGGAGCAGGGGACTTGCTCACAATTTCAAGACAAAGAACACTAGTGCTTGTGGCTACAGGGGACCAGGGGCTTTCCTAGGTAAAGATGAGCACACAGACCAGGAGAACATGGACCACACCTCTCCCTGGATCATACCACCTTGGAAGCACCAAAAACTTGCAGACACCCCCAGAATTAGCTCTGAAAACAGCAGTATAAATAAGCCTAAAACCTGGGACACTCTTAGGTGAACAAAGTCCAACTTTAACATAAAGTTCAAAGTCAAGAAATAGACTGGGAAAATGAGTAAACAACAACAAAAAAATTAGAATTTGACCATAAAAAGCTACCCTGTTGACAGGGAAGACTAAGACATAAACTCAGAAGAGAACAACAATATGAAAACAGATACAAAGTCTCAAGGAAAACTACTAATTGGGCCCAAGCCCAAAAAGAATTCTTAGAAGAGTTTTTAAAAGAGAGATAAAAGTGATAGAGGGAAAATTGGACAAAGAAATGAGAGTGATGTAAGAAAATTATCAAAAGAGAACTAATAGCTTGGTAAAAGAGGCACACACAAAAATTACTGAAGAAAATAACACCTTAAAAAACAGAATTGGACTAATGGTAAAAGAGGCACAAAAATTCATTGAAGAAAAGAACTCTTAAAAAAGCAAAATAGGACAAATGGAAAAGGAAATACAAAAATTCACTGAAGTAGAAAAAACAGAATTGCACAAACAGAAAAAAAAAAGAGGTACAAAAGCTCATTGAGGAAAACAGTTGCTTAAAAATTGACTTGGGCAAGTAGAAGCTAATAACTCCATGAGTCATCAAGGAATCATAAAACAAAGTCAAAAGAATGAAAAAAAAAAACAGAAGAAAATATGAAATATCTCATCAGAAAAAGAACTGATCTTGAAGATAGATCCAGGAGAGATTCATTTAATAATTATTAGACTATCTGAAAGCCATGATCAAATAAAGAAACTAGGCATCATATTTCAAGAAATTATAAAGGAAAACTGCCCCAAATATCTTAGATATAAAAGGTGAGATAGAAATTGAAAGAATCCACCGATCACCTCCTGAAAGAGATCCCAAAATGAAAACTCTCAGGAATATTATAATCAAATTCCAGAGTTCCAGGTCAAAGAAAAAATACTTTAAGCAGCTGGGAGGAGGTGGAAAGAAAGCAGTTCAGAAAAAGGTGGAAAGACCTATATGAACTGATGTAAAGTGAAGTGAGAAGAACCAGGAATCATTGTACACAGTAAAACTTGTCTACTCTGATCAATACAATGATCCACATCTATTCCAAAGGACTCATGATGAAAAAATGCTATCCACCTCCTGAACTGAGTACAAGTTGAAGTATAATTTTTTCACTTTATTTTTCTTGTTTAAAAAAATATGGCTAACATGGAAATGTGCTTTGCATAGTTTCATATGTATAATTGATATTATATTGTTTGCCTTCTCAGTGGGTGGGGGAAGAGTGGAGAAAGAGGTCAGAGGGAGGGAGAGAATTTCGTACACAAAATTTTAAAAGAAAAGAATGCTTAGAGGCAGCTAAGTGGTGCAGTCAATAGAGTATGGGCCCTGGAGTTCAAATCCTGCCTCAGACATCTGACACATTTACTAATTGTGTGACCTTGGGTAAGTCACTTAACCCCAATTGCCTTGCCTTCCCCCCTCCAAAAAAAAAATGAAATGAATGCTTAAATAATAAATTTTTTAAAATAAAAAAGAGGGAATGAAGGCCTAAACTAGAGTGACTATGTAAGTGGAGAAAATAGAATATATACAAAATATGCTGCAAATGTAGGAAAAAGATTTGACAAGGGAATGGCTATATGGGGTGAATAAAGGAGAGGAGTCAAGGGTGACACCAAGGTTGCCAACTTGAGTTACTGAGAGGATAGTAGTATCCACAACAGTAATAGGGAAAGCTTGGAAGAGAGGGTTTGAATGGAAAGAAAATCAGTTCTGTTTTTGACGTTATTGAGTTTGAGATGCCTACAAGGACTAAATTCAGATGAGACTGAAAACTTTCTAATCTATAAACATAATCAAAAAGTCCACAAAATCAGAAAAAAAAACCTACTAGTCCCCATGGGGGAAAATGTGTCTGCCTTCAAGTTATGTTGACAAGAAAAGATTTCCTGAAATGAACCTCTTCAACAGTGAACACATAAAATACACCAACACGTGGAGTAAATTATTGCAATTTCTAACAGGCTCCTTAGAAAACCAGCTTGTCAAACAAAGCACACAAGAATTCATCTGTCAGGTTCAGATTTCTCACTAGAAAACGTCTATGCTTACTAAGAGACTGGCAATCATATTATTAAACTTTTCAATTATTCTTGTTCTCACTTATAGCCCAGGAAGGCATAGAGATAAAAGTCTGTGGATTTTCCTCCCTTCCCACTCCCTCACCTCTCTCCTTCCCAAAAGAAACTTCTGTGTTACTTTTATTTCAAAGGAGATAAAACACATATCTACATGCACACACACAGGCACGTGTGCACATGCATGAGTGAGAAGTCACACCCACCTGATGGGCTAACCATACTTCATCTGGTTTTACTGTGACCATAATAACTCATATTTGTGCCTGGAATGCTGTCACTGGTAAATGTTTAACATCCAGCTTCTCCCCCCCCCACCAAAAAAAATTATGCAGTAAGCATTTTAAGTCTAATCTGAATTATTAGCATTTTTTGCATCACTTTCTTAAATCTAGGGACAATCAACAAGAGAGTAAAGCAATCCCTGATTTGTAACTTCTTCCAGCTTCAGAGACAGAGAGAGAAGAAAACTAAAAACTGAAACACACAGACATAGTGAAACACACATAGTATCACTAACCATGTCTTCAGGTGGCACTCAGCTGCCTATTTGTAAAGTAAGAAGAGATGAAGAAGGACCAGACCACGAAGGAAAAGCTATAGAAGATATTAAGAGAAAGGAACAGACCTTGATAAGGATATGCCATGAGGTATGTTGGGAAGCATGTTAAGAGATTGGGTCTTCTCTCCTAATAGGACATTTGTTTAGGGTTCCTAGAGCTACTTCCCAGGCCCCTGTTTCTAAAAGAAGGTACAGTTTTCCCTTCCCCCATCACCTCACCCTAGGTCTGGTCTTCAGAGCTGGGGGAAGTAAAAGAAAAGAGGTGATCATCAAGCATTAGCTAGAGGCTTCAGAGATTGTCTTATGACCCCCAAGGAAAAGGGGACCCACCCCTCTCAGGGCAAAGCCCCAAACACATCTGAAATCTAGGTCACTGTAATAAGAATGGGAATTTGAAGATCTTCCCTGACCCTTGATAGACTTTGGGGGAGTTTGAAGACCTCCCCTGCTTTGAAAGTAAACTCTGCCCCCTAATACGCTGAATGTAATCACATGGAGCCTGTGATGGACAGAATTTGGTGAAGAGAAGCAGAGCCCACAGGAAGCTGGTTAGAGCCAGAACTAGAGAGATGGTGGGAGAGAGAGGAGTTTGAGGCAAGGAGATAGAGAGGTTTGTGAGTAAATATTGATCTTGAATTGGTTTGTGGGAAGGCTAAAGGATGCTGTGGCTCTCAGTGTTATTATGGCTTCTGAATATCTTTGGTACTATGATGGAATCAGCTTACTGGTTTGGGGATTCAGTTTTCTGGTATCAGAATAAATGCTTCAGTTCTATCCTCTATCTGGAGAGTTTGGTACATTTTGCAATTGACTGTCACGCGATACTTATAGTCATGGTCTTTATTGTGATCATGGGTATGGTAAATATTGCATTGGCACTACAGTCATGAATTGCCTTTTCCTGGGTTCATTTCCTACTTTGTGTTTCCATAGATAACCAAGTAGTGATCACAAGATAGACATGTCTATCTCTGGAGACAACCTTTTGAATTTGAGAGGCGTGTAGATTCTGGAGCCTTTGGTCAGAGCCAGTTGTCAGCAGGGGGAGTTACTGAACCAAAGAGTGTCCACTGACAGAGGGAGGAGTTTAACTCCCTAAGCAAGATTGACAGAAAATAAGGTCCTGGAGGGGAACTGTTTGGACCACACATGCTTAAAGTAAAATATAAAATGCCTATTCAACAGTTTTGCAAATTGTATCACATATTTAAATATCAACCTGTCAAGAGAGTTTAACAGCAGTCATAAGCTATACTCCTGGGTCCTATTTGTATTAAGCATCTCTTTTGCATAGAGGAAATAAATAACTGTTCTATACTTGGTCTATATTGTATATCAAGTACATTCTTATACTACTTCTTTTTGGGGGGCTTCAGACATAAGTCGAAAACCTAAGTTTCTGATAATTTTCCCCTGAAACTCCAGGATGAGGGCACACCCTCATCCTGGAAATAAAGACTGAAAAAAAGATCCTGACCCTTCTTAAGGTTGTAGGATCATAGATTTAGATGTAAATTTTAGACATAAATTTAGATCTATTTAGATCTAGCCCTATTAATTTACTGATGATGAGACTGAGGCTCTCGGAAGGTAAATGGCTTTCCTATGGTAACACAACTTGTAAATATCTAAGATAAAATTTGAATTCAGTTTTTCCTTGATCCAAGTCCAATACTTAATGCTCTGTTTCACGCTATCGGTATACCATTTTTTAGATGGTCAGGCTCCACCAGGAATGAACTTGATCCCTATCTGTGGGAACTGACTGAGAGGAGTCCCTTAGTGGAAAGGAAGAGGGCATCAGGTGCTCCAATAATTCCATGGAGTGGACTCCAATTCAATCCTCACATGCCCACAGAGACATGCACGCGCGCACGCACACACACACACACACACACACACAAATACATATGAATGGCAACTGAAAGCTGTTCTGTAAAATTAAGAATGGGCAAGACAGAACCTGGAAAGAAGTCTGTCTGACCCCAATAAATATAATGTCCAGCCTATGGCTAGTCTTAACTGATTGGAAGTATCTATATCAATATGGTCTTTCACAATCATAAAATGTTGCATATGTTGTACTACTGTTAACAGGAGTTTAGTAAGCCAGTTGCTAACCTGGGAATGCTCAGAGCTGTACAAAGCAGGCCTAGAGATGGGAGTTCCAGTAATCAGGCAGTGATTTAATTAATCACTTTCAGAGTGAGGAATGCTCTCTAAACAAAAGTAAAAGCACAGCTTATGTACATAAATCACAGGTGGAGAAAGGTGGGGGTGGGGAAGGTGGATTACAAACATTCATTTCCCAGGACTTGAGTGGTTTCCCATGGACAAGCTCATAAGTCCACAATACAATTCTGAAGTCAAATCTTTGGGGGTTGTGACCAACCCTACCACCCCTGAACCAGAGTTCTGTGATGGGAACAGATTCTACAATCTTGGATTTCTTCAATTAAGGTACACAGGCACAAGAATGCAGTAACTGTGAGAGCATAGTCAAGTCTGACTCTCAAGCCAGAGGTAGCTCTTGAGAAATCTAAATTATTAGTATATGCATTATACATGTCATGTCAATTATCATGAAAATTATAATTCCCTTCACACTACATATAATGATTTCTGTTTATTGTAAACCACCTCCTTTCTCTCTCTGGTCCAGTCTCAGTAAGAATTCTGAACATGGAAATAGCAGGGACAGATATGGGTTCAAATAAAACCTCCCCCATTTACCAGTTTTGTGAACTGGTATTATCATCAGTTAATCACTTAGCCTCAGTTTCCTTATTCGTAAAATGGCAATAATACCCACAGTACTTACACCACAGTTAGGAAGATATAGAGATAAAAACAAACTGATATGTACATTTACACATGAAAAAATATAGATATATCATCTATATATGCATCGATGTCATATATATTATTTATATAGAGTGTCCCAAAAAATTTTGTGCAGTTTTGTGTTTTAGTGGCTTAAGACTATACTAAGATTTCTGGAACACTCTATCACATACACAATTAGGCCCTGATTAGTGTGAAAAATGAATCCCCTAAAGTGGTCACATGTATTCAGTTGTACTTTATTTGAAGTTATAATTATGTAGAATGTGGTCATTGGTTCCAGCCCAATGGAAAAATGCAATACAAATTCAAATAAAGTGACAACTTCGGGAGATTGGGGAACAACATGTAGTGCTTTAAAGTCTGCAAAATGATCATCTATTTATCCACATATCAGTTTGTTGGGGTGTTTGTTTTCTTCAAGGTGGACTTGTAATTTCATTGGTGCAAGAAACTTTTGGTGAGGAAACTCCATCTAAGATGTGGAACTATAAGTGAAGAGGTTCAGTGACTTGCCCAGGGTCAGTATGTGGCAGAGTTGACATTTGAACCCAGAGATGTTTGACAAGGGGATTAGATTGTTAGTCATTAAATCACACATGTCAGTCATTATCACTATTATTAAATCTTTAAGGTTCTATGGGGTTGATGAGGTATGGGCTCTGGGAGCCCCCTAGAGCTCTCCTTGAGTCTCCTTGAGGTACAGGCTCTGGGAACCTCCCTTGGACTCTGATTAAATCATCCCATTTGAAGAGGCAAGTCTGTTACTAGACTTCCCACCCTTGAACTGGCCTAGCCCACCATTGTTTGTGGTCTGGGTGGCTTCCCACTCTTAATCACTCATTGACCTCATTAACTCCTCCTAATCACTCATTGACCTCATTAATTCCTCCGGAAGACCCTCCCCAAACTCCTCCTCTAGACCACCCCTAGATTCCCCTCACAACCTTCTGTATATAAGGCCCCATCTCTTGCCATCCAGAAAATGACCTAGCACAGACTTACTCTGTGTCTGATGCAAGCAAACTTTTAATAAATTTTAATTTTCTTTGGCTGAGGAGACTGGAGTCGAATTCATTCAGCAGGACCTGGCATGTTGGTATTTTGGGGTCTCCAGAGTAACCCTAACCCTAATGATTATTTACATAGCATCTCCACAAACACCTTTTGGGGTCTCAATGGTGCCTCAGGTATTATTACATAATGACTCCTCTTCCCCAGAACTGGATGTTCTAGTTTCCCTTTTACCCATACTGAATACAGAAAATCAAGCAACAGCATCAGTAGATAGCCATCTGACCCTTCCTGGTCAAACACATAGATTTCTGGAAACTGACAGCCAGTGACCAGCCCTGCCTGTGGCATTTAGTAAGGATTTAGGAGCATACTTATCCCACCCACACCCACCCCCGAACCCAAATAAATCACTAGAAATTGTCCAAATTGTCCTCTTTCCCTTTGAACAGAAATCAAATAAATTCTCCTCCCCCTCCCCCCCCAACTACTTGCTTGGCCACCTCTTTTTTTTTTCCTTTTTGGAGGGCAATTTGGGGTTAAGTGACTTGCCCAAGGTCACACAGCTAGTTTTTGTGTTAAGTATCTGAGGCTGGATTTGAACTCAGGACCTTCTGACTCCAGGGCTAGTGCACTATTCACTGCACCACCTAGCCACCCCCTTGGCCAACTCTTAATGAGATTAATGGTCAAGGAATTTAGTTTTTGTCTTGGGATATAGGGTAAATTGTCAGCTAGACAGGGAATGTGGCTGTCATAATTAATTAATTTGCCTTAAGTGGTGATCTAGGCCTATGATAACCTAATTTCTTACATTCATCCCTAACTCAGAGTTCTACTGTTCCTAAATTATCTTCCATTCTACTCTTCATTCATCCTTTCATTCCATTTTTAAAACCAGACAGTGTGCCAAAAGGAAGAGTCCTATTTGTCAAAGATATTGCTATAAGAAAGGGCTCAATATACAACTGATAGTTTTACCCCTTCTGGAAGGAGTAACCTGACTGGAACTAGGTATAAGACTACTTATACTAGACGATTAACCAAATTAGATAGGCAATAAAATTAACAACCAACAAGTAGATGGTGAATGGACAGAGCTTGGCCATCTACCTGTTTCTCAATCCCACCTTCCAGTTTCTCTCCCTCTCTCTTTGTAGATCAGCCTGAGCTTCAGTGTTTCCTAAACATCATCATGATGCCCTCTATAAAAACTTTACTTAGAACAGCTATACATGGCATCTTTCATTATTTTATCCTCGTCTTTCAAATCATTTGTGGCCAGCTAAGTGATCAAATGAAATGTTTTGCATATAGACCTTCCAGGGGCACATCTAATTGTGCAAAGTACCAAACAAAATGATGTGAATTCTATCCTAGGTAAACCTTGATTTTGAAAACTTCAATTTACTTTTCCTGCAATGTTCACTACTTTTTTGGTTTGAGGAAGGCAAGGCAATTGAGGTTAAGTGACTTGCCCAAGGTCACACAGCTAGTTAAGTGTCAAGTGTCTGAGGCTGGATTTGAACTCAGGACCTTCTGACTCCAGGGCTAGTGCACTATTAACTGTACTACCTAGCTGTCCCTAATGCTCATTACTTTTATTGATACCTCTCAGTAAACTGGCTAGAAACCTTAACTATCCAGAAAGGTGCCCATTATAGCAGAAATAGCAACCAACAAGGTCAAACTTCTCACTGGGGAACTACAGCAGCAATAGTGACCATCTTAAAAAAAAATTCCAAGTGGCATTGCACTTGCAATGTTTGTGTTTTGTAAATGCGAGAGGAAAAGAAAACACTCCTATGGTCTGGGCTAGACCAACGAAATATTTGATTACCTATAATGTGATCAGCTCTGCGAAGGATACAGAAGAATAAAAAATTACCCCTGCCTTCAAGAAGCTTACAATGTAATTGGCAAAACCAAAGCAAATAAAAAGGAGTGAAACATACAAGTCATATGTAATCAAATGCCAGATTGGTCTAGATTATGAATGTTATAAAAATACAGAGAAAGGAAGGTCAATGAGAAAACCTGTGGTGATAAAGGAAAGGCTTATTACAGCAAGGAAGATTTGATCTGGATAACATTTCAATAGGTGGAAAGAAAAAAGGAAGGGTGTTCTAATCATGGGACGAAGGTACTAAAGAATGAATCCATCCTTGTGGGACAGTGAACAAGCTGGCCTATTGAGGAAATCGGATGGGAAGGAAAGTAAGAGATAGAAAGCTAGCTTTGGAATCAGGCTAAGTGAAGTTCTAGTACTTCCTCTGACATACTAGCTACATAAACATAAGAAAGTCCTTTATCCTTCCTGTGCCCAAGGCACCTCTCAAAATTTTAAGGTATAGGCAGCTGTTAATCTTCATTAGTAAGAGGAGAGAGTTTTCTTTTTTTGTTTGTTTTTTGCTTTTTAGAGGGGGGAAGGCAGGGCAATTGGGGTTAAGTGGCTTGCCCAAGGTCACATGGCCAGTAAGTATTAAGTGTCTAAGGCCGTATTTGAACTCAGGTCCTCCTGACTTCAGGGCCAGTGCTCTATTGGAGAGAGTTTTCTTTCTGGAATTTTCCTACACAGATTAAATCACAGGTCCGGACAACTGACAAAAATGATTTGAACACAGTATGTCTTTTTAAGACCAATATTCTTCTGATGATATTGTATGGCTGAGTCATGGAAAATTACAGTCTCTGAAGAATTAAATTTGAAAATCACCCATAGGCAAAGGTGTGCTGGAGTCAGCATAAACCACCTCATGAGAACCAATTGTTAAATTTTCAGTGTGAACATTTATACCTCAGAAATCAGCAAACCTATGAATCAGGGTTTCTTTTATTGTTTTGTTGACTTTTAGATTTAAGACAAAATGTTAATAAAGCAAGTTAAACTTAAAAGTGCCTCCTGTACACACTTGGGGGTGGGGGGAGAGATCCACTTGTTAAACATTTGCCAGCATACTCCTGCCCACAGGGCAATGGTACATGAGGGGTATAAGCAGGCTGCAGCACATTACAAAGAAAGAAAAATGAAGGAGTGGAGGAGGTAAGGATGACAATAATACTGTATGAGTGGAAAAGGTGAGCTGGTCAAATGATAAGTCAAAACGTCTGTTTATTCTATTGGTATCTCCATAGATATTGGGAGAAATACATGAAAACCCTAGCACATTGATCAGAGCCTAGTGGTGAATTTATAGTAAGACATGGACAAGAATCAAACAAGATGAATACATACCAGCGACATAGCTGGAGGAAATACCCACATCAATAAGATTACTGATCCATTGGAGTTTTTGATTTTGTACTTGATAAATATCTGATTAATAATTTCCCCAAATTTTCTAAAAAAAAGTATGGACTTGACAAAAATCAACAAACATGAACATTTCCATACACAAAGAACAACAAAACCAAAAGATTATACATGTAGTAAATTTGGGGATTATTCTCTCAACTCCCATTGGCAGACCAGGTTCCAGAGCAAAGGTATTGCTCCCCTTGGAGTTCTAAGGGAAAACCCTAAGGATGGGGGTGGGGGGAGGTGTGTCTTTCTCTGACACTATTGTTCATTAGCCCCAATCCACAGTGTGCTTTTTAATTTCATACACTTAGTTTATTTTTCCCCAGAGGTGGAATACCTGGACAGGGAGCTCAAACCATGACAAGCCAGGATTCTAGGCTGCATGTTGCCAATACCCCAGCAGAGAACCCTTGAGAAGCCGGAGGACTTGGACCTGGTGGGACCAAATTTAGGAAATGAGTAAAGTTGTCAACCTAATTCCCTTCCCATCCCCAAACTGAGGTGGTGTTATGGAGGATTATGTCCCTAGGTGTTGGGGTTGTATGTTTGTTCTTGCTTATACCTTTGAAGTAATTATTCCTTTGTGAGAGCCAAACCATTTAGTAAACACTTCCTATGTGCCAAGCACTGTTCTAAGCTAGAGATACAAGCAAAAAAAAAAAAAAAGAGTCCATAGCCTCAAGTTGCTTATAATCTAATGGAGGAAGACAATAAACAAAAGAAACCTGGAAAGGGGGAATCAGAGGTTATAAGGCTGCAGTGACATATTCGTGGAGTTGAAACCAAGCAGAGCAGCTGATGGTAAATGAAGTTATCTGGAAAATTCTGAGCCCTCAAAAAAGGGAGCCCTTGGGTCATTGCTCCATCTTCCAGGTCTTCAATCAGAGGAGTGGCAATTGGGGATGCTGAGGTGCTGTGTATTAAATCTGCATCAATCTCCAAGATGATGAAATTTTAGGTGATGAAGTTATCCTGGTGAAGGCATGGAACTGGAGTGCAGGAAATCCCTAAATTGGGGGGAACATCAATGATGGGACTTGAATCAATGGCAGAGAGACTAGACTGCCCCATACATGGTAAGAGAAGGGTGTGTGTATGATTTGTAACATACTTGGTCTTCAGGCAGGGTAAGCACTGGGGTGTGTGTGTGTGTGTGTGTGTGTGTGTATAAAATACTATAGTACTAACATTGCCTTGGTTGTTTGTATCTTCTTCTGAACTTCCTTCTACTCTGTTCTGAGTATTTTTAAAAATGTTCCATTTTTATTTTTCTATTTTTTTCTTTGAATCTGTCACTAGCCACAACTCACCCCAACTCTCCCTCCAAATAATAAAAACCCTCCCTTGGAACAAATAAGTGTAATCAAAATAATGATGAATGATTGTTGGTGAAGGTGGTGCCATAATGAAAACAGTTAAAGATTAAAAAGGATGAAAAATGAATTGACAGTTGAGGAGAGTTCTAGAGTCAGAAAGGCAAGGTAGGAGAGGGCCAGTGGGAGAAAAAGATAGCTATCAGATGTTCTAAAGGAAAAACTGACTGGGATGTGTTGATTCACTGCATATAAAAGATGGAGAAGGATGAGTCAGTGACCCCTCCAAGGTTTCAAGTCTAGGTGTCTGGTATGACGATGACACAGAAAATTGGGGGAAGTGGTGAGATCCATTTTGAATAGATTGGATTTGAAATATGGTTGAGACATCCAAGAAAAAAAGAGGTCATAGGGACTTGGAGATGAGGCCTAGAGTTCAAGTGAGAGACAACTGGTCTGTGAATTAAAACCTTGGATAAGTTCTTAATCAATCATCAAGTATTTAAGTGCTTGATATCAGGTGTTGTGGATATAATAAATCAATCAACAAACATTTATTAAAAGTTTACTACTTGCCCTTAGGTCCATGCCCTTAGGAGCTTACATACTTTTGGGGCAGGGAGAAGAGAATAAGTATATACAAAATATATATGTATTATGTACATGTGTATGTATGTGTATATATAAAACGCAAATGCAAATAATTTGGGGGAAGAGAACAGTAGTAATATGGAGGATTAGGAAAGGCTTCGTGTAAAAGGTGGTACTGGGGCTGAATATTGGAGGAAAAAAAGATTCTAATTGACAGAGGTGAGAAAAAATGCATTCCATGCATGGGGTGACAGTCCCTGCAAAAGCTGTAGACAGAGTATTGTGTGGAAGAAACAATAAAACAGTCGGTTTGGTTGATCTGGAGAATGTGGGAAGGAGAATAATGCATAGGGCTAGAAAGGTAAGTTGGGACCTGGTTGTAAAGGTATTCAGAACAACAAAGAGAGGGGTTTATATTTGATATAAATATCAAGCAATAACCATTGGAATTTCTTCAGTAGGGAATAACATGGTCTAGAAAAACCACTAAAACAGTAGCTGAGATGAGGACAGAATGGAGTGGGAAGACATCTGAGGTAGGATGACCATTCTCAGAATAGAGTGTAAATAGGAGAGCAAAGCACCAAGCACAATCACAGAAGGCTGAAGGAAGAAAGAATACAAATGAATGAGAAGTGTGGTTGGAGAACTATGAAGGGAACCAGGAATGTGTTGTCTTGAGCACCATTTTCAATATCAAATGCCTTCAAGGAGAATAACTGAGAAAAGGCCATTAGATTTAACAAAAAGGTCTTGGGGAATCATTTCAACAGAATGGTAAGGATAAAGGGGAGAGGGAGGTGAAGAGTGAATAGGGTGGTGAGAACAGCTTTAGGGAAGTTGGTTGAAGGGGGAGTAAGAGAGAAGCAAATAGGGTTAGAGAGTACAAACCATTCCTTAGAAAAGTTTGACTAGGTAAGAGTGGAAAGGATTCTTAAAGACAGTCACATTTTACAGTTAATTAACAAGCATTTATTAAGCACTTACAGCACCATAGACACTGCATAGTCCTGGAGATATAATAACAATAATAACCAGCAGCACTTTGAGGTTTACAAAGGGTTCTACAAATCTGGGGATGGAAGCTATTCATATTCACATTTTACAGATGAGGAAATTGAGACTGAGACTAAGTTCTTTGCCTTGGGTCACACGGCTAGCTGGTTAAGTACCTAGGGCCATATTTGAACTCATGGTTCTGATCCCAGGTCCAGCACTGGAGTCACCCAACCACCACCTTCCTGCCTCTGTGGCAAAAGTGAACTGTTCCTGGCCTAAGGAAGTTTATATTTTGCCCATGTACATATACAAGTATATATGCGAAATCTCAGCTCCAAAGTCCATTCATTGGTATGGGATTCTCCTCATGGGGGGAGATCAATATCCCACAACTTTGTGGAGTGGACAAGGGCAGCTGATCTATCGAGTCTCCTCAGGGATCTTCTAGCTTCAAATTTCAGGAGGAAAGATGAACAACGCCTATCGCACTTGAAGTTACTAAAGAGAGAAAAAGGCTCCAGGGAAGAAGCCTACTTTGTAGCACTTTGATCGTGTCTGTTTGCTACACTTGAGACTTCAGGGAATTTCCCTTTGGGAAATCCAGGACTCTTTCTCCTGGTCGAGTCGGCATACCTCCCAATGGGAGAGCTCCTTCAATCTGTATTGTCTGGTATATATTTTCATAAGAATAGTTTTTCTGATTTCTCTTTTGCTATGAACTTGTATAAATGGGTTTTTGCTACTTGTGTTCATGGTGGAACTGGTATCTGGAAGGAGGTCAAGCCCTGGATATAAAGCTTAGGGCTTTCCCCCTTAAGAAACAGCAATGAATCTGAAAACTATGTCCTCTAGTGTGACAATATTTAAGGGAGCAAGCAGGATAGCATTCTATCCTGTATACCTGTCTCTATCAGGAGAGCATTGGTGGCCAACCTCTGACTGCAACCTCCTGGCTGGAACTAAAATATCCCATGGGAAAGTGTGGAGGAAGGAGAATGGAGATGTTTATACTGGATT
>NW_027187376.1:12870933-12872629 GCF_028583685.1 Petaurus breviceps papuanus | reverse complement strand
AATTTGGGGAGCCCAGGCATGAGCAGTCGAGATAAATTCAGGGCTCCTAGATGAGGGGAAACTTCACGTGCAGACGATGGCTTGAATTCCAGTTTTAAAGAAAAGCAGGGATTGGGGGGGGGTGGAGAGAAAGAGCCATTATCTATTGAAGATTACATCAGGAGGTCTCTCTTAATCTCTTAATCTTCTCTTAAACAAGAAAACCGAAGTAAAAGTCAGGGTCGACTATTCATTCAGCCAGAACTTCTAAGCCCTCCCAAGTTAGACGATCACACACCAGGTCCAGGAGATGCTGGTGGCTCACTCTGGGTCAACCCCGGCTGATGGACAAAGCAGGCTTTCCATCTCGGGCAGGGCAGCCTTGTTTGGGCTCGGCAGATGGCCAATGACGAATCCCGGGGTGGGGGCTGGCGTGGGGGTGGAGGGTGGGGAGTGAAAATCTACCAGGTTCACCACTGCTCTGAAATTAGACATGGGGGGGGGGGGGGTGTAAGCACGTGTCTCAGCTTATGCACTTTGGCTGCCGGTGCAAACCCCCACCCGCTGACGCCCCCAAAGTACCAGCACCCCATTCCTACGGCGGCCAGTGCAGCTCGGCGTTTGAATGTTCCCGGGGTACGGCGGACAGCTCTGTTTTTCGCTGGCAGCCTTGTGTCCCTCCGCCGGGGTCAGTTGGCCAGAACTGCCCTAGAGTCCGCCGCTTTTCCTCAAGGGAGGAGGGAAAGTGGGTAGGGTAGAGTCGCCTTAATAAACCATAACCTCAGAGTAATTCCCCCTTCCTACCATTTTCTCGGCCCGCGGGGTGACAAACAAACCGTCCTTTCCTTCCCTAATAAACTGAGCCCACGGGGCTAGCGTTGTAAATGCTGCAAGCACCTTCCCGCCTCCCCTCCCCCGAGGAAGCCTCTTCGTCTGGGCCCGGGCGCCCCGAAGGCGCTCGGCTAGTTCCGCCTCCAGAGCCGCGAGGCGGGGCCACTCGGGCGTCTCCGGCCGAGTTCGGGCGTTTCCGTGCGCGGCCGCCGCTGCGCACTCGGCACTGGGCGGCGCTGGCTGGCTCCCTGGCTGCGGCTCCTCAGTCGGCGGCGGCTGCTGCTGCCTGTGGCCCGGGCGGCTGGGAGAAGCGGAGTGTTGGTGAGTGACGCGGCGGAGGTGTAGTTTGACGCGGTGTGTTACGTGGGGGAGAGAATAAAACTCCAGCGAGATCCGGGCCGCGAACGAAAGCAGTGACGGAGGAGCCAGTACCACCGGTAAGAGGAGCAGGAGGAGGAGGCAGGAGCCCGAGAGAGCCGGGGGGACGGAGGGGGGACGGGGAGGCGCCGGACACCCGCGCTCGAGGCCTTCCCCTCGCAGGAGGGGCCGCGTTAAAGATGGAGCCTCCGCCCGAGCCCGACCACATCGCCGCCGCTCTCAGCGAACAAAGAATAATGGCGGCGGACTGGAGCCAGCGGCGGCCGGGGCGGCAGCGACTCTGCCTGCAGCCAGCGGCGGCGCTCCTGGCGGGGGGCAAGCGGGCGGGCGGGGGGCCGGGGGCACCCGGGGAGGGGCGCGGCGGGGGAGGGGGCGGCGGGAGCAGGACCCCCGCATCCCCGCGGCCCCGGCAAGCCGCGGAGGGGTGAGGGGCGCCCGCAGCGGGGAGCGGGAGCCCTGCTTCTCCCGCGGGGGGGAGGGGGGGATGTGCGGGAAACCACCGCCGAGC
>NW_027187376.1:12776982-12870923 GCF_028583685.1 Petaurus breviceps papuanus | reverse complement strand
TCTCCCGCGGGGGGGAGGGGGGGATGTGCGGGAAACCACCGCCGAGCACCCCCCCCCCCCCCTCCACACACCCTCCCGGGTCCTCCCTCCCCACCCCGAGCGCTGCTCGCCAGGTTTTCCTCCTGCACCGCCGGCTCGCTGGGAAAGAAGCGGTTTCAGGCCGCGGGAGTTTTTGTTGTTTTTATCCTTATTAATTTTTTTTTTGAAGAGTGAGGAAAAGGAAGTTTGGGGGGCAGAAAGTGTTGGCGAAGGGGTTTGCTTCCTGAAAAAAAAAACAACCCTCCACCACGCCACTTTCGGGGGGGGGGGTGCAAAAAAAAGGCAACGTTTAACCTGCTGTCTTTCTCTCTTTGCTCTTTTATGCAATAAAGTTCCAAACCAAAGGCGTTTTTCGTATTGTATTTTTATTGCTGCACTTTTTTTCTCACCCGTATCCAGCCATCCCCGTGGGGAAAAGAGTGGAGGTTTTTTCCTGCGCAGTTGTGATTAGGGTTAATGTTGCAGTTCGTTTTAGTTGACTTTCCCTCCTTTTTAAGAAGAGGGCAACGGTGGGGGGGGGGGGGGAACCGAACCGACCCACGTCCGGCCCTTTTCTTTTTTAAACAAACAAGAAACTCTTTAGTTTAAAAAAAAAAAACCCAACAATTTTGTAAAAGGGAAGCCACGGCTCCTGGTGCAGTTTCGGATTTAACCCTTTTTCAGGTAAAAGTCACTTTGTTTCATTCTGAAACTTGCCTTTTTATAAAAGAACGTTTTCCTGAGTCTTTATGGGGGTGGTGAACATCACTGTCTCTTGTAAACCTTGTAAATGTCTGTTTTTGTCTCTCTTCTCCACGTTTCCCTGACCCCCAAATTCATGTTCCTGACCATTTAACTGTCTGAAGTGGAAGCAACTTAGCAAAGTCCTAAAGTTGTGTGTGTTTTTAAATAGTATTTATTTCCCCCTAGAGCATTGTAACCTTCTTCGTGGAGTAAAAGGCAACTTTTGTTTACACATTTTTGGCTTTTCCCTATGTAGCACATACCCTTCATCATGGAGTTTAAAAAAAAAAGTTTTTCTTTACACATTTTTGTTTCTCGTAATTGGGGACAAGAAAAATCTTTTAAGTTCATTGACACATTGGCTTTGGGGGGGGGTAACTGAGTATGATCTGTTTCAGTTACCTGTATTTCTTCACACCATTAAATTAGAATTTCAGATGAGAATATTTGCATGCAAACTTTTATCACATTTCTAATTTAGAATATTTCTGACCGGCTAAAATTAAAAATTTTCCACATACATTGTAGTTTCTTGTTTTAAAATTGTCTTCCTGAGACGTGTATCTGATGGAAAAAATGTACCCCTGAGTCTTTACAATTTGAAGGAACTATCAAACTTGACTAAAGGCATTTTATTTTCGAGATAAAACTACATTCTTTACCCATTGATATAATAATTTTTTGAGCTCAATGATGAGCATTTCAATCTGTAGCTAGAATTCTAGATTTAACAAAAGTTGTGGTAACTTTACCTTTTGCAAATACTTTAATCTCAGAGCCTCAATTTCCTCATTTGTGAAACAGGCAAAAATATCTGCAGTACCTATCTCACAGGGTTGTTGTGAGGATCATATGAAAATGTGTTTAAGTGCTTTTAACTCTTAAAATGCTACATAAAAATCAGATATTTTTTATGTGACATCTAGGCACATACCCCAACCCCACATGCATATATCTGTTTAAAATTGCATGTTCTCAGTTTGCCATCTTTGGGACAGCTTATTTCAGTATTGGTTTTATTAACAGGAAACTTGATAAGGAAATTACTCGTAAAACAGTACAGAAACATTGTACCAGCCTGACCATCAAATGTTAGTGCTTTTTCCCGTTGTAGAAAGTAAGGACATTACTCTAAGGTGTATTTTATTACTTTTAGATTATTTTTCTCATAGTCCCAACCTAGAGTAATATGTAAGTTCTTATTTGAATGAATTTATGGGACTGAACTGGAATGATATAGTATACTCCCAAGTGTCTATTTTTAAACAGTATCTACCTATTGAATGTAGGCAGAGCAAATGTACTTATAAACATAAAAGATGGGGAGGGGCAAGTGTCTTAATTGGAAGTATTCCAATGACAAATTCATTTAAATCTAAAGCTTTCCTTGTTTGTGTCTTTGGATTTTCCAATAGTTGGGGTTTTTGTGTGTATTTTTAATCTAGATTTAGGGATAACATACTGTTAGGAATTTTGTCAGTGTAACCTAAATAAAATTTAGTAATGTGATAATCACCTTAGACAATTTTAATTTTACTATTGGGATAATTTATATGCTGAGGGTGGGAGGCTGACATTTCTTATCTTCACTTGATTGTTTAATCTTTCTGGCATACAGGTTTTGTTAAGTTCTGAATATTGTAAAATGTCATAGACCCTTTGAATAGGTAGAGAACAGTAACTTTTTAGTTTTCTTAAACAAGTATGAATAATTTCTAGTTTAGTTTCAATAAGTTATGCCACAACTGCAGAAAAAAATAAATTTATTTTTCCATCTCCTAGTTGTAATTTCGTGTTGGAGCATTTATCTCCTTCATACTAAACTAAAATTGACTCATTTGTAATTTATATGTGACATGTATCATTGTATGTACACATCCAGCCAACCATGCATGTGTATATTCTTGGAAAATTACTTGTTTGCACATTTGAAACAATAGTTATTTGAAAGGTAAGGTTAGATGTGTTATGTACACCTACGTAATAATTGAAAAAATGTTAAGATTTTTTTTTCCTGCCCTCATGGTGGACATGGTTGCTTTTTACATTCAGCTGTATGCCCCAAGATAACAAGATTAGGAACTTAAGCTTCTAAAGTTTTTACTTATATAGCAAAGGGATTCATACATGTTGTATACACATACATCTGGATTTTTAGGCATGATATCTTGTAAAAGGAGGAGAGGACCTTTCATTAAAAACTTGGAACAGAAAATCAGTTGATTTAAATCTTTCCACCGAAAAGTTAATACAGTTCTTGTAGATAAACATTGGGAGTATCACCATTTTCCATTCAAATTCATACTATGGTAAGCGTAACTTTTCCTAAACTAGTTAATATTTTTGACCTGCTTTTTCTGTGGGATTTTTTTTTCTCTTTTACTGTTGCACATAATACTTAACTCCTAGAGTGGTAAGAAATGCCGTCATAAAAGTTCCTCGAACATAGTTTCTCAGCATTTTTATATTTAGAGATCATTCTTCAGCTGATTTTTGCACATCAGATTTCTTGATGATTTACCAAGTGTGTTTCAGAAAGAGATATTAGTGTGGTTTTCAACTTTGGTTCCCAAACTAAAATTTTAATTTCTTTTGATATGTAAAGCTCTACTGTATACAAAGTTTTTTCATCTAAGTATATTTGGAAATCCAGCTGTGTCACATGATGCATATGACTCAATTAAGAAACAAAAGCCATTTATTCGTGTTATACTTCAGCAATCCTGTGAACATTTTTTTTAATCCAAGGTGTCAAATACTTCTAGTGCTATCTTTTGGATCCATTACTCCCTTCTGAGTTTAATAATGATTTTTATGAGTAACTTATAACTGAGAAACAAGAATGTATTGTGTTTCCAGTTCTAAAATGGTTTTCAATATGTGTAGTAGAAAGAGTGCTAAATTTGTGGTCAGGAGACCTGAATCAAATGTCAACTCTTATACTCAGTAGCTGTGTGATCATGGACAAGTCACAGGGAACTCTGTGGGGCCTTAATTTATTTGTAAAATAGATTGGGTTAATTGCTAATGTCTCTTTCAGTTCTAAGTCCTGTGATCCTTTAAGTGCAGCTACCTTAATGCTGGGCTTGTAATTTGTACACTGACATTACGTATGTTGAAAATTCAGATTTTTAGTTTTATATCTATTTTTGTTTTAGCTGATGATCTCTTATGTGGTTTTTATTATCTAAAACAATACCCTATACTAAAGGTAATTTTTTTTTTTTTTAGCACATTGTAATTTTTGCCTTTTGTAACAAATCTGCAAGCACACACATTTTTATAGGCTTTTTGATGTATTTAACTTTTCACTTTGGAAACAACCTAGGGCTCCCTTTAGTAGGTGGTGGAGCTGGTTTCATTTAACCTATAAGGGGGACTTGATTATTTTGATAAGATGAATCAGTCAAAATTTGTTTATTAAGCACCTGCCAGATGAGATAGTAGAAAAGAATATAAAAATAAGACTGTTGCCCTTAAGAAGCTTACCGTAGACCATGGAGTTTTCAATTTTCCTTCATGCTTTTCATCACCACAGACTCAAAATACTAGTTTTTGCCTACCCCTATCCTAAAATATGATAGGTGTCTTAACTACTGCTAACCCATGATGTTGGTGCCATGTAAGTCACATATTGGAAATACTCCTCCTTCATCCTAGTATTGGACTAATTTTTTTTTCTTTTTCCAGCCACTTTTAAGGTACCAATGTGTCAGCTCTGTTGGTGCTTAGTGTTAGAGACTGACCTAGTTTAAAAAGAACTTGTCTACTTTTTATTTTATGTAAATTTAGTGGTATTTAACTGAACAGTCCAATAAATAATACTATGCTTTATATTTTAGGTAGGGAGAAATCAATCACCTAGAAACATTGACACTTGGTTTTCTTTTTGAACGTCATAATATATTTTAAAATTCAGATAATGTCAGATTGTATCCAACTTTGATGGAGAAATAAAATAAGGACTGTTTGATCATAAATGAAAGTAAGGGCACCTAAATATTTTTAATTTTTTAAAAATTTATTTATTTACTTTTAGTTTACAACATTCAGTTCCACAATTCCTTTGAGTTTCAAATTCCGCCCCTCCGCGCCATGGTAGCATGCAATCAAATATAAGATCTACAAATATCTTCACATTAAACATTAATTGGGTTGTAAAGGATTATAACCAATGGAGTGAACAGTGAGAAAGAGGAAACAAAACATAGAGATTTCTGCAAGTAGTTTGCTTCAATCTGCATTCAGAGTCTAGCTCTTTCTCTGGATGTAGGTATTCCATCATGAGTCTTTTGGACTTGTCTTATAACCTTACATTGCTGAGAGGAGTCCAGTCTATCAAAGTTAGTCTTCAGACATGTGTGTGTACAAAGTTCTCCTGGTTCTGCTCTTCTCACTCAACGTCAGTTTATAGAAGTCTCTCCAGGTTTTTATGCAGTCCCTCTGCACCTCATTTCTTATAGCACAATGGTATTCCATTCCAATAGGAATACTATTACACAATACTATTACTGAACACAACTTGTTTAGCTATTCCCCAATTGATGGGCATCCCCTTGATTTCCAATTCCTTGCCACCACAAAAAGCTGCTATAAATATCTTTGTACTTTTGGGTCCTTTTCCCACTGTTATGGTGGGATACGACCCTAGAAGTGGTATTACTGGATCAAAGAGTATGTTTTTTTTACTTATTTATAGCCCTTTGGGCGTAGTTCCAGATTGCTCTCCAGAATGGTTGAATCAGTTCACAACTCCACCAACAATGCATTAGTGTTCCAATTTTTCCACGTCCTTCCAGCCTTTCTCATTTTCCTGTTTTGTCATCTTAGCCGATCTGACTGGTGAAATGTGGCACCTAATTTTTTTTTAAAGGCAATTGGTGTTAAGTGACTTGCCCAGGATCACACAGTAAGTGGCATGTCCTGGCTCCAGGGCCAGTGCTCCATCAACTGCTACCTCACAGCCCCCAGATACCTGCTTTAAAAAAAGAAAAAACCTTTTACAATCTTAAATTCAGTAGTCAGAACTATCTCTACCATTAACCTGAAGCCATTTGTCACCATTTCTCATAATCTAGTTCTAGGTGGTGTGTGTGTCGCTGGGATCAGGAAATAATGCCAGTAGGCTAAGCAATTTGTAAGGATTGATGTAAGAGAAAAGGCTAATAAAAGAAACTGATTGCATTATTTTTTAAGTCTTAGGAAAGGAACTTTCACCAAGTTTTGAAAGTTGCCACCAAAGGTAAAAATGAAACTTTTTCTTAAAAGATCCAAAAATTGCTGGTTGAACATGTAAGAGTGATAGTTTGTATTTGTGTAATCCTTTTGATTGAAAAGTGGGAAAAGAACAGGTCAGCAATACTAATCCACACATCACTGAAGTGTGACCTAAGGTATAATATTAAACCCCCTAAGAGTCCCTAATTTAAAGCAACTTTTGCATTTCATTTGATCATCATAATAGTAAAAGTAAGACAAGCCACTGTTTTTCTCTGTCATGATTTTTTTTTTTAATGGGCTCAAGAAAGGTGAAAGGCCCAAACTCTAGATAGTGGTGGAGTTGAGGCTAGAACTGAGGTCTTCTGTCTCCTCCTTTGGTGCTTTTATTTCTCTATTATGTGCAATTTTATTTGATGAGTTAGTAATGTGCCTATTTGTTAGTGTTTGATTTTTACTATGACATTGTAGCTCTAGCTAAAAATAAAATGTTTGATCTAGACTGAAGTAATTGTTCTTACCAGTTGTCGATATGGGTAATGTGCCTCTAGAGGTTTAAAAAGATCTATTTTAAGTTGTTTAATAATAATTCACATTTATGTGGAGTCTTAGTTATTTTAAACTATTCATAGTCATACTGAAAGGCATTATTCATTCAGATATACTTGTACTATTAACTGAACATTACTTTCAAATAAGTAACAATTATTTCTAGGAGCAGTCTGACCTAATAGACAGTGTCAGACTTGGCCTTAGGAAGACCAGCAGGATTGAGTCTTTGTTTTGATAGCAGTGTGACCCAGGAAAGGTTCCTTAACCTCTTTGAGCCTCAGACAGCTCTCCAAAATGCTTAAATTGTGGACTTCGGTGTGGTGTAGTGAAAAAAATAGACTTCAGTCCAGAACTTGGCCACAGATTCTCTTTTTATTCTTGCTTTCCATCTCCTGCTATTGGTGTTGCCTGAAGGAATGCAGGAGGGGGTCCACAGCTTACATTCCTCCCTCTCAGAGAAGACTTTTACTTCCTGTACCACCTATCTGATCTGCAGCCTCCGGTGAGAAGAGTAACCTTCTGTCTCCTGCTACCTGTATCCCAATGGGTAGGTGGCATGATCTGGGCCTTGAGTTACATCTGCATTAGTGAGGGACAACTTCTGCCTCATGCCAGCATGATGTCCTGCACCCTGCAGTGATTCAGAGAGGAGTAACCTTTCTGACTTGCAGCCTTCTGCCTTCTCTTCAGCCTTCAGAGGGAAGAGAAAATGTGAATCCCATCTTACTGTATGCCTTTTGTCTGGTACCTATGTGTCTTGCCTGATCTCCATTCTCCTTTAGGAAGAAGAGTGATGCCACTCAATGTTTAAACCTACACTTGGTCATAACCCACACATCCCAGGGATACTGAATCCAAACCCTTTTCCCCACCATCCAATTCCTTATTCCCGTCCACTCTTTCACTTATTTTCCTTCTCTCCCTTAACTGGATCTTTATCTACTACCTACAAACATGCCTATGCATCCTCAGAAAATCCTCACTTGATCCTTCTAATATCTCTTCTGCCTTTCATGACTAACCTCCTTGAGAAGACCATCTACAGTAGGTACCTCCCCTTCCACAAACAATTGCTTCCTACTTTCTAATATGAAAAGGTAAGAACCTTCCTAAAAGGAAGGCAGGGCAATTGGGGTTAAGTGTCTGAGGTCAGATTTGAATTCAGGTCCTCCTGACTTAAGGACCAGTGCTCTATTCACTGTGCCACCTAGCCACCCCTAAAGGTATTAGAACATAGCCATTTTATTGACTCAAGCCATTGTTCTGCCAGCTATAGACCAACCCTTTCTGCTGCTACCACATTACAAATTACACAGAGCTAAGCCTGATGGTGAAATGCCTGTAATCCCTCCTGCTGGGGAAACTAAAGCTTGTGGATCTCTTGAATTCAAGAGTCTAAGCTTCCATGGGACTCAACCAATCAAGTGTCCCCACTAAGTTTGCCATGGTGAGCCCCCTCAAGAGTGGGGGCAACCTCCAAGTAGCCTAAGGAGGGATGAATTAGCCCAATTCAAGGGGCCAGTCAGAGTGGGTTCAAACCTGTCAGTAACCCTTGCACTTGTAGGCTATGGGAGGACCCAGAATAGAACCACACATATGCAAATGACATAGACCACTACTGAGATCTTATGTTTCAGCATCTGTCTTCTGGGGCCAAGAGTGACAGTTAGTCAAAGTGCCATTTTTATTTATATTATAGGTATAATAGGGTGTAAGCTTCTGGAGGGCAGGAACTACTTCATTTCTGTCTTTTTATCTCCATTTCCTGGCATACATACAGGTGCTTAATAATTACAGTCATTGTGCAGATTTTACCTCGTTTATACATGTTTTCCTCATTTTCATATATGTCTTCCTATAGAAATATTTACAGCTAGTGGGATAGAGAATAAATACATTTTTAGAGGGAAAACCTATTTTATGAATAAAGGGGTTTTTTTTTTGGAGGGGGAAGGCAGGGCAATTGGGGTTAAGTGTCTGAGGTCACATTTGAATTCAGGTCCTCCTGACTTAAGGACCAGCGCTCTATTCACTGTGCCACCTAGCCACCCCTAAAGGTATTAGAACATAGCCATTTTATTGACTCAAGCCATTGTTCTGCCAGCTATAGACCAACCCTGCTACATGGTACAATGGAAAGAGCACTGACCGGAGTCAGAGGACCTGAATTAAAATCCCAGTTTATATACTTAGATACACCCTCATGAAACTCATAGGGTATGCCCTGCTATAGAACCTGTAGCGATTCATTTTTTTATGTTACTATGTAGTTTTACAAAGTGCTTTCTTTACAAAAATCATATAAAGTAGCAATCAGCAAGCATTTTAAGTGCCAGACTGTGCTAAGTGCTAGGGATATAATGGCAGTGAAAATTTTATTTTTTTCTCAAGGAACTTACATTCTAATGGGAGAAACAACATTGTGTATTTGTGTGTATGTATGTATGTATGTGTGTGTGTGTGTGTGTGTGTACACACGTGCAACAAATACACGTGTTTTTATCCCCATTTTAGTGACCAGGAGATAGAATTTAGACCTGGAAAAGGGGTCATTAGAGTTTAGGCTACTTAGACTATGAGCCATTTAGACTATGAACCATTAAGTGGCTTATTGTCACAGCTAGTCGACCTGGGACTCTTAAGTTAATATACTATTTCACTATTCAAAAAAAGGTCTAAACTGAAGTTATTCTGGTTTTTCAAATTGTTCGGTCAGGATAACAGGTTTTATGTGGGTTTATTTTATATCCTGCTAGTTGGCAAAAGTTATTGTTTTATCTAGCTTTTTAGTTGAATCCCTAGGATTTTCCAAGTATTATATCCTCATATCTGCAAAAAGAATAGTTTTGTTACCTCATTGCCCCTTCTGATTCCTTCAATTTCTTTTCTTTCTCTTAATGCTATTGCTAGTATTTTTAGTGTAATATTAGTAATAATGGGCATCTTTGTTTCACTCCTGCCTGATCTTATTGAGAAGACTTTTAGCTTATCCCATTACAGGTAATGCTCATGGTTTTAGGTAGATACTTCTTACCATTTTAAAGGGGGGGGGATCAATTTATTATACCTATACTTTCAAGTATTTTTAATAGGAATGAGTATTGTATTTTTGTCGAAAGATTTTTCTGCATCTATTGATATAATCATGATTTTTGTTACTTTTATTGACATAACTGTTAGAGGCTAGTAGTTTTTTTTATTTTTAAATTTTTATTTATTGCTTTTTGAAGGGGGGAGGGCAGGGCGATTGGGGTTAAATGACTTGCCCAAGGCCACACGGCTAGTACGTGTTAAGCGTCTGAGCTCAGATTTGAACTCAGGTCCTCCTGACTTCAGGGCTGGTGCTCTATTCACTGCACTACCTAGCTACCCCTAGAGGCTACTAGTTAACCAAAAAAAGTTCATTTATTTTATTATATATATATTACTATAGACTACTAGAAAAAATGCTTTGAGCTGGCAAAATTATTAACATTTATGTGGAAAACAGTTAATCTTTAATGTGGTAAATTTCAAAGTCAGTTCTAATAATCATAAGTTTCTGATATATGCTTATATATCATGCTCAATGGAGACATGTATGTGAATTTCAGTTCAAAATTCACAACACTGAATTAGAATAGTTTTTTTACTTCAAAAACTAAATATATTTGCCAAAATATCTGTATGTATTTTGAGTTTCGTTTCAGTCAGTTTAGGAAAGTTTTATCACATCCTTTGTAATATGCAGTGCAAAAGTTAAATGGTATTCTCTGTTTGAATGGAAATTTGCTCTATTATGAATTTCCAATAACTTGAAATGCTTTGTTAACTTAGCATTATCTTCTGTGAAATATAACCAATATTATAATTAATAAAATAATGAAAGTTAAGCTTATCAAAAGCCTCTGTAGATTGAAAGAGTTCCTCATTCCCTGGTTAAGTCAGGATATGACAATTTTTTATACTTCAGCACTTTTTTTAGACTTAATTTCCCCATGCCACTCCCCCACCTTTCTACCCCTGTGCTTTATTAGTAATAAAGAAGATATAGAAAAAATAAATTAAATCTTCTGTGTAGATTAACTTTATGGGTTATCTATGGTTAGCCAAACCTCTTTTAAATTGACTCTTCCTTCCTATGATTTTGGATCATTTCCTCTTTCTATTCAGTTTGCACTTAGGTAAAGCCAGCAATGGTATTAAGATAATTAGTAAGGTAAAGTAGTAAACTTTTAGTAATATTATCTACTCTTTTAGATTATTGGAGGCAATACAGAAACCTCTACAACCAGGTAAAAATCCAGGGTTTTTTCCGTTCTGGCTATAGTACAATTAACTGACTTTATACAAGTAACTTAATAATTACTGTGTTTTCTTATCTTCAGAATAGAAGTAATAATATATGTCCTACTTAACTCATAGGCATTGAATGAGATAGAGTATATGTGAATATAACCACTTACACTGTGGAAAAGAACACACTGAAGTTTGAACTTAGTTTTCATCTCAGCTGTATCACTTTCTATGGGACCCTGGGCAAATCTCTCATCTCTCTGAGCCCCAGTTACTTCATTTGTAAAAAAGGAATGGTACCACTACTTCAGATTTATTCTGTAGTGAGATAATGTGTGTGAAAGCACCTTTAAAATTGTGGAACACTTTATGTTAATAAAGGAAGGATTGTGTCATACCTATGATAGATCAATAAAAATGTGGTGACACCTTTTAGGCAATTTCATTCAGTTGCTTTCATTTTAGTGATGAGGAAACAGACCTAGAAAAGTTAATTAACTTATTCAGAAAGATAGCTAGCTGATCTTAGAGCTGGAACTAAAACTGAGATCTCCTGATTATTTAATTTCTGTGCTTTTCATATTGCCTCCTTAAGGAAACCGATATTCTTTTTAACTTTTCTAGGGCAATTGTACAAACAGTTTTTTTTTAAATTATCATCTTTTCTTATGCTTCCATGGGTCCCTTATTTTTATTCAATGCCCCCGGTTGCACCCGAGGCTACTGCCACCCCCCAGAATCTGTCCAGTGCTCCCTAGGGGGTGGTATTGCCCACTTTGGGAATCTGTGATCTGGTCCAGTTCTTTCATTTTTCAAATGAGGAAACTGAGACCCAAAGAAAGATAAAAAGATTTACCCAAAGTTACCAGATTTGATTAGTGGCAGATTTGGAATTAAAATCCAAACCTCTTGATCCTTGATCTAGATAGTTTTCTTGCCACAGAACAACATGTTTCACACAGAAAATCTAGGCTTCAGAATATACTAAGAATCCTATTAATTCAACCCCAAATTGTAAAATTCTGGTGATAATTCAGGACCCCAATATATCACAGAATATACTATTCCAAAATTTTTTAAATTATATCGAGAAAATACCAACATTTTTTAGATTTTTGGTGAATATTTTATGCCATCCTACACGTATAGTGAACCAGTTGCAAACTATTAACAGGTGGGATCAGGTTTTCGTTTGTTTTTTTCCTAAGCAATTACAAGCATAAATAATTGGTAAGAAATCAATTGAATATAGTTTTCCCTGGAGCATTGCAAATTTTTTTCATATAGTAGAGTTGCTTTGTGATTTATCTCATGATGCACAATTTCCCCATTCCATTTCTTGATTTATCTTTGTTTACTTTATCCCAAACCTAACTTTGGGAGAGGGATATATAGATTTGTGAATTTGATATAAATGGGGAGATCAAGGTATACACAAAGCAAACTGCTTCAGTGTTAAAAATGCATTTGTCTTGATGAGAATTGGCAGTTATTCTAGTTGTTGGTAAGTGCCTCTAGCATGTCCCTTCAGTGTATGTGGTGTACTGTGAATGCACATGTATATTAAGTTTGGACATATTAGCTTAATGACTTGCCTATATACTTGGGACTTGAACCTGCTCTAAATATTCTGCCTGGCTTTTGGAATAATGGGTGATAATAGCATCAAAGTCCTGAAGTATACCTAGCATGTTAGTATTGAAATCATGCTCTTCAATTTTGCTAGATGGGCAAATGACAAGTATTTTTAAGTACTGTTAAATGATGAACTGAAGAAAGGCAGCAACAAAACAAGTTCAGGTAAAAGCCATATATCTTTCTGATTGCATTTAACTTTCCTCAAGGTTTATAATTCATTACTCAGAATTACCTAGTATAGTATCCTGGAGAGAGTTGTTTTTCATGGACTTGGATTTGTAGAGAATCCTTGAAGTAGAACTGTCTGGATGTCCCATGTTTGTTCCTGGCCTTCAAACTCAAAATATTGAGTCATAGAGCATACGTCTTCTTTTAACAGCTCTTGGGGCAAAAGCTGGAGTGTTAACAGATTTTGCTTGTTCACAATTTGGTTTAAAAAGTCCTTAAACTTGCAAATTTACAAAAACCTATAAAATTTTTATAGCAATAGGATTATATTTAATTTTCCTTCAAAGTATTTGCATATCAATATTTCATTATGAACAGAATGTTTTCAGTTACCACATAATTTATGAGTAGCTACAATAAATAATAAATATTGATAAAAATAATGAAAATGTTAAGAGATCAAAGATAAACATATTCCTTGCTCTTAGGAAGAAGATTCTCCCAGGATACTTGGCAACATAATATAGTAACAGACTTGTTGGTATTTCTTCCTTTATAGCCTTTACAACTATCGCTTTTATATAGATATAAAGTTGTAAAGGACCTTAGAGAATTGAATCCAATTGAATCACAGAGAGGTTTTGACTTGCTCAGGGTTACTCAACTATTAAGTGTCTAGGGCAGGATTCTTTCTAACCAAAGTCTTCATTACTCAGAATCCACTGCTCTATTCTTGATACTTTGTTCAGCTGTTTATTAAATACCTACTAGGTGCTACATCATAGGGGAATTACAGAAAAAAAGATAAAGCTCTTATCCTCAGAACTTGTCATATATATTTTAAAGAACAGCAGACCCTAAACTCTCAGATTTGTGAGTTTGCTGCTGTTGGTAGAATTTTCTAGCCATTCCATTATTTAGATTACCTACGTCCTTTTCCATAGCTCCAGTGTGAGAAAACCTACTCTAGCCAAATGTCCACTCAGCCCCATCCTATAAGAATACTATTTTTCTAATTCCTGCAGTGTTTCTTCCCCTTTCCCCCTCTGTTCCATCCAAGAATAATTATAGCTTCTATTTTATGTGGTGCTCTAAGATTTAGTTTTTTCACAACACCATGAAATATTATAAATATTTTTCCCCACTTCACAAGTAAGGAAACTCAGGCTAAAAAAGGTGACATGATTTGTCCTTAATGACCCAGCTGCTAAGTATCAGAGTAGGGATTTGAACATAGATCTCCTAAATTCAAGTCTAGCATTTTTTTCATTTTACTATACTGTCTCTACTTAGTGAAATCCTACCCCTTTCAAAGTAGTTAAGATTCCACCTATGTGAAGCCTTCCCCAACCACTGAAACCATAAGGGATTTTTGTCTATTATGAACTTTTAGAGCATTTATTTTCTGTTATTTTATAGTGTACTTGGCAGTACAAGGCAGCAAATGATATCCTTAGTATGACTTAGCTCCCTACTAAATCATAAACCACCTGAACAAAACTCTTTAATACCATGGAATCTAGCATACAACCTTGTGAGCCTAGTATTTGCTCCATATAAATCGTAGTGACTGAGCTGCTTCAATCAACTTTCTCCAACAGCAATTATTTTACTTGTATCAGCAAGCATCATTTTAGTTTGATAAAGGTGCCAAAAGAGAACTTTAGCTTTATCCCCTTTTTTTTGGAGGGGGAAAGGCAAGGCAATTGGGGGTAAGTGACTTGCCCAAGGTCACACAGCTAGTGTGTCAAGTATCTGAGACTAGATTCCTCCTGTCAGTGCTGTATTCACTGCACCACCTAGCTGCCCCAGCATTATCTTTTTTTTTTTTTTAAAGCGTTTGGGGTTAAGTAACTTGCTCAAGGTTACACGGCCAGTTATTTTGTGTGGGTGTTAAGTATCTGAGCCCAGAACCGATCCCAGGTCTCCTGACTCAGGGGCCAGTGCTTTTATTCACTGTGCCACCTGGCCACCCCTCCCAGCATTATCTTAATAAACATTTAGGTTGGTATTGTTCTGCATGGATCCTGTTTTATTTTGCTTTGTGTAAACTGTTTTGTGCTGGCCACCACTCTTTCCAAAAGATAATGGTTTACATGTAGCAAGTTTGCAAAGCACTTTGCATCTACTTATTCATCAAATGCTGGAGTGAGTGGGCCTCCTTGGTAAAAAAAAAAAAAAAAGTTGGTATTTATTTTACTTTGGTATTCTGCTTTGTGAAATTTTTAATTTATAATTTATTTTTAGTTTTCAACATTCATTTCCACAAGATTTTGCATTACAAATTTTATCCCCATCTCTTCCCTACCCCAAGATGGCAAGCATACTGAATACCCCTTCCCCCAATTTGCCCTCTCTACTTCTCTTGATTTTCAAAATTCTTCTTGAGCTCCTCCATGACCTGCAGCCATTTCATATTTTTCTTGGAGGCTTTTGATGCAAAAGATTTGACTTTGTTGTCTTCTTCTGGTTCTGTGTTTTGATTGTCTTTTGTCACCAAAAGATGATGTAGTTTGATTTTACTTCCTCTGTTTGCTCATCTTGCCAGTCAATTACTTGACGTTTGAGCTCTTTGCCGGGGTAGAACTCTACTTCCAGAGTGGAGAGTGCTGTGTCCCAAATTTCTGAGGTTTTGCGCAGCTGTTGTCAGAACTTCTTGGCACCTACCTCAGAACTGTGAGGATGACTACCTCTCCACAGTCTCAGTAAGTTCTGCCATGCTAGCACTCCTCCCCCTAGGACTGCCACCCAAGACTGCTACCAAGATCCAAGCAGGGCAAAGAAAGAGAGTCCTGCAGTTACCCTCTGCACAGTCACTTTGTCCCCCCATGATCTGTGGTCCTGGAGCTCAGGAGGCGGCCATCCTGGGGGCAGCGACTGGACCACACTCTACACTCACCCAGTTCCAACAGAGTTCCCCCACTGACTTTTTACTTTCTCTCTGGCGTTTATGGATTGACAAATATGGAAACCGCCAGAGCTGCCAGTGATTCACTCTCCTGAAGTCTGCTCCAGCAGCAGACACAGCAGACTGTCAGCACAGCCCGTGCATGTCTGTGCTCTGCTCCCAGCCCAGTGCCAGAGACCCTTCCTGTTGGCCTTCCAGGCTGCCTTCAGCCAGAGATTTGTTTCTCTTTGTCGCTTTATGAGTTCTGGAGTACTAAAATTTGTTTAGAGTCATTTTTTTTACAGTTATTGGAGGTGGTGGGAGTGGGCGCTCAAGCAGGTTCTTGCTTTTACTCTGCCATCCTGGCTCCATCCCTGGTATTCTGCTTTCTTATAGAATGTTGCTGCTCTTTGAGTTGAGGAAACCAGGGCTCAGAAAGGTCAAGTGATTTGCCCAAAGTTAACAAAGGTAATTAATAGAGGCAGAACCCAAAATTGAGGCCTAATAACTCCAGGTCCAGTGCTGCCCTAACAGCAATGGTTCCCCATGTTTTTTAGGATGTGTGCCCAACTTATAAAATTTCATAGCTCTCACATGATAATACTACTGTCAGTAATATCTAATACATACTAACCTGTTCTAAATTAAATAATGCTTTAAAATGGTTTCTTATCCTAAACACAAGAGCATCTATTTACATCTCAAAGACAGTAAAATATTCTCCACTCCCAGGTAGGGAATCCACAGTACCATTCTAGACTGACCCTTCTCTAAAAAGAGAAAATGCTACCAGGTGGAGGGTTTAAAAAAAAAAAGTGATTCGTGAATAAAAATTAATAGAAAAGTTTGATTTTGTTTAAGATTCACCTTGAATATACATTTTAAAATATTAAAATTTTTTTAGTTTGATTTAAAAACCAAGTTGCTGGTGCTTCTGGGATTACTACCTCAAGTCAAAATCTGAAAGCAGGATAAAGCTAGTGATGATGCCAGTTTCTTGTATTGGGGTTTTTTTGTGGCTTATTTTTAGTAAATCTTGGGACAACTGTTTGTCATTCAGAATTTGTTTATCCAAAGTGTTTTCCTTCTCTATATTATTTTAGATGATTTGTTCTATTCTTATAGATACTTATATTCTTTAAGTACTTATCTCTTATTCTAGTTATAGGCTTGGGAGTAAGGGAACAGACCCAAGATAATCCATATTGAGGTTATGAGGAAAATAGGATTCATTGAACAGGAATTCAGTGCATTGTTTATTAAGCATTTACTATATACAGTATACTAGATCCTGAAAAACTATTTCATTCCTTCCTGCAGGGGAAATTTAACGTAATAGGGAGGACAAGACAGCACAAATAGGTATGATACAATGTAGTAATGATATCTGACATTTATATAGCACTATATAGAAATTATCTTATTTATCCTCACAACCCTGTTAGGTATTATTTTCTCCATTTTATAGATTAGCAAACAGACTCTAAGATTAAATGATTTTTTAATATCTTAAACACTAATAATTAGCAGAGATAGGATTCTAGTTCAGGTCTCTCCTGCCCTGTGTGGTTGTACTCTTTCCTGTATACTGCCTGTGCTTTCCCTAGATAAAATGTAATAAGGGCAAAGATCCTTCTGAAAATTTGAGGAGAATGAAATTACTTTCAGGAAGAGAAGAAGAGGAGTGAATGGTTTCACTGAAAAGGTGGTACATTGGTCCTTGAAGGATTTCAAAGAGGGGATACTAAGGACATGTGTTTCCGCTCTGTACAAGAGCCTGTGTGAACACACAGAGGAGGAAGAGGACATATAATGTTGGAAAGTTCATAATCATCCTTCTTGGTTTGTGGTTTAGATAAAAACACTGATAGCATGCTTCTCAAAATTGCAAGTGATTTTGCTGTCAAGAATAGTTAATACATGGGGCGGGCTAGGTGGCGCAATGATTAAGTGCCAGTCCCTGAGCCGGGAGGACCTGAGTTCGGTTCTGGCCTCATACACTTAACACAAAAAAAAACTAGTCATGGAGGCGGCTAGGTGGTGCAGTGAGTAAAGCACTGGCCCAGGAGTCAGGTGGGCCTCAGACACTTAACACCCATACAAAAAAAACTAGCCGTGTAACCTTGGGCAAGTTACTTAACCCCAGTTGCCCTCCAAAAGGCAAAACAAACAAAAAAAGAATAGTTAATACAGAAGTTAGTAAAATCTCATGCTGTTGGCAACCTAGAACATTTGACCAGATAATGCAAGATGAAAGTGGATTAAGCATAAATGTAGAGGATGACTAAGCAATTATAAAATGGCAGAGACATGAGGAAACAAAACTTTGAAAACAATTGAGTGTTGTATTGGATGACAGCTCAAAAGACTAGTCCAGTCTTAGGCTCCATTGAGAGTGATGTGAAAGTCCTCTGAAGTCTTTCCTCATCAAACCACGCCTAGGCTATTATATTCCATTTCATCTTATTCAGGGCATTTTTAACCTGGACAATATCCTGGAAAAGGCAATATGAATTACGAGGAAATAAGGGTTGGTGGAAGGCTTAGGGTAGACACATCTATTTGTTTTAAAGGGATAGTAGGTAGAAGAGAGACTTTTCTGTTTGGTTCCACTTGGCTGAATGAGGGGTAGTGGGTGGAAATTCTAAATAAACGTAGGTTTGATGTATCATTTAGATACAATGAACTATAGGCAAACTTAGGTTTGCTTTATGTAAAGAAGGAACTGTTTTAAGAATTAAAGGCTACCCATCATTGGAAGTCTTTAGACAAAAGCTATTTTCCCCCTTATTGGGTATGTTACAGTGGAGAGTTTCTCTCAGTTATGGGTTGGACTAGATAGCCTCTGAACTTCATTTTCTTTTTTTTCTTGTCTTTATTAATTTGTTTACTTTTAGTTTACAAGATTCAGTTCCACAATTCCTTGAGTTTGAAATTTTCTCCCCCTCCATCTCCTCCCTCCCACCCCCATGGCGGCATGCAATCATGTATAGGATCTGCAAATACTTTCACATTAGACATTAGTCGGATTGTAAAGAAGGATTGTAACCAATGGAATGAACAATGGGAAAGAAGAAACAAAACCAAACAAGAAAAAGAAAGAGCAGGTAGTTTGCTTCAGTCTGCATTCAAACACTGTTCCTTCCAGTTCTTTCTTTGAATGTAGACATCTCCTTCCATCATGAGTCTTTTGGAGTTGTCTTATAACCTTGCTTTGCTGAGAAGAGTCTAGTCTATCAAAGTTGGTCGTCACACATACGTTGTGTCTGTAATTATGTACAAATTTCTCCTAGTTCTGCTCTTCTCAGCATAAGTTTGTATAAGTCTCTCCAGGTAAATATGAAGTCCATCTGCTCCTCATTTCTTATTGCACAATAGTATTCCATGACATTCATATACCACAACTTGTTTAGTCATTCCCCAGTTGATGGGCATCCCCTTAATTTCCAATTCTTTGCCACCACAAAGAGCTGCAATAAATTTTTGTGCATATGGGTCTTCCTCCTGCTTCTATGATCTCTTTGGGATACAACCCCAAAAGTGGTATTGCTGGGTCAAAGGGTATACAATTATTTATAGCTCTTTGGCATAGTTCCAGATTGCTCTCCAGAATGGTTGAATCAGTTCACAACTCCACCAACAATGCAGTAGTGTTCCAATTTTTCCATACCCTCTCCAGCATTTGTCATTTTCCTGTTTTGTCATCTTAGCCAATCTGACTGGTGAGGTATGGTACCTAAGAGTTGTTTTAATTTGCATTTCTCTAATAGTGATTTAGAGCATTTTTTCATATGCATACACATATCTTTAATTTCTACCTCTGAAAATTGCCTATTCATATCCTTTGACCATTTATCAATTGGAGAATGACTTGTATTCTTATAGATTTGACTCAGTTCTTTGTATATTTTAGAAATGAGGCCTTTTGGTTGGCTAAGTGGCGCAGTGAGTAAAGCGTTGGCCCCGGAGTCAGGAGGACCTGAGTTTGGTTCTGGCCTCAGACACTTAACACCCACACACACAAAAACTAGCCGTGTAACCTTGGGCAAGTTACTTAACCCCAATTGCCCTCCAAAAGGAAAAAAAAAAAAGGAGGCCTTTATCAAAAACAAAAAAATTCTTTCCTGGTTTCCTACCTCCCTCTTAATCTCGGTTACACTGGCTTTGTTTGTACAGAAACTTTTCAATTTAATGTAATCAAGATTATCCATTTTGCAATTTTATAATGCTCTCTAACTTTTGTTTGGTCATAAAGTTTTTCCTTCTCCATAAATCTGACAGGTAAGCTATTCCTTGCTTTCCCAGATTGCTTACAGTATCAGCCTTTATACCTAGATCATGCACCCATTTAGACTTGATTTTGGTATATGGTGTTACCAGTTTCTGCCATACTATATTCCAGGTTTCCCAGCAGTTTTTGTCAAATAGTGAATTCTTATCCCCAAAACTGGGGTCTTCAAGTTTATCAAACTGTAGATTACTATTGTCATTGACTGCTGAGTCTCGTGTACCCAATCTATTCCATTGATCCACTACTCTTTTCCTCAGCCTTTACCAAGTAGTTTGGATGACTGCTGCTTTATAATACAGATTAAATTCTGGTATGGTTAGGCCACCTTCCCTAGCATTTCTTTTCATTAATTCCCTTGATATTCTAAACCTTTTGTTCTTCCAAATGAATTTTGTTACTACTTTTTCTAGCTCTATAAATTAATTTTTTGGTAGATTGATCAGTATGGCACTAAATATGTAATTTAATTTAGGTAAAATTGTGGTTTTTATACTAGCTTGACCCAGCCATGAGCAATTGATGTTTTTCCAATTAGTTAGATCTGACTTTATTTGTGTGAAAAGTGTTTTGTAGTTGTGTTCATACAGGACCTGGGTTTGTTTTGGCAGGTCGATTCCAAAATATTTTATAATGTCTACAATAACTTTAAATGGGATTTCTCTTTCTATCTCTTGCTTTTGGATTTCATTAGAAATATACAGGCATGTTGAGGATTTATGTGGGTTTATTTTACGTCCTGCGACTTTGCTAGATTTACTTATTGTCTCAGGTACTTTTTTACTTGATTCTCTAGGATTCTCTAAGTATATCATCATATCATCTGCAGAGAGTGATAGCTTAGTCTTTTCTTTGCCTAATTCGATTCCTTCAATTTCTTTTTCTTCTCTTATTGCTACTGCTAACCTTTCTAGTACCTGATTGAATAAGAGGGGTGATAGTGGATATCCTTGTTTCACCCCTGTTCTTATTGGAAATGCTTCTAGCTTATCCCCATTACATATAATAGTTGCTGATGGTTTTAAATAGATGCTACCTATTATTTTAAGGAAGACTCCATTTATTCATATACTTCCTAACTTTTTTTTCTTTCTAATTTTTTTTTTTAAGCAATTGGGATTAAGTAACTTGCTTAAGGTTACCTGGCCAGGTGTTTCTGGGTGGGTGCTAAGTATCTGAGCCCGGATTCGATCCCAGGTCTCCCGACTCTGGGGCCGGCGCTCTTACTGCGCCACCTGGCCGCCCCCTTTTTAGTGTTTTTAATAGGAATGGATGTTGTATTTTGTCAAAAGCCTTTTCTGCATCTGTTGAGATAATCATGGTTTCTGCTGGTTTTGTTGTTGATATGATCAATTATACTGATGATTTTCCTAATAATGAAGCATCGTTGCATTCTTGGAATAAATCCTGCCTGATCAAAGTGTATTATTCTTGTGATAAGTTGCTGTAGTATTTTTGCTAATATTTAAAATTTTTGCATGTATAGTCATGAGGAAAATTGGTCTATAATTTTCATTCTCTGTTTTGTCTCTTCCTCATTTAGTAGTCAGCACCATATTTGTGTCATAAAGAGAATTTGGTAGGACTCCACCAATTTTCCCAAATAGTTTGTAGAGTATCAGAATCAATTGTTCTTTAAACGTTTGATAGAATTCACTAGTAAATCCATCTGGCCCTGGAGATTTTTTCCCAGAGTTCGCTGATGGCTTGGTTGATTTCTTTTTCTGAGATGGAGTTATTTACTTCTTCAGTTAATCTGGGCAACTTATATTTTTGTAAATATTCATCCATTACCCCGAGATTGTCAAATTTATGTGCATACAACTGGGCAAAATAATTCCTAATTATAGTTTTAATTTCCTCTTCACTGGAGGCAGGTTCCACCCTTCTCATTTTTGATACTTGTAATTTTGTTTTCTTCTTTCTCTTTTTTTATCATACTGACTAAAAGTCTATCAATTTTTTCCCCCATAAAACCAACTCTTAGTTTTATTTATTAATTCAGTAGCTTTCTTAATTTTAATTTTATTAATCTCTTCTTTGGTTTTCATTATTTCTTTTTTTTTTTTTTTTTAAGCAATTGGGGTTAAGTAACTTGCTCAAGGTTACACGGCCAGGTGTTTCTGGGTGGGTGCTAAGTGTCTGAGCCCGGGATTCGATCTCCAGGTCTTCTCAACACTGGAGCCGGTGCTCTTACTCGCTGTGCTACCTGGCCGCCCCAGTTTTCATTATATCTAATTTAGTATTTAATTGGGAATTTTCAATTTGTTTTTTTTTTCCTAGCTTTTTCAATTGTATGTCGAATTCATTGACCTCCATTTTTCTCTTAATTTATTCATGTATGCATTCAGGGATATAAAGCTTCCCCTAAGAACTGCCTTTGCTGCATCCCACAAGTTTTTGTATGTCGTCTCATAATTGTCATTCTCTTCAATGAAGTTACTGATTGTTTCTACAATTTCTTGTTTGACCTACTCATTCTTGAGGATTAAATTATTTAGTTTCCAGTTTTTAGTCTGTCTTTCCATGGCCCTTTATTATAGCATGTGATTTGTATTGAATCATGATCTGAGGATGATGTATTTAATATTTCTGCCTTTCTGCACTGAATTGTGAGTTTTTTATGCCCTAGTACATGGTCCATTTTTGCATATGTGCCATGTACTGATGAAAAGAAGGAATATTCCGTTTTATCCCCATTCAGTTTTTCTCCAGAGATCTATCATGTCTGGCCTCTCTAAAATTCTTAGGAAATCTTACTGAAATTTTATTGAAAAATTGTGAGTGTATTTTCCTTGTTTACCTTTTTATGTCTTCTTGAGTCTTGTAATTGGCGATCAGATTTTCCATTGAGCTCTGGCTTTTTCATCAGAAAAGTCTGGAAGTCCCTTATTTCATTAAGTGACTATCTCCTTGCCTGAAAGATTATGCTAAGTTTTGCCAGGTAGTTGATCCTTGGTTGCAGTCCTAGCCCTTTTGCCTTACGAAATATCAAATTCCAGTCCCTCCAGTCTTTTAATGTAGAAGCTGCTAGGGCCTGTAGGGACTGTAGTTCCACAATATTTGAATTGTTTCTTTTTGGCTGCCTGCAGTATTTTCTCCTTGACCTTGTAATTTTGGAATTTGGCTACTATATTTCTTGGAGTTTTCAATTTGGGACCTCTTTGAGGAGGAGGCTGGGGAATTCTTTCCATAACTATTTTACCCTCTGATCCTAGGACCTCAGGACAGTTTTCTTTTGACAATCTCTTGGACGATGTTGTCTAGGCTGGTTTTTTTTTTTTTTTTCATCATGGCTTTCTGATAGACCAATAATTCTTAGGTTATCTCTCCTGGATCTGTTCTCCAGGTCACTTGTTTTTTCCAGTGAGATATTTTACACTTCTAATTTTTCAATCTTTATGTTTTCTTTGACTGACTCTTGATGCATCATCCTTAGCTTCAATTTGATTGATTCTACTTTTTAGTGAATTATTTTGCTTGGTTAGTTTTTGAAGCTCCTTTTCCATATGTTCAGTTTTTTTTTTTAGGGAGATATTTTCTCCAGTTATATTTTGAACCTCCCATCCCAGTTCAACAATTTTACTTTTTAAGGATTTGTAGATTTAAATTTATCTTCTACCTCTCTAATTTGGCTTTTAAAATCTTTCTTGAGCTCCTCCAAGAATTCTTTTTGGGCTTGACACCAGTTCCTTTGGTGGTCTCAGGTGTGAGTATAGATAGAGTCCATGTTGTCCTCTGAATTTGGTTGTTCTTGCTCACTATAATAGGAGTGTATTGTTCTTGATTTGACAGATTCCTTCTTGCCCATTGTGATTGCTTATGTCCTGAATTTTTAAAGTGGATATCTGCTTCTGGGGTACAGATGTACCATGCTTCTCAGGCTGGGAGGTAGGGGTTTGGTCGTTAACTTTGTGCTGTAGCCTCTGGGTGTAGACTGAGGCCAAGGCCAGGACCCTCAGTATTAAATACCCTGTGTTACCCTGAGGTTCACAGAGTAACCTGTATGGGAGGGGTGGTCTGGCCACTTCAGGTTTCCACCTCTGTGCCCCTGGGCTACAGCTCAGGCAGGCTCAGTAGCTGGCAGCCTGCAGGGCTGGTATCTTCAGATTTCCCTGATGGTGCTAATTAAGTAAGACACACCTGGGCTTGTGTTATTAGAGTTTGCTGGCTCTACCCTTGAGATTTGGGAGCTCCTGCTGGTCAGCTGAGGTGGTGCTTGTTGGGATGCCGTCTGCCCTTCATTTCAGATGGCTTCATACTGCTTCAGTATGCTTCATTCAGACAGCTTAGTACTACTTCAGTTAAACCCTTCTTCTAGGTGTCCCAAGCCTGTGGCTATTTCCACTAATTCAGGATTTTACTCTAGGTGGGACATTTATCTCTGGGTTTTCTGGGTCAGGGAAGGGGAATCAGCAGCTGGGGTTTACTCTGCCATCTTATCTTGGCTCCTGGAAAAATCAGGTAGGTGATTTTTAAACATCCAGGCTGTGGGCTGGTAGCCCCAGGAGAGCCTGCTGTCACTGCTGCCAGTCCTGTTCATTCTCTTACCCAGCTCTGACCAATCCTCCGTCCTACGGTGAGAGGGTTGCAAATCTCACCCTTGGCGGTGTTGTGAGTCCACTGACTGGGGCTCCTTCTCACTGTAGTCTGCTCTTGGTCTGTGGTGGTGCACACCCCACCCCACCCCCCAGCTGCACGTACTCCACGTTTCCCCTGGCAAGACCTATGTGGGCACTTTCCTGGGCTGGGAATCTGCCACATACTGTCACTCTAAAATCTGTTTACATTCACTTTTTGAAGTTTAGTGACAAAATTCATGGAGGAGCTTAGAAAAGTTCCTGCTTCCATTCTGCCACTTTGGCTCTGACTCCTGAATTTCATTTTCAACTGAAATTGTGATGATTCTGAATTTATGTTTTATGGTTTCATAGATTGAAAGTTTGAAGGACGCATGGGATCCATTTAGTCCAATTCTCTGTTTATAGATTTAGGAAACTGGGATTCCCAAAAAGGTTGTGTTTTGCCCACAAATTTTCTCTCTGGACAGAGCCTCTGAGGTTGGATCATATCTGTAGTATCTTCCAGCTTTGTGATCTTAGGCATTATTGTGCCTGCCCTGCTACATTCCTTCCATCAGTTGATATTTTTCTTTTTTGCCCTCTTTGCTGGTATGATGGGTGGGAGGTAGAACCTCATTTTATTTTTAAAAATTAATTTATTCTTTACTCTTAGCAATTTTTTAAAGTTTGATTTCCAAATTGTCTTCATACTACCCCCTCCCCCACCCTTTAAGAAGGTAAGCAATATGATATCAATTACACATTGAAATCATGCAAAACATATTCATATTATCCATGTTTTTAAAAAATAAGAAAATTAAAAATTCACACTTTAATTTGCACTTTGGAGTTTGTCGTTTCTCTTTGGAGATATATAGCATTTTTCATCATGTGTTCCTCCAAATTGCCTTGGATCATTGTATTAATCAGAGTAGCTAAGTCTTTCACAGTTGATCGTCATTATAATATTCTTGTTACTATGTACAATGATCTCTGCTCACTTCTCTCTGTCAGTTCAAGGTTTCCCAGGTTTTCCTGAAACCATCCTTTTCATTTCTTAAATCGTGGTAATATTCCATCACATTCATAAACTACAGCTTGTTCAGCCATTCCACAATTGGTAGGCAATTACC
Organism: Petaurus breviceps papuanus; assembly: GCF_028583685.1. Lineage (NCBI taxonomy): Eukaryota > Metazoa > Chordata > Mammalia > Diprotodontia > Petauridae > Petaurus > Petaurus breviceps. The sequence continues at coordinate 12,845,441 of NW_027187376.1, read as the reverse complement.
TCAGCTTCTAATTCTTTGCTACTACAAAAAGAGTTGTAAAAAGTATTTTTTGTACATACAGGTACTTTTCCTTTCTCTTTAATCTCTTTTGGATACAAACCTAGTTGTGCCATTGCTGGGTTACTGTTTTATAGCCCTTTGGGCATAGTTCCAAATTGTTCTCCAGTTTATGACACCAGTTCATTAGTGTCCCTATTTTTTTTTTTTTTAAGCAATCGGGGTTAAGTAACTTGCTCAAGGTTACACGGCCACGTGTTTCTGGGTGGGTGCTAAGTGTCTGAGCCCGGGATTCGATCTCCGTGACTTGCCCAAGGTCACAGGGCTACTAAGTGTGATCAGGTGTCTGAGGCTGGCTTTGAGCTCAGGTCCTCCTGACTCCAGGCCTCCAGCCACTTATTTTAATTCTTCGTACCTTTCTGTTCAAAGTGTGTTTCATTAAACAACATATTGTTGGATTCTGGTTTCTAATGCATTCTGCTATCTGCTTCTATTTTATGAATGAGTTTATTCTATTCATATTTGCAGTTATTGTTACTGTCTTCCTTAGTTATTTTTATTTGCATTTCTCTTATTAGTACTTCAGGGTATGTTTTCCCTAGAGATGCCAATAGCTTCATTTTCTTCTGAAAATTTCCTTTTCATATCCTATGACAACTATCTGTGGTTACTTTTCTTGTATGTATTTGGCATAATTCTTTTTCTACCAAGCCTTTGTCATAGAAACAGTCAATAAACATTTAAGCACCTCCTGTGTGCCAGGCAAAGCTTTCATAAACAGCCCCTTAAAATATTTTTAATTTTATTCCCTTCAACTGATTTAAACACCTATTCTTCAAGGTATTATGCTATCAAATACTGACAACACAAGGGTATTTAAAAGCCCTCAAGGAAAACATACTCTATTTATAATACACATCAATACATAGAAATATAAGTGTAGGGAGTGAAAAGGAAAAGATGAGACAATAACAGTTTTAGAAATATTTAAGGAGGCAGAGGCACACTATTAGCTGAGGAAAGTGATGGTTAGGATCATGAAAAATTTCACAGGGGAAGGGGTATCATAAGGATTTTGAATAGCAGAAGTGAATTAATTTGAGAAAGAAAGTGGGAGGGGGATAGAAGTAACCCAGTACCTGAATAAGTGTAGAGAGGAGTGAGATAGGAAGTTGAGTTCAGGAAAACGGCTAGTAGTCCATTTTGTCCAGAACACAGAGTACATGAACTGAGATAAGATGAAATGAGGCTAGAGATGTAGGTTGGAGTTACATTGGGGTCAGGAATTTGTGTTTTATTGTAAAGGCAACAATACAGAACCACTGCAGGTTTTTTTGATCAGTGGAATGAATTGGTTTGAATCTGTTCCTTATTTTAGTAATGACTCATTATTATTGTGTGTAAAAATGCTACTCATTATGAGTAAGTTATTCATTTAGTATGTTTTTTCCGTGGTGGATATGAAAATGTACTGACTAACCTAACATATGTGTGTGTGTGTGTGTGTGTGTGTGTGTGTGTGAGAGAGAGAGAGAGAGAGAGAGAGATCCACATTTGTTAGATGTCATGATGGAGTTATGGAGGCAGCCTGTGATTTTGAAACTTTGTTCTTTATCTCAGTCCCATGTTCTAACCAGCTAAACTAAGTAACCCACAAAAAAGAGAATAGTTAAAACTCTAAAACGATTCAAGGGTTTTTTAAAATAATAGACATGGGAACCCTTTTTTTTCTATTTGAGGCTACTAACCTATCAAAAAATTCAGTATGATTTTTCTCTCAATAAGAGGTGATGAACACTGAGAGGTAAGTTCCATAATTCTTTAGAAAAAGCATTGCTATTATTTTCAAATTTATTTATATATGTGTGTGTATACATACACATATCACATTCTTTTACTGAGATACACCTTAGTAAATACTTTCTCACATCTAATTGTTTCATTTTCATAAGTATTCGGAAAGTAGGAAAACACATATGCCTAAAATAGCAAGAAATATTTGTCTTATCACTCTGTGCTAAGTACTTTACTAGGACTAGAGGGGATTTTTTAAAATGTTATTACTTCTTTCCTTAAAAAATTTACCAGAAACCTGGGCAAATCACTTAACAACTCAGTACCCTAACACAACTCGTAAGAGTATTAATTGCTTCAGAGAAGCAGCCTTATGGTTACAGAGATAGATTTGGAGTCAAAAAACCCACATTCAAGTTCTCACTAGCTCAGTGACCTTGGACAAGTCATGTAATCTCTCAAGGCAACTCTCACTTTGCAAAGACTATCTGTTGTAGAGTTAAATGCTGACCAGAATGTAGAGGGATTTTCCTCATTTGAGAATGCTCTATATTAATGAAATGACAGGTCCAATCCCTCCAAATATAAGTAACTCCCCCCCAAAAAAACAAACTTTAGTCTATGTAAAGCTTATTTGTGGGTGAATGTAAAGTTCAAGGATTTGTGATGACAGTTTGCTTCAAGTCAAATGTATTAGTGATGATTGCCCATAAATATACCTGGTTAATAAGCTATCAGAATTACAGTTTGAAATTTATTGTTGATGCTTTGAATTTCTCTAGTGTTGAAGATGAGGCAAGGTGTTCTTGGTTGACATGTGACTCATTTTACTCTCAAAATACTTATACATTCCTACAAGTAGAAGTATTTCCTCTTCCATTTTAATTAGTTTCCATAAAATGTTACTTCCATGGCTAGAAACAGATACAGTAGTTCTTAAGATAAATAAGTATAATACTGAAAAGAAAGCAGTACATTTTGGTGGTGTAAAGTGCCAACCAAAATTATTTAGTTGCTAATTAATAGATATATAACTAGAAGTGATCATTTCATGCCCTTTTCTCTTAGCCTTTGTTTCAACATCTATAAAATAGAGAAAATAACTACACTCACAGGATTCACTGTGAAAACAAGTGCTGTCATGCACATAAAAAAGCGCTTTACAAATATTAAAGCACTATTAAACATCGTCTGTTAAAATACCTGGAAAAAAGACAGTCCACCCTTAGAAAGAGGGATTGTTTCACTATTGGGCATGGTGTTTCCCTTATGTGCACAGTGTCTGATATAGGGCGAGCTTTTAATAAATGGTTGTGAAGCGATTGGTTGTATTACTCATTAGATCTACTTATCAGGTCTGAAATAGATTTGATTTAACATAGCATTGTGGATGTCATACTTAATGGCCAAATCACTTATGATATTATGTGAATTCCTAAGCAGGTTGAAAACTCAAAGAATATTTATTAATATTTGTTCATTTAAATTGATGTACACAAGTGAGTTATCAACTGAGTCTTTAGTCAAGAACCATTCATATTATAGATAATTTTAATTAAGACACATAAGCCATGCTTTTCATATTTGAAGGTTACACAAAGCTGAAGAAAAAAGTTGGATATAGAATCAAGATTGATAAAAATTCCTGGAATGATAGAGTGAAATCAACAAAGCATTACTTAATTGGGATGCATATAAAATCTTTTTCTTAGGTTCCAGAAATTAGTTGTACAAGTACAGGATTTGGAAGATGGTTTGATATCAATTCTTATGGGAAAAACTTGAGGCTCTTAGTTGACTACAAGATACACTACTTATAGAATATACTGTGGTATAACTGCCTGAAAAACTGATACCTTGTTAAGCAATATTAACAGAAGTATACTATTCAGATCAAAGTAGTTTATAGTCCCACTAAATTTCCACACTGGTCTAAATAGATCTTACATAATTATATTAAGTTGTAGGACCTCTATTTTAAGAGGAACCAATAACAAAAAGCAACATACTAGTGGCGTGTTTTGGAAAAAGGCAGCCAGTGGTGTAATGGCAGCTGGAAAAGCCCTATATTTGGAGTCAGAAGAACTGGGTGTAAGCCCAGACTTAGCCATTTTGCTTGCTGTGAGCCAGGCAAGTCACTTATCTTATAAGACTCTAAGTTTCAGACTTGTGAGGGGAAAACTTTATAAAACTGTATGGTATATAATATGCTAGATTTAGTAAGGTCCTTGAGCGTAAGAACTGTTGTTTTTTCTTCTTTCAGCATAGTGCCTTAAATGTGTAGGTGGTTAATAATTGCATTTGTTGGATGTTATATAAGGAACGGGGGGGTGGGAGATGATGCCTGCAATAATTGTCTTCAAATATTTTTTCTCATAAAAAAGAAAGATTTATTTTGTGTACTACAGAAAAAAGAATGTGGCTCATGGGGTAGGGGAGGGAGGTATTACAATAAGCAGATTTTTGACTTTGTATAAGGGAAAAACTTTACAATAGTTAGACCTGCCCAAAAAAACAGATGAGTGACCTTGTTACTGAGTTTTGCTCATCAGCAAATCGTTTAAGCAGGAGCTATGTGATCAGCCATCTAGCCAGAGATGTTTATAGAGTGTATTCTGCATTTGGTGGGAGATAGTAGATTGGACACCTAGGGTCCTTTAAACCCTCTTGACTTGCTCATCCCATTCCTTCTCTCTGAACTACCACTGCATCTAGGCATTGATTTCATTCCCCCAAATGACATCAGACATGGCACTCACATTGTTACACACCCCCATTCGTGGCAGTGTGAGCCCCTGTGCCCTTTCCATCACTTATGAGAGCTCTTTGTCTACTACTTACCCTCCTCCCACCCCAGCCCCCATCCACAGAACTCCCACCTGCTTCACACCTCATCAAAATATTTTCTATGCTTCAGCTAAGTTGAGAAATGAAGAAAGAAAGAGTCCCTTCAGATGTCTAGGACTAGCAGGAAAATTGTATTCCTGGCATCCCTACTTTTAATTGCAACTCCAACCCTATTTTTATATAACAATAATTAGAAACTGCACAGTATTTTTGCAATATTTCATAAAGTAGGGTTTTGGGGATACCTTGGAACCTAAACACAATTATTAGCAGTCTTACTAGTCAGTTCTAGACAAATGCTTTTTGAAATACAACCCATTCATGAGTCAGGAAATGTTTATAAAGCCATTGAAAAGGCACATCACTATTTAAGAATATATTTCACTATGATTATAGGTAACTAAATGACCATGGAATCTGGTGCAGAGACCCAACAGAGTGGCGATGCAGCTGTAACGGAGGCAGAAAATCAACAGATGGCTGTACAAACACAACCACAGATTGCAACATTAGCACAGGTATAAGATAATTTTGGAATTTTCATTAATCTGTATAATTTAAATGTGTTTTGGATTAAAAGAAAATAAATTTTTTGGTATAGTGGCATACCTAGAATGAATGGAGAAACATGAAATTTTAAAAATTATTTTCCTTTAGATAAGCATAATTCTTGTAAATAGTTGTTCAAAACTGAAAAGTAGTAGCCATTGTCATACAAAACTTAATAATTCTTTAGTTACAATTTTGAAATATTCTTATTTTTTCCTAATATTTAGAAAGTTTTGTTTGTTTAGAGGAAAACACTATTCTTTTTTCATTGTGCCCATTTGTCTGGAGTACTGTTTGTATATAACCCAGAAGACTGGACAAGTAATAAGTAACTTCATTGCTTTATTCAAACGAGTTTCCAAGATAGTCGTTTCATATCTTTTGTCTACAAAAAGAAAACAATATAATGTGATAGACAGTGGAATAGTCATAATAGGAAGACTTAGATTGAAATTTCATCGCTGGTGGTAGTCTGGATGATAATGGGTGTGACATTTAGTTCATGTGAGGCAGTTTCCTTGTCTATGATGATGATTATACAGCTAGCATTTGTATAGTACCTTGAGGTTTACAGAGCACTTTACCAGTAACATCTCACTTTATCCTTACAACCACCCTAGGAAGTAGGTGCTGGTATTATCACCTTTTTAAGAGGAGGAAATAGAGGTGGTCATAAGTTAAGTAACTTCCCAAGGGTCACACAACCAGGAAGAGTCTGAGACTGGTTTTGTCCTCAGGTCTTCTTGATTCTAGTTCTCTTACTATGTACTGTACCATCCAGCTGTCTCTGGTAATCACTATATAGTATCTGCTTCATATAATTTTTAAGAGGTTTGGATGAAGAATGAACATAAAACATGTTGCAAACTTGAAGCACTCTAATAAGTCATTATTAAAACACGTTTTAACATAATAAATATAAGCTGCATATGAACAAAGAGCAAGCCTTGGAATCAGAAGGTCAAGGGTTGATGTCTACTGTCTACTTTTTCTATATACTCACTGACTCTGAAGGAGGCACTTAAACTTGCAATGCCCTAGGCAGTTCTCTAAGCCTGGAAGTTGCAAACAATTGCCCTTCCATTTTGATAGGAGTTTCTTCAGCTCCTGTTGAAGGGGGGCTTAATTTTTCCATAGCAATTAAATCACAAGTGAAGACCAAAAAGTAATCTCCCATAAATAAAGTATTGTTTTTTCTTTTACTTTTCTCCAGGCCGTTTGTATTTGCCATTCTATCTATGAAATTATATCTTCATAGGCCTAGTCATATATATGTATATATATATGTATACTCATTTTTTCCCCAAATATAAAGTGCCACCTTTTTCATTCACCCTTCAAAGTTCCTAAACATGTGAATTCTGTGTTGACATAATTTTTCTCCTTATGTTTCTGATTACTGTTATCATTTAATAACAAGAAAAAACTACTAATGATATTTTGAGCATTATTTACACATATAATAAAGAGACTTTAATATAAACTCATGAATAAAGATACATGAAAAACTTTGTGTCTAGGCCAAAATTCACCCCCATTTCCCTTGTAGCTCTGTAGGTTATATAAAGTTACTGTCTGAAACCAAATAGAAAAAAAGAATCCCGTGTTTGTATGTGTTAATCACAGAATGACAAAGGACTTTTAACATGTGTTTATTTCCACCCTGTCTGCTGATCTACAAGAGAGCAATATTGGACTCATTTGTAATAGAATATTTTTTTACATTAATTAAATGATTAACATTTTATTTGTAAGTTACATATATGACTTAGAGTAAATCTTTTGTTGTAAATTTATTCTGGAAACATTTAACTTCCTTTTGAAAGTAGCTTTGTTTATTACAACCTTTTAAAATAATGTTTAATAATGTAAAAAATTCTTTTTTACGTTTCAACTATTTCTAACATTGGTCTTGGAGATATCATTTTTAAGCTAAGCTGAAAGTTTGGAACTTTGCAAAGTGCTTTATTTTGTTCCTTCAGGGTCTGCTATAGAATCAAATAATAGAAGAAAAAGAAGCAAATATATTTAGTGATTTTTTTAAAAAAACATTACATTTCATAACTGTTTTCTTGTACGTAGTAAAGTATTTCCCAGTTGATGTCACATTTTTATTGTTGAAAGTAATTTTAGTTTTGAAAATGAGTGGTACAGAGGGAAGAGTTTTAAAGTTAGAAAAATTGTTTTTAGTTAGGACCTACTGGTCTTTTCCACTTCTGTTATCCCAGGAAAATCACTTAATCTTGGTAAAATAAGGGTATTAGTGCTTGGCACTTAAGAGCTCAAGAGTTGTGAAGATAGTACAGAATCAGAATTTCCAAGTTGGAAGGAACCTTCTGTTCAAACCATTCCTGAAAAAAGAATTCCCTTTGAATCATCTGATAGGGAGTCATCTATCCTTTGCTTGATGACCTTCAGCAAAGGAGGCCCAAGGTAGCATATTCATTCCACCTTTGTACAGCTCTTATGAAGCTTAAATTAACTTCTTTACAATTTCTACCTATTGTTCCTATTCCTGCCCTTTGGAGCCAAAAAGAACATTTCTGACTACTTTTCCATGTGACAGTCCTTCAAATACTTTTATGTTCCCCTTATTTTCTTCTCCAGCCTAAACATTTCCTGCCCCTTCATCATCCTGTTTGTTCTACATCTTATTGCCACCCTTCCTAACTCTGGAGTCTGAGCTGAACACACTTTTCCAGATGTGCTTTAAGCAGAACAGAATACAAGGGGACAGCAAATACAAGGGGACAGCATTCATTCATTCAGGAAACATTAATGAAGCACTATATGAGTTAGGTGCTATGTGAGAAGCACTGGGCTAAGACTTTGGTCACTGTGCCACTTATGCAGTCTATAATACCATTAGCTTTTTTTTTTTTTTTTGCTTCTGTATCATACTATTGGCTTATTGAACCTGCAAAGCTCACTGAAACACCTAAATTTTGTCACATAAAATGCTACATGATTTTGAGATGCTATTATTAGTGCTAATGTATCTATTGTAACATTTTCTCTATTTTTGTAGGTTTCTATGCCAGCAGCTCATGCAACTTCATCTGCTCCAACGGTGACGTTAGTGCAGCTCCCAAATGGGCAAACTGTTCAAGTCCATGGAGTTATTCAGGCAGCCCAGCCATCAGTTATTCAGTCTCCACAAGTCCAAACTGTTCAGGTATGTATATGAAGGAGTTTTCAGTTTGCATATGTATAAACTGCATGCAGATTTACTGATCTCCTTTTTTAAAAACCAGTGATAATTCAAACATACGTGGTAGTATGGCTTTATCTTGGAGTGCCTACTCCTCCTTGCTGTGATTTTTTTTCCTTGCTTTTTTGACCAATACCTATTATCTTGTCCCTAACATACTTTCCAAGTAATGTAAGATAGAATCAGACTATTTTATTCCCCCAGGCATTTCAGCATTCAGCATGTGGCTTGGTTAAGGTACTGGAGAGATAGCTGTTAAGTTTTAATGGAAACTTTGACTGACTTCAGCCCCTCTTCTAAGGGAAATGTCCCTGCTGGCAGTTAGATGAGGTAGTAGAAAAACAACAAATGAAACCAAAAATGAGAATCTCAGGGACCATGCTCATAGATATCTAATTAGATTATTTAGTATCCTGACAAGATGCTGTTAAAAAAAAAAGTACCATTGAATACCTATCAACTGGGGGAATGGCTAAACAAATTGTGGTATATGATTGTGATAGAATACTGTTGTGCAGTATTGCAGAGAACATGAACAAGATGTGCTCAGAAAAACTTACATGAACCAATGCAAAGTGAAATGAGCAGAACAGGGAGAACATTGTACATAGTAACAGCAATATTGTACAATTATCAGCTGTGAATAACCTAGCTATTCTCAGCAGTTCAATGATTTTAAGACAATTCACCTGGATTTAACGATGAAAAAATGCTTTCTGTCTCCAGAGGAAGAACTGATAGAGTACGCATACAAATCAAAGCATACTTTTTTTTAAACTTTATTTTTCTTTGTGTTTTTTTGTCTTTGTTTTCTTTCACAAAATGACTAATATGGAAATGTGTTTTGCATGACATAACAGGTATAATCTATATCAAATTGAAGGAGGAAGAAAGTTTGCAACTCAGAATTTTTAAAAACAAATGTTAAAGATTGTTTTTACTTGTAATTGGGGGGAAATAAATAATATAAAAGATTCCCCAAAAAAAGTATTAAGAAAACACACAAAAAAAGTTTTTTTTAAGTACTGTTATGGCCTCTAAGACTCAAAACACTTTAGCCCTGCCAAGGGCAGTATTTACTTTAATAGTCGTTGACTTAAGTACAAAAATGAGCAAAAAAAAAAAAAAGAAAACATTGAAAATGATTTTGAAAGATAAGGATCAAGATGAAGAAATTAGAGGTCAAATGCTACTAAGACTATTCTCATTGATATATCGTTAATATTTTCTTTTTGAAACAAAAGCATTAAAAATAGAAAGCATTGAACAACATCACAAAATAAATTTAATTGACTATATTTTAACATACAGGAAAGAACCTAATAATAATTCTTGTAAAGCTATTTCACTTTCATGTAGACAGAAAACAAAGTGGTTAGAGAAAAAGTCAGAATCAATAACAAGTGAATGTGAAGCTACTGGTGCTCAATTACAGAAACCTCCCATCTGATCAGTTTTGTGGTGCTGACTCAAAAAATATGAAAGTGGCTAAGGTAAAGATATTAACTACAATTATCACTATTTCTTTTTTTTTTTTTTTAAGCAATTGGGGTTAAGTAACTTGCTCAAGGTTACACAGCCAGGTGTTTCTGGGTGGGTGATAAGTGTCTGAGCCCGGATTCGATCCCAGGTCATCCCGACTCTGGGGCTGGTGCTCTTACTTGCTGTGCTACCTGGCCGCCCCAATTATCATTATTTCTTAAGGAAGCTTAGCCAATATGAAGTAGTTGCCCAAATGAGGAGACCAAAAGAACCCAGAAACTCACCAAGCCCTTTGTCTTCTGCCTAAGCAGAGATGTAGCAGCTAAGATCAACACTAACTTAGAGTATAAAGTCATTTGCAAAACATTGCCAAGGAGGAGAAAGGAAAATTATAAACAGTATCATCGCATCAAACAGCAAGAAATTGTCAAATAAATTCAAAGACAGTTTTATGTAAATGCTGGCTAAGCTAAATATTTTCAGGGAATGTTTGCATATGAAAGTAGAAGGATGCAAGATGCCTGTCTGAATAAGAGATACAGATTTCCCAGGTCCCACATAATGTACTTCCAATGAAATTTGCACCATACTGAATATTGATTATGAAACTATAGTAAGTAACTTCTTCTACCCTAAAATAACATAGAATATCGGTCAGAAAGAATCCTGTGAGCAAGATAAAATTAGCAAGATCATAAGAAAGAGCTACCAGCAAAGCCAGTCCCCTATGCAGGGGAATAAAATAAACCCTGCTTCCCAACATGATCAGTACCACAGAAAACCTGTGAAACTATGTCCAAAGCATCAAAAGTGAAGAGTCCCCTGAGAAAACTCCAGGTTGGAGACCTTAGCTACTCCAGGGAGTGGTAGCTCAATGAATGGGAAAACCCAAGCATCTAGGGGTTTGGCAGTTCCTACCACTCTTATCCTGCAGGCAACACCATAGAGGGCACTGCAGATTCTGAATCTCAAAGATCATAAGGACCTAACTCTAGAAAGTGGAAGTCAATACAGAAACCCCAGCAGACCCAGAGCACCACCCAAAAGCACTGCACTGTCATAAAGCACCATTTCAAGATCTGAAGCTAAAGAGATGAAAAAAATCAAGAAAATATCTATGATTATTTAAAAAAAAATTACTGTAGAAATAGAGATCTCTCAAAAGGAGTGTTGTAACTACCTAACAACTGCAAGCAATAATTCAGAAGAAAAGATGAGTTTTCTAGAAGGACTATTTGAACACCTAGAAGAAATTAATCAAAGAATTAGAAGGAGAATAAAGAGCTTTGGAGAGAAACTGGTGTTACACAAGTAACCACCTCCCTTAAAACTAGAATAGACCAAACAGAAAACAGTGATTCCGTAGGACAAAAATAAGAACATAATCAAAAGATTAAAGAATAGAAGCAAATGTAAACATATCTGACAAAAGCAACCAACCTGGAAAACAGGTCAGGGAGAGATAATTAGAAGAATCATTTAAGTTCCCAGAAGCCATCTCCTCCCTCCCTTCCCCCACCAAGCCAGCCCTCAACTAAAAACGAAGAGAAATTTTAAAAGGAAAGGGGGAAAAAACAATCTTGTAACAAATAAGCATAATCAATCAAGCAGAATGAATACACACAGTAGCTTTGTCCAAAAAATATATGTCTCTTGTACCTTGAGTATATTGGCAAAAGGGCTGTAGAGAAGAGAATGACGTAAAGCATGACCAAGGATATCTTAAAATCATGGGGATAAATCTTTAAATTATTTGGGAAGGTTTCTGGCACAGCAGATTATTCTCAATGTACAATCTATAGAATGATATAGGCAAGAAATACTCAGAAAGGTGAAAGATGGATTGTGATATATACTGGTAGGAGTATGTAGGCTGATGAGATCTGTTTTGTTCAAGAAAATAAGGGTGATAAATAGTAGTACTAGTGTAGAAAACTTTATAGTGTTAACATATATATAGAAGAGCCTAATAGAGTTGTAGAGAGGAAGAGAGCAGGTAAAGTTGTTTTCTTATTACATTACAGTATCATTTATTACCAGTATGTGTAAGCAACATATCCTTTAGGGAAGATTTATGAAAATCTTTGGTCAGGCATTGCACTGGATAAAAGAGCATGTATCATTTGTGATCTTGCACTTATAGAGGGAAGTACTAATCCAGTGAGATGTCATATCTGTTGAAATAATTATAACTTACCACTTGAAGAAAGACAGATAACACATTCCACTGTATAAAATGCACGTAACTTCTAGGCTTAATGGACATTTAACATGTCATTGATTTTATTATCCATATATAAGATGAACCAAAATTTTGTTTTTAAATGAAGCACATTGGAATACTTACAAAGCCATAAATTGAATTTAAAGAGCCTTTTGGGATGGACATGAATTAAGTAAAGCATTGGGGATAGCAAAAAGTAGTTGTAAGCAAAAATTTGGTTGAGGCTGTTGTGGGACCCCTTGGATACCTTGAGAGACTATTTGAAAATCATAAAGTGAAACTGCTCAGATAGCATAGAACCAGAGTGCAAAACAGAATTGTAAGAACCCACTAGCCACCACCTGAAAGAGGTCCCAAAATGAAAACTCCTAAGAATATTATAACCAACTTCCAGAACTCTCAGGTCAAGAAGAAAATGGTGCAAGCAACTAGAAAAAAAGAATTCAAATACAATGGACCCATCGAGAGGATTAGTATCCACCATAATAAAGGAACAGAGGGATTTGGAATATGATATTTCAGAAAGCAAAAGAGCTAGGGTTTCAACCAAATATAACTACCCAGCAAAACTGAATATAATCCTATAGGGGGGTGCAAATGTATATTTAATGAAATAGAGAACTTTCAAGCATTCCTGATGAAAAGAGCAGAGCTAAATAGGAAATTTGGAATTCAAACGTAAGACTCAAGAAGAAGCTTAAAAAGGTAGCCTTGAATGAAAAATTATGAAGAAAGTTATTAAAGTGTTTACATTTCTATTTTGAAGGGTAATGCATGTAACTCTTTAAAACTTTATTGTTAGGACAGATAGAAAGAGACAGAAGGAATGAGTCTTATGTTGAGATGATCTAAAAAGAAGTGAGGAAAAATGGATGTATTGGGAGGAGGGGGAAGGGAGAGGAAGAATGGGGAAATTTTTTTCACATAAAAGGTACACGAGAGTTTTTACAGTGGAGGAGGAAATGAGGTGAAGCAGGCAGCACTTGAACCTCACTCTAATCTAAAGAAACTATGGGTTATAGATATTTATCTTACCCAATAGAGAAGTAGAAGGAGCTAAAGGGAGGAGGAGGGAGTGCAAGGGGTGGGTAAATTAAGGGAGTCAGTGATCAAAAGCTAAAACAGATTTTTTTTCTAAGTAGAGGGCAGGGTTAAAAAAAAAAACAACAGGATAGAGGAAAATGCACAGTTAGCAATCATAACTGAATTTGAATGGAATTGACTCACCCATAAAAGCCAAGAAAATAGCAGAATGAGTTAGAAAACCAAGATCCATTAATATATATTGTTTACTAAAGATAAACTTGAAACAGAAAAAAAAAAACATACACACAGGGGACTGGACCAGAATCTAATATGTTTCAGCTAAAGTTAAAAGGGGGGGGGGGGGAGTAGTATCATGATCTCAGACAAAGCAAAAACAAAACTAGACCTACTTAGAAAAGAATGGGAGAAGTTACATTTTGTTAAAATGTACCATAGACAAGTAATAGACTAAACATATATGCAACAAATGACATAGCATTCACATTCTTGAAGGAAACATTAAATGAATTATAGGAGGAAATAGATAGTAAAACTGTACTGGTGAGGGACCCTAACTTACCTGTCTCAAACTTAGACACTCCAACCATAAAATAAATAAGAAAGAAAACAAGAAGATAAATAGATTTTTCGAAAAGTTAGATGTGATACAACTCTGGGAAAAAACTAGTGGGAATAGAAAGGAGTATACCTTTTTTTTTCAGCTGTACATGTTACCCTCACAAAAATTGAGCATGTATTAGCATATAAAAACCTCACAAACAAATGCAGAAATATTAGATACACCTTTTGGGGGCCATAATGCTATAAAAATTGCATTCAATAAAGAATAAGCATAGACTAAAATTAATTGGAGAGTAAATAATCATAAAGAATGAGTGGGTCAGAACAAATCATAGAAACAGTAATTTCATTAAAGATAATGACAACAATGAGACAATATAACAAAATTTGTTGTGGGATAGAGCCAAAACAGTATGAAAGGAAAATTTTATATCTCTAAATACTTGTATCAATAAGAGAAAGTAGATCAGTGAATTAGGTGTGTGACTTGAAAAACCAGCCCATCTAAACCCCAGAACAGACATCTTGGAAATCAAAGGAAAGATTAATGAAATTGAAAGTTTAAAAAAATTTTTTGAACTAATAAAACTAGGAGCTGGTTTTATGGGAGGTAAAAAGATAATAAAATAAGCCATTAGTTAACTTTATTTTTAAAAATAAGAAAACCAAATTACCAGTATCAAAAATGAAAAGGTTGATTTTACCACCAATGAAGATGAGATTAAAACAAGTATAAGGAATTATTTTACCTACTTAAATGCCAGTTAAGCTCACAATCTAATTGAAATGGATGGATATTTATAAAAATATTAATTGCCCAGATTAACAGAAGAGGAAATAGAATAACTAAATTAACTCTTAGAAAAATAGATTGAGCAACCATCAGTGAGTTCCCTAAGAAAAGATCTCCAGGACCAGGATTTACAAGTGAATTCTTCCAAACATTTAAGTGATCCCAATGCTATATAAAGTATTTGAAGCAATAGGTAAAGAAATTTCTACCAAATTCTGTTTGTGATACAAATATGGTTTTGATAGCTAAACCAGGGAGAGCAAAAACAGAAAACTATAACCCAGTTTGCCTAATGAATATAATGAACATCAATATAAATAAATAAAACATTAAAATTTGGAAATATTAACTATAAGTATTAAATAAAATATTAGCAAAGAGATTGCAGCAATATATCCCAAAGATCATATACTATGGCCAGGTGGTATTTATATCAGGAATGTAGGCCTGATTGACTATTAGGACAACATTAAGCATAATTGATCAATATCAGTAACAAAAATCATGATTGTATTAATAGATGAGAAAAAGCTTTTGACAAAATACCACACCCATTCCTATTAAAAAAAAAACACTAGAAAGCATAGTAATGAATGGAGATTTTCTTAAAGTTATAAGTACCCTATATCTATAACCATTATCAATAATGGAGATAAAGTAAAAAGCCTTTCCAGTTAAATCAGGGTGAAACAAGGATGGTCCATTATTACTGAATATTATATTAGAAATGCTACCACAATAAGACAAGAAAAAGAAATTGAGAGAATAAAAATAGAACAATGAGGAAATAAAACTCTTTGCAGATGATATGATAAGAATCCTAGGAGAATTGGAGAATCTTTAAGAGAACTTTTAGAAAATTCAGCTAAATTAGCTTAAGTAATTAATCGCCTAAGTGAAATTACAGGATATAAAATAAACCCGTTCCTCTATTTCTGTGTATTGCCAACAATGTCCAGCAGCAAGAGATAAATTACATTTGATATAACTACACACTGTATAAAATACTTGGGAATCTACCTGCCAAGAGACAGAAACTCTATGAACACAATTACAAAACATTTCACACAAATAAAGATGATAAAAATAATTGGAGAAATATTACTTGCTCATGAATAGGTAGAACCAACATAATAAAAATGACACTACCCTAAATTATTTACTTAATCAGTACCATCCCAATCAGACTACCAAAGAATTATTTTATGGAGCTAGAAAAAGTAATTTTTAAAAATTTCATCTGGAGAAAGAAAAGTTTAGGAATATCAAGGGTATCATTAAAAAAAAGGTAGCCTAGCAATATCAGATCTCAAACTATACTACAAAATAGTAATTATCAAAACAGTCTAGAACTGGATAAGAAATAGGATGGTTGAACAATAATGTAATAAATCAAGTGTACAACATATAAAAGTAGATGATCACAGTAGTCTAGTGTTTGACAAATCCACAGATCCAAACTATTGGCCTGAGAACTCAGTGTCTGACAAGAAATGCTGGGAAAACTAGAAACCAGTTTGGTAGAAACTAGCCATAGACTAACATTTCATACTACATACTAAGATAAGCTCAAAATGGGTTCATCATGTAGACATAAAAGGGGATATCAGTAAGCAAATTAGGGAACTTGGGGGGAAATTACCCAGCAGACCTATGGATAAAAGAAAGAGTTCATAACTAAGAGATAGAGAGCGTCATGGGAGATAAAATGGGTGATTTTGATTACATGAGGTTTTTGTACAAACAAAACCAAATGCAGCCAAAATTAGGAGGAGAGCAAGAAACTAGGAGAGAGATGTGGAATTTATAGTATTTACAGAGGTCTTATTTCACAAACATAGGGAACTGAGTCAGATTTACAAAATAAGTCATTCCCCAATTGATAAATAATCAAAGCATAGGAAGGTGGCAGTTTTCAGAAGAAATCATCAAAGTTATAAGTAGTCATATTAAAAATACTCTGAAGCTTTATTGATTAGAGAAATTCAAATTAAAACTACTTTGATGTACCATCTCACATCTGTCAGAATGATTAATATGATAAAAGGAAAATGATAAATGCTATGGTTGATGTGGAAAAGTAAATACAGTAATGTATCATGTTGATGAAGCTTTGAATAGGTCCAGCTGTTCTAGAGAACAATTGAGAACTATACCCAACAGACTATAACTGTGAACACCCTTTGACCCATCAGTACTAGATCTATACCCCCAAAGAAGGATAAAAAAGACCCATTTGTACAAAAATATTTATAGCAGCACTTTTTGAGGGGATGTCCATCAATTGGGGAATGGTAGAATAAGTTGTGGTGGAATATTATTGTGATGTGAAATAATGGAGATGGTTTTGGAAAAAAAACGAGGAAGACCCATATAACTTGATGGAAAGAGAAATGAACAGATCTAAGAAAACATTGTACAAAGTAACAGCAATATTATAACAATAAACAATAGTAAAAGACTCAGCTACTCTGATCAGTTCATTAATCCACAATTCCAAAAGACTCCTGATGAAAAAATGCTACCCACCTCCACAAAGGTGGATATGGACTTTTGAGTGCAACTGGAAGCATATTTTTATTTTGCTTCCCACCCTCACAAAAATGGCTGATATGGAAATGTTTTGCATGATTTCATATTTGTAGTAGTTATCATTATTTCTTGCCTTCCAATGGGGGGCGTGTGGAGGGGGATGGGTGGAAGGAGAAAATTTAGAAATAAAAAAATAATGGAGGGTTTTTGTTTTATTTTTTAAAAAAATTAAATGAAAGAAAACATGATGACAAACATTTGTAATCTCTGTTAGGGAGACCGAGTCTGGTGGAACTCATCTGTATTCAAATATCTAAAGAATTTCAAAGGAGGCCCAACCAAATGTCAATTTTTTTTTTTTTCATTTTTCAAATGCTTTATTAACTTCTGGTTTACATCATTAATTTCTGCTAGATTTTTAGTTGCAAATTTTCTCCCCGTTTTTCCTGTACCCACCACCCCAAAATAGCAATCCCACAGGATATCTCCTCCTCCAATCTGGTCTCTCCCATATCTTCTCCCATACCCCCTTCAACTTTCCAGTAGGGCATGGTGGATCTCTATGCCCCAGTGCCTGTATCTTATTTCCCAATTACATGTAAAATAGTATTAATAATAGTGTGTGTGTATATATATAATTTTTAACATTTGATTTTAAAACTTTGAATTCCAGATTCATTCCCTTCCTCTTTTGTCACCCACCCTTACTGGGAAGATAAGCAGTTCAATATAGGTTGTACATATTAGTTAATGCAAAACATTAACATAGAAGATACATTGTAAAAGACTGACTATATTTCCCTCCCTACTATTCCACCTCCCACTTGTTCTATTCTCTACTTTGATCCCGTCCTTTTTCAAAAGTGAGTGCTTCCAACTTCCCTTCCAACCTCCCCCCCAGCCTGCCCTCCCTTCCATCATCCCTCTTCTCATCCCCTTCCCCCCTATCCTCCTGTAGGGTGAGATACCCCATTTAGTGTGTTATTTCATTCCCTCCCTGAGCCAAATTCAATGAGAATAAGGTTGACCCCTTCCCTTTTGCTTCCTGTTCTTCCCCTCCATTGTAACCATTTTCCCTTGCCTCTTCTATATGAGATAGCTTACTTCATTCTGTGTCTCTCCATCTCCTCTCATTATATTCCTCTCTCACCTCTTAATTTCACCTTTTAAGTATCATCTCTTCCTGTTAAATTGGTCCTGTGCCCTCTGTCTATGTATACCTCTAAGCATATATACACACATTTACATATGTATTCATATGCCCGTTTACCCTCCGATATAGACATATATATATATATATTTCTATTCCCTTCAACTATTTCCATACTGAGAAAAGTTTCATCAGTTACAATTATCATTTTTCCATGTAGGAATGTTAATAGTTCAACTTTGATAAGTGGCTTATGATTTCTTTTCCCTGTTTACCTTCTCAAGCTTCTCTTGCTTCTTGTATCTGAATGTCAAATTTTCTATTCAATTCTGTTTTTTTTTTTCAGCAAGAATGCTTGAAAGTCCTCTATTCCACTAAATGACCATATTTTCTCCTGAAACATAATACTCAGTTTTGCTGGGTAGGTGATTTTTGGTTTTAATCCCATCTCCTTTGCCCTCCAGAATACCATCTTCCAGGCCCTTTGATCCCTTAGTGTAGAAGCTGCCAGATCCTACGTTCTCCTGATTTTGTTTCCACAATATTCAAATTGTTTCTTCCTGGCTGCTCGTAATATTCTCTCCTTGATCTGGGAATTTTGGAACCTGGCTATTATATTCCTACGAGTTTTCTTTTTGGGATATTTTTCAGGAGGTGATTGGTGGATTCTTTCAACCTCTGTTTTGCCTTCTGGTTCTAAAATATCAGGGCAATTTTCCTTGAGAATTTCTTGGAGGATGATTTCTAGGTTCATTCTTTGATCGTGACTTTCAAGTAGTCCAATAATTTTTAAATTATCTCTCCTGGATCTATTTTCCAGGTCAGTGGTTTTTCCCATGAGATATTTCACATTGCCTTCCATTCTTTCATTTGTTTGGATCTGTTTAACATCATCTTGATTTCTCATAAAATCACTGGCTTCCCTTTACTCCTTCCTAAATCTGAGGGAATGGTTCTCCTCAGCTTTTGATATTCTTTTTCCATCTGGCAAATTTGGCTTTTTAAGGCATTCTTCTCCTTATTGCCTTTTTTGAGCCTCTTTTGCCAATTGAGTTAGTCTGTTTTTTAAGGTATTATTTTCCTCAGTCTGGCTGTTGACTCTCATTTTGTAATTTTCTTGCATTGTTCTCATTTCTCTTCCCAATTTTTCCTCCACTTCTCATATCTGCTTCTTAAGGTCCTCTATGGCATGTAACCAGCTTGTATTTTCCTTTGAAGCTTTTGGTGCAGGAGTTCTGACTTCACTGTCTTCCTCCTGTTCCATGCTTTGATCCTTTTTGTCCCCAAAATAAGAATCTAATGTAGGAATCTTCTGTTTGCTTTGTTTCCTTTGCCTGATCATGTTGCCCCTCAGTCACTTGACTTTTGGGCTTTTTGCCACAGTAGGACTCTGCCACCAGACAGGGGAGCTTTTGTCCCAAACGCTGGGGTTTTCTCAGCTGCCAAAGGTATTAGTTGGGTTCCTTCTCTGAAGCCTCCACACGGTCTGGTGAGCTGGTCACACACCAGAGGACTTCCATCCTAGACTGCAATCCAGATCCAAGCAGGTTAAAGCAAGAGGGATTACCCCTCAGACTGGTCACTTGGTCCCCCTACACTCTGCAGGCCAGGAGCTGAAGCTGCCACATGGCACTGGCTGTGCCTGACGGCTCAGTGGCTTCTTGCCCTGGGGGCAAAAGCCAATGCACTCCCACCTACTGGGTCCCAAAGTCCACACTGCACTGACCACTCATTTTGTCCTTAGCATCTATGTGTTGATAATTCTGGATCACCACAGGTGCTAGTGATCTGGAGTCCCTCCAGCCAGTAGCTGGTCAGGCCCGCCTTGGGGCTAAAACCTTCCAGTCTGGGCTCCCAGAGAGCTGCACTGGCCTATTCCTGCCAGCCTGCTGGGCTCTCCTCAGCAGGAGGTTTGCTTCTCTGTGTCATTTTGTCGGCTCTGCAGCTCCAAAGTTTGTTCAGAGTTCCCTTTTTACATGGTTTGGGGAAGGTGGAAGCCAGAGCTGCTTCTAACCAAATGTCAGCTTTTACTCTTCTGTAATACAACTGCAGTTTGACTTTAGAAAGTTTTTTTTTTTAATTCCAGGTTTTGTTTCTTCTTTTTTTTCCTTTTTGTAGGGCAATTGGAGTTAAATGACTTGCCCAAGGTCACATGGCTAGTTTCTATTTTAAGGGTCTGAGGCTGCATTTGAACTCAGGTCCTCCTGACTCCAGGGCTGGTGCTCTATTCACTGCGCCACCCGGCCACCCTGACTTTAGAACATTTTAAAGTTTACTTTAAAGCAAATTTCTGTAAAGAAATCAAAATTAGGGGCAGCTAGGTGGCACACTGAGTAGAGCACCAGCCCTGGAGTCAGGAAGACCTGAATTCACATCCAGCCTCAGACACTTAACACTTACTAGCCATGTGACCTTGGGCAAGTCACTTAATACTAATTGCCCTGCCCTCCCTCTTCCAAAAAGCAAAAAAAAGAAAAATCAAAATTAAACTTATGTACCACATCTGTTGGGTGGAACCTCCACTATATCTTTGACTTGATTTGATCAGACTTTGGAGTGATAATGCATGATTTAATGCCAAGGTCAGCCAGGAAATAACTTTCCCTCCCCAAGAACTTCCCAAGAAGTATTGAAGACATCAGTGGATAGTTTAGCATTTCAAAGGTCAGGTTTTTTGTTTTGTTTTTAAAAAACAAAGATATCAAACTATTGACCACTTCCAATATTTACAATTAAGTATATACAGTTGTATAACATTCCAGTGACTATGAAGACCTTCTTGCATGATTCCTGTGGGGCTAAGTGACCCAAATACTAAAAAGACTAGTCCTACATGTTTAAGGGATAATTTGGGATAAAGAAGCAAAAAAAAAAGGCATGATAATAGTATTGAAAACTACAAAATCTAGGTGAGTGTACTTGACCGTTTATGCCCATGCTCATAAAGAGTTCTAGTATGTGGGGATGCTATTACATGCTGAAGAAGGGACTTTTTGAGTCCCCTCTTAATGAGACACCTCTGCTTTCCAAAGGACAGTCTTCTTGTCTTTGGAAATCAAGGCCAAAAATGGTTCTATTTTTAACTTTACCTAAACATTCAAATAAATAAATTCTGGCAGCATTTAGCCCATGATTCTGACCTAAAATTAAGCACTTTCAAAGAAGGGCAATGTAAATAAGCAAGATCTTGGACAACTCCAGGCAACAGTCTAATGTAGTAAGGTTGCTTTACCTCACCTCAGTCTTGGAGCCTGCTGAACATCTTCCCTCCTCCCGTTCCTGTAACTGCCCTCTTTACCTGCATCTCCATTTACCCACCCTTGCCAACTTTCCCTCATTCACATATAACATGAAATTGAAGTGTACTCATAAGTACTTGACATATTGAAGTACAACCTTCAGTATTCTTCAAATCAGGCAGGACTAGCCAAGCCAAAGTTCCAACATTGCCATTTACTTCATGCTGCCTGTTTAAATACGGAAACAAACCTTATCCTCTCAAAACCTCATTTTCCTGTTTTGTAAAATGGAGAAAATCCCTGATATACCAGCCTCAGAAAGACATTAAATAGATTGATAGTGCATGTGGAAGCTGTTTTTCAACTGTTACATAAAATTTAAGACTCACTGGCTTCCAGTCCTGCCTCTGATAATTCCTTTGTGACCTTTGTTCCTGGACCTAAGTTTCCTCATCTCTGAAATAAAAGAATGGTACTAAATAGCTCTTACAGTCCCTCTAGCTTTAGACCTAGATCCTAGTATGTGTCCTTTTCTACTGAAGCCCTACTCTAATAAATCATCTTGTGAAGATAATTAGGATTTTAGATAATACATCATTATAGCTTAAGTTTTGCCAGGCTGAAAAGGTTTGGCATATATGCTCAGTGATAGTCTGTTCCTGCTGTTCAAGGACAAGCTTAGTAAGTTTGGAGAGGCTTTCTCCATACTGGCTGCTGAGTGATGATTTTTTTTTTTGGCCTCTACAGTTTTCAAAGAACATTTTACAAAAGAGTTATGATCTGCATTGGTGGAGGGGGTGCCTCGATTACCAAAAAAAAAAAAAAGATTCTTGGAAGTATTGGAGTTGCAATGTTTGTCAAAGATTGAGTTTACTTGCTAGACTGATTTCCAGAGCATAACATGCCTATTCCTGCTTTCAGAAGCAGCTGTCAATGTCCATCAGTACATGGTACAATTCTTATTACAAACAAGAAAGTTTACATAATTAAGTAGGCTTATTACAATTAGGTATAGAGATAGGCTTTCTTTTATTCTATTTATTGATTAGTTTCATTTAAATGAAAATTAATGCATAGATTTTTAAAAGCATTTATTAAACTTCGTGCCCAGAACTCTGCCAAGAGCTGAGGATACAAATACAAAAACAAGCATGCCTTCAAGAAGATTACATTCTGATAAAGGGAGATGAGAAGTATTGGCCAGAGATAGGTATTTTATTTTGAAAAGTTCCAGGCATTATGAATGGAACTGTAGGAGAGTAGATTGACACACTCTTTCCAGTAGCAATGGCAGAATTAATTTTATTATGGTTCAAGAACAGACATCTAGGTTGGAGTTGAAGAGTATGGTCATCCATATACATAGTAACGGGAAAGAAGAGCTCTGGAAGTCAAATGCAGCATGACTGTACCCTGATTGGGTAGAGCTGGCTTCTTGACATACTCACCAGCCAGAACAGTGGCAGTCTCTCCTCCCCTCAACCCCATGGGAGTTTTGCAATATGGTCTTGGTTTCCAGAAAGTAAAATATAAACAGATAGAAGGAAAATTGATCCATTCGTAGAATTCATAGAATTTAGAGCTAAAAGATATCATAGCTTCCAGAGCCTTTCATTTTACAGATGAGGAAACTGAAGCACCCAAAGTTAAATGACTTGTCTACTCGAGATTAACTTCCTTCAGTACTTTTTTTTGTTGAGCATGAAGGTTGAATTTAGGTATATCCTAACATTGACAAACTGTTATAGATCTAGAATATTTGCCCTCTACATGGTAAGGGACTGAGACAAAAGGAATCAGTGTTTATCTTTTTCGTGAAACCCTTTATTCCATCTGAAACATGTTGGTCATGTTCTTGACTTCCACTTATATGTAAAATAACTATGTGAACAGAACTCAATTGAAGTGGCACAATTTTGTTTCTTTTTAGATTTCTACTATTGCAGAGAGTGAAGATTCACAGGAATCAGTAGACAGTGTCACAGATTCTCAAAAAAGAAGAGAAATTCTTTCAAGGCGGCCCTCCTACAGGTACAGAAATTCAAACAAGTAGTTATTAAATCTCTACTATGTATAAGGCCCTGTGTTTAGAGACTGGTGTTCTGAAATTATATACAACCTCAGCTCTTGGGGAGTTTATGTTCTCCTGGAAATAATGGACACCATCTTTAGAATTAAAGTGTTAGGAATAAAGACTGAGTTCAGTTAGTAGCACACTAGTCCCAGGCTCTTTTTACCATATTACCTTATTATATAAATACTCCTTATGGCCCTTAGCAGCCTTTGTTCTCTGAAGATCCCCCCTTGCTCAAACCATAACAAAAGGAAAATTCCACAAATTCCCTTGCCAAAATTGACAGTGGTAATAATCTTTCTACTTTTTTGTTTTTGTACTCTTGTTATATCTGGACCAGTGTCTTCAGCCTGAAAAAACTCCAGTGGGGAAATTTTCTCTACCATTGTTGATCAACGCCATTTGTTCAACTTAGAATCTTAGGGAGTTGTCCAGGTCACTAAGAGGTTAAGTGACTTGCCTGTTGTCACACAGCTGTTATGTGTCAGTGGCAGAACTTGAATTCAGGCCTTCCTGACTCCAAAACCAGCTCTGTCCCCTATGCCACACTGCTTGTCATTACCCTATCTATCTAACATTATTGGTCATCTCATTATTGTGTGTTTCTCTGTGCTCTATTAAGGAACTGGAGAATAACTCTTGAAATCTTATTTGTAGTCTTTTTTTTAATTTGCCTAAAGACAAATTAGTTCAGTTGATGTCTTTAGAGCCAAATTCATTTTGCTAAGTATATATTTATAAACCAATGTTGACGCCTTCAGGAATTTTGCTCAACTGAATTCACTCTCTACTTGAACTGGGTATATTTTTACCAGTTTATAGGCAGTCTCATTTTTGGTTTCCTGTCAGATATATCCACTTAGCATTATAACTTAAATTTTTACACATCTCTTAAGGCCAGGATATACTACATTTTTTAACATGAAGCAAATTAAAACAGTCAATAAGAGCAAGCCATACATAGTTTTTCTCTCTAGCAGTAATGTTTACTTTAAACTACAAATTCTTTACCATCCCATCCTCTCCTTAATTTCTTCAAATCTGGTTTTTATTCCTACTTTGAACAAAGCTTCTTTTTCAGAAATCGTATTGTCAAATCTAATGGCTGTTTCTGAGACTATCCTCTTCTCAGGTTGTTAGCTACCAGTTTTTTTTAGAACTTTTTCCCAAAGTTAAAGGGCCTGAGTTAAATCTCAGCTCTTTTCCTATTCTGACTCTGGGCCTCAGTTTCTTAGTCTTTAAAAAGGTTCAGGATTACATATACTCAAGGAAGCTAGGTGGCACAATGGATAGAGTATGGAGCCTGGAGTCAGGAAGACTCATCTTTCTGAGTTCATATCCAGCCTCACACACGTACTAGCTATGTGACCCTGGGCAAGTCACTTAAACTTAAATCTCTGCTTCATTTTCCTTATAAATTGAGCTGGAAGTTTTTACCAAGAAAACTCCAAATGGGGTAAAGAAGAATCAAACACAGCTGAAAAGCGACTTAACAAATATGTATTCAGTAACTTCATACATCCCTTTCACCCCTGTAGCGCCAGTGCAATATTCACAGCACCAGTGGCAACTATAAATATGCCAGCATAGTTCTGAATCACAAAATATGGCAGATTTCTCCATATATAAAATAGAAGCAAAACATTTATTCAGACACCAGAAAGCCAGATCCCAGCACCAGAAAGTTAAATCCATCATATCAAGAAGTTACTACACCATAACACAGCAGGGACCACACCATACTTTAGCCTTCCCACAAACAAACAAATCCGAGCCCACCTGTCTCCTTGCCTGCGTCCTCTCTCTTCCACCATGCTAACTTGTTCTGACTCCCAGCTTCCTCTGGGCTCTGCTTCACCCTTCAGCAAACTCCTCCCACTACAGGCTCCATGTGATTACATTTGGCCTATTAAGGGGCAGGGAAGATCTTCAAATTACCATTACCATCCCTAAATCTGTCATCCTGCCTGAATTCCATGATACTATACTAAACTCATTCTCTTACCTTTCCAGTTGCTTTTTCTTTTCTTTTTTTGGGGGGAGGGTTCCTTTGTGGAGGTGGAAGGCAGGGCAATCAGGGTTAAGTGACTTGCCCAAGGTCACAGAGCTAATAGTGTTAAGTGTCTGAGACCAGATTTGAACTCAGGTCCTCCTGACTCCAGGGCCGGTGCTTTATTCACTATACCACCTAGTTGCCCCTCCAGTTGCTTTTTTTTTCTTTTTTTTTTTTTACTTAAAAAAATGCTTTATTAACTTCTGATTTACATCATTCTTTTCTGCCAGATTTTGAGTTACAAATTTTCTCCCCGTTTTTCCCCTACCCACCGCCCCAAAATAGCAGTCCCACAGGATATCCCCTCCTCCAATATGCTCTCTCCCATATTTTCTACCATACATCTTTCAACTTCTCCAGTGGATATCTATGCGCCAGTGCCTGTATATCTTATTTCCCAATTACATGTAAGATGGTATTAATAATAGTGTGTGTATATACACACACACACACACACACACACACACCACACAAACATATATATGTACATATATATATTTGAATATTTGATTTTAAAACTTTCAATTCCAGATTCATTCCCTTCCTTCCCCATCACCCACCCCCACTGGGAAGACAAGCAGTTCAGTATAGGTTGTACATGTGTGGCTAATGCAAAACAACAACATAGTAGATATATTGTAAAAGACTGACTACACTTCCCTCCCTCCCATTCCACCTCCCACCTGCTCCACTCTCCACCCTCATCCCACCTCCCACCCGCTCCACTCTCCACCCTGATCCATTCCTTTTCAAAGTGGGTGCTTCCAACTTCCCTCTCCCCCAGCCTACCCTCTTTTCCATCATTCCCCTTCTCATCCCCTTCCCCCCCATTCTCCTGGAGGGTGAGATACTCTATTTAGTGTGTATTTCACTCCCTCCTCAAGCCAGATTCAATGGGAATAAGGTTGACCCATTCCCTTTTGCCTTCCTATTCTTCCCCTCCATTGTAACCATTTTCCCTTGCCTCTTCTGTATGAGATAGTTTACCCCAAACTGTCTCTCCCCATCTCCTCTCAGTATATTCCTCTCACCTCTTAATTTCACCTTTTTAAGTATCGTCCCTTCCTGTTAAATTGGTCCTGTGCCCTCTATCTGTGTATACCTGTAAACATATATACACACACATACACATATGTATTCATATGCCCATATACCCTCATATATAGATATATGTATATTTCTAATCCCTCCAACTAATGAGAAAAGTTTCATAAGTTACAATTATTGTTTTTCCATGTAGGAATGTTAATAGTTCAACTTTGATAAGTTCCTTATGATTTCTTTTCCCTGTTTACCTTCTCATGCTTCTCTTGCTTCTTGTATCTGAATGTCACATTTTCTATTCAACTCTGGTTTTTTCAGCAAGAATGCTTGAAAGTCCTCTATTCCACTGAATGACCATATTTTCCCCTGAAACATGATAGTCAGTTTTGCTGGGTAGGTGACTCTTGGTTTTAATCCCAGATCCCTTGACCACCGGAATATCACATTCCAAGCCCTTTGATCCCTCAGTGTAGAAGCTGCCAGATCCTGGGTTATCCTGATTGTGTTTCCACAATATTCAAATTGTTTCTTCCTGGCTGCTTGTAATATTCTCTCCTTAATCTGGGAATTCCGGAACCTGGCTATAATATTCCTAGGAGTTTTCTTTTGGGGATCTTTTTTCAGGAGGTGATCAGTGGATTCTTTCAAACTCTATTTTGAGCTCCAGTTCTAAAACATCAGGGCAGTTTTCTTTGAGAACTTCCTGGAGGATGCTTTCTAGGTTCTTACTTTGATCATGGCTTTCTGGTAGTTCAATAATTTTTAAATTATCTTTCCTGGATCTATTTTCCAGGTCAGTGGTTTTCCCCATGAGATATTTCACATTGCCTTCCATTCTTTATTTGTTTGGATCTGTTTAACATCATCTTGATTTCTCATAAAGTCACTAGCTTCCATTTGCTCCAATCTAATTCTGAAGGAATTATTCTCTTCAGTGAGCTTTTGAGATTCTTTTTCCATCTGGCAAATTTGGCTTTTTAAGGCATTCTTCTCCTCATTGCCTTTTTGAGCCTCCTTTGCCATTTGAGTCAGTCTGTTTTTTAAAGTATTATTTTCCTCAGTCAGGCTGTTGACTCTCATTTCATAATTTTCTTGCATAGTTCTCATTTCTCTTCCCAATTTTTCCTCCATTTCTCTTATCTTCTTCTTAAGGTCCTCTATGGCCAGTAACCAGCTCCTATTTTCCTTTGAAGCTTTTGGTGCAGGAGTTCTGACTTCACTGATTTCCTCCTGTTCCATGCCTTGCTCCTTCTTGTCCCCAAAATAGGAGTGTAACGTTGGAATCTTCTGTCTGCTTTGTTTCCTTTGCCT
Source organism: Petaurus breviceps papuanus (assembly GCF_028583685.1). Lineage (NCBI taxonomy): Eukaryota > Metazoa > Chordata > Mammalia > Diprotodontia > Petauridae > Petaurus > Petaurus breviceps. The sequence continues at coordinate 12,817,533 of NW_027187376.1, read as the reverse complement.
GCTCATTTTGCCACTCAATGACTTGACTTTTGGGCTTTTTGCCACAGTAGGACTCTGCCACCAGATGGGACCTTTTGTCCCAAACGCTGGGGTTTTCTCAGCTGCCGGAGGTATTAGATGGGTGCCCTCTCTGAGGTCTCACACGCTGTGGCAAGCTGGACACACACCCCAGGACCTCCACCCTAGACTGCAATCCAGATCCAAGCAGGTTAAAGCAAGAGCGATTACTCCTCAGACTGGTGCTTGGTCCCCCTACACTCTGCAGGCCAGGAGCTGAAGCCATCACGTGGCGCTGGATGGCACGGAGTGTCTCAGTGGCTTCTCCCCCCAGGGGTAAAAGCCACGCATTCCCACTTACTGGTCCCAAAGTCCAGACTGCACTGGCCTCTCACCTTGTCCTTCTCATCTATGTGTTGATAAATCTGGAAACTGCCACAGCTGCTGCTGTTCTAGAGTCCCTCTAGCCGGGGCTGGTCAGGCCCGCCTTGGGGCTAAAGCCTGTGGTGCTGAGCTCCGCTCCTTGTCTTTTTTTTTTTTTTTAAAGCAATCAGGGTTAAGTAACTTGCTCGAGGTTATGTGGCCAGGTGTTTCTGGGTAGGTGCTAAGTGTCGGAACCGGATTTGATCCCCAGGTAATCCCGACACTAGAGCTGATACTCTTACTCACTGTGCTACCTGGCCACCCCATCCCTTGTCTCTTGAAGTCTGTCCAAGTTCATGTTCATTGTTTCCATGATACTGTCTGTCCATTTCATCCCCTGTTGTCCTCTTTTCCTTTTACCTTCAATCTTTCTCAACGTTAGGGTCTTCTCATTATTTTTCGAAAGTATTTAAGCTTCAGTATTTGACCTTCCAGTAAATAGCCTCAACTAATTGGTATAAGTATTGACTAATTTGACCTCATTCCTATCCAAGGGACTCTCAAAAGTCTTCTCCAGTACCACAATTCAAAATCATCAATTCTTTGGTGCTCAACAGCCATACATTACTACTGAAAAGACCATAACTTTGACTATATGAGCCTTTGTTGACAAGGTGATATTTCTACTTTTTAGTATGCTCTCCAAATTTTCCATAGCTTTCTTTCCAAGGAACAAGTGTCTCCTTTTTTTCTCATTTATCTCTATTTATTTATTTATTTTCCCAGGATTTATTTAATTTTGTTTTCAGCATTCATTTCCACAGGATTTTGAGTTCCAAATTTTCTTCCCATCACTCCCCTACCCTCCCCACCCCAAGATGGCAAACATACTGATTATTCCTTCCCCCAGTCTGTCCTCTCCTATCTCTCTCTTTTCCCCCTCTCCCCGATCATTTCCCTTCCCCCTTACTTTCTTGTAGGGCAACATGAATTTCTGTACCCCATTGCCTGTATATCTTCTTTCCTGGTTACATGGAACAACAATTTTTTAACATTTGTTTTCAAAACTTTGAGTTCCAGGTTTTTTTTCCCTTTCTTCCTTCCTCACCCACCCCCATTGGGAAGACAAACAATTCAATATAGGTTATACATATGTAGCTATGCAAAACATTTCCATAGTGTTCATGTTGTGAAAGACTTAACTGTATTTCTTTCCATCCTCACCTACCCCTCCATTTGTTCTATTTTCTCCTTTGACCCTGTCCCTTTTCAAAAGTGTTTACTTCTGATTACCCCCTCCCCCAATCTACCCTCCCTTCTGTCATCCCTCCTCTTATCCCCTTCACCCCTACTTTTCCTATAGGATAAGATTCCCAATTGAGTGTGTATGTTATTTCCTCAAGTCAAATCCACTGAGAGTAAGGTTGACTCATTCCCTTTCACCTCCCTGTTCTTCCCTTCCATTGTAATAGCTTTCCCTGGAACAACCATCTTTTAATTTCATGGCTATAGTCACCATTTGCAGTGACTTTTGAGCCTAAGAATATAAAATTTGACGCTGCTTCCATTTCTTCCTCCCCTGTTTTCCAGGAAGTGATAGGACCAGTTACCAGGATCTTAGCTTTGATATTAAGCATCAAGCCCGACTTTACACTCTCCTCTTTCACCCTTGTCAAGAGGCTTCTTAATTCTTCTTCACTTTCTGGAAGAGGTGTCTTCCTGACTCCAGGCTCAGTGTTCTGTTCATTCTGTCACCTGCCTGTCCTATGCTTCTATGCCATCAGCTATTATCTGGGTGTTCTCATCCTCAGGAAACATCACTTTTAGCGTCCCCTCTCAATAATTGTTCAAATTTATGTCACCATTTAGCATTCCACTTTTAAAATAATCCTGCTTGTCTGTGTTTCCTTTTGACCTTTTTGTTATCTTTGCATCTTAAAAACGACAGAGCCAGTATTAGAGCCCAGGTCCTTTAACTTCAGACCTAGGACTCTTTGCACTCCATCAGACTCTGTCCCCTCAAAGGAAGAATTTTCTTGACACAAACTATGTGAGACCTTTTACTTTGATCTAGAATTAGACAATATATTAACTCTTTAACAGTTCTTATTTGTTTGAGGTTTTTTTGTAAAATATATTATTTAGTTAGTAAATCTCCAGATTGCCAAATTTGTAGTCAGTCATAACCACTAGTAACTTTTGTTATGCTCAGAACTTTCTTTTCTATTACCTTGTGCTTACCTAGGGCACTTTGTTTTACTTTTATGTTGATCTGTATGACTGACTATTTTTCTAGGAAAATTTTGAATGACTTATCCTCAGATGCACCTGGAGTGCCAAGGATTGAAGAAGAAAAGTCTGAAGAGGAGACATCGGCACCAGCCATTACGACTGTGACGGTGCCAACTCCAATCTACCAGACAAGCAGTGGGCAATACAGTGAGTAATACACGTTTATATCTAGAGAATCTAAGAGAAGAGTGAGTGACTAAATTGTTACCTTATCTGTAAAATGAACTGGAGAAGGAAATGGCAAACCACTACGGTGTTTTTGCCAAGAAAGCCTCAAATGGATTATGAAGAGCTGGACACGACTGAACAACAACAACAAACTGTTTTCTGAAAGTGTGTAATGTAACTAAAACATGTAGGTTGTTTTTTGTTTTAAGATTTGTCTCTCCTTAAGTTTACTTAGTAATTCATTTCTTTTTTCTTTTTCTTTTGCTTTTTTGGAGGGCAGTTGGGGCTAAGTGACTTGCCCAAGGTCACATGGCTAGTTTTGTATTAAGTGTCTGAAGCTGGATTTGAACTCAGGTCCTCCTGACTCCAGAGCCCATGCTCTATGTACTGCACCACCTAGCCGCCCTAGTAATTAATTTCTTTTTTTTTTTTTTAAAGCAGTTGGGGTTAAGTAACTTGCTCAGGGTTACATGGCCAGTTATTTCTGGGTGTAGTGCTAAGTGTCTGAGCCCGGATTCGATCCTCAAGTCATCCCAACACTGGGGCTGGTGCTCTTACTCGCTATGCTACCTGGCTGCCCCCCTAGTAATTAATTTCAACAAAAATTTTATAGTACCTACTATGTGCTGTTATTGAGATTCAAAGATGAACAAAGTAACCCCTATTTTCAACTCTTACAGTTCAAAGAATGTGTTCAAATAGAAGAAACCTATTTTGAATACATTTTAAGACTTAGAAGTAACCCTTACCCCTTTTCCTCTGTAAAAATGAATTCTTTCACCAAAGTGTAATTTTGAAAAGGACTCCATCTCTGACATTTTACAATTGGTTGCTGTGGCTTGCCATATTCATATCTATCTGTAGTGTAAAGTAATAATTGATATGGTTTTATTTGGTAATAAGTATAATGGATCCAAACATAGAAAAATATTGAAAATAAGAAAACCTGCTTTTTGCTTCTCAGATAAAATTCCTCTTGAAAAATTCTATTTACATGTTTATTTTCATGCATGTCCCTAATTCCCTGGTATAGCTAAATTCTATGGAAAAGTTTGTGTCTCAACAATGAGTAGAAGTTCACAGCTCTCCTGTCTTGAAGTCATGTTTTCTAGAAAACTATTAGTTTTCTAGTATCTCTAATTTTAAAAATTGTCACTCTCCAAAGGAATACTCTTTAAAGTGCTCCCCCTTCTCACTCAGGCCTTATCAATCTTGCTTATTGCCTTAAGAACTCATTTTGCTTTTCCTAATTAAAATTTTCACAGAAACAGAGTTTTGAGATAACTTTAATATGAAAAGAAACATTTCCACTTATCCATTACCTAAATACTTTAGATCGAAAAGGAAAAGGTTTATGGAGAAGAGAAATGAACAGAATATTTTAAAAATAAAGTACTGCTCTTTTTTTTTTCAGAAGTTTTGTGATATGTAATAACAATTATAAACTGTGATTATAGCCATTATAATCTATCTCATCATTTCATTGGTATTTAAATTAAAAGAAAGTTAAGTGAAGATGAGTTAATTACAAGGGGGTGAGAAGAATTTCATAATGGGAGGGAGTTTATTTGTGTTCTTTTTATGAAGTGAGGCAAAAATACCAGTCAAAAAGGGAATAAGGAACTATTAGAAGACTGATTGACCAAGGAGGGAAGAATATAGAGAACTCATACCTTATGTCTTTCTAGATACTTTGCAAAGCATAGTCACATCCCCTATTCTTTCAGCCCAACTAGCTTAGGCGACTTGCTAAAAGTTACACAAGTATTAAGTATCAGAGGCAGGATTTGTACCCACATTCTCTTACTCCAAAGCCAGTATTCTTTAAAAAAACTGATGATGATACATTCTATGTATTCTAGTCAGTATAGGAAAATACTAGTTTTTATCATTGTGCTAACCAGCTGAAAGATTTAAAAGAAAACTTAGGGGAAAGTTTTTCACAGATAAGAAGCTGGAAGGGACTTTAGAGGCTATCAGAGACATTTCCTGCATTTTATAGATGAAGAATTTGATGCCTACTGGCATGTGCCCAAAATTATAGGTTTTCATTGTTATAAATATTCTTTTTCTCTTTTTGGATTCTTTTCTCTTTATCTCTCTTGTGCAGCTATTTTCCATTAAATGAACACAGCTACACCTAACTCTAGTGATTTCCTAGTAATTACCATGATAGCTTGATTTTTTTTTCCTAAGTGAAAAGAGTCTAGCTAACATGGATATAAATTAATTGTTTCTAGTTCTTTAGATCAGTGGTCTGCAAAGTAAGAGACAATAGTAAGAGTATTTTGTTATGAATGGAAGAAAGAAAGCATTTATTGTTAACTATATGCCAGTTGATGGCCAAGAAAGTCTTTGACAGACATGTCAGAGTGATTGATGATTCGATTTACAGGACAGTTGATTGATATGTCCTTACCATGAATGATAATGTTGATTTGATTATTGTTTGTTGATTTCATAAAATTGTAGATTTAGAACTAGAAAAGACCTTAGGGCTGTGAGTCTAACCCCTTCATTTTGGAAACTGAAGCTCAGAGAGGTTTAAGGACACACAGCTAGCAAAGTGTCTGAGACACGGTTCAAACTGTGCCTCTCACGTAGAGTTGGAAGGGGGCAGGGGTACTGGCATAAAGGGTTCTTACTGAGACTGGGCAAGAGAATGTTTGTCCATTCAAGCCCACAGTCACAGAAGTGAAGACTTTATGACCCCAACACCTCTGTGATCAACCAGTTGTAGGGTGAGAGACAGAGCATATCTTACTTATGCTGCAACAGCCAGTCATAGTCTTATGTCCAACATAATTTGACTACCGCCTTCACCCACTGTCATACACAATCCTTCCTTATTCCCTCCCCTCCTTCCACTGGTAGTTAAAATTTAACCACTATCTAGGTAAATGTAGCAGAAAAATTCCATATCTGTACCACTGTCTCACCTCACACCACTACCCCTTTTTAAACAATTTTTAAAATAAGTTTTATAATATACATAATTCATTAACATAATAATTGTATATAATTTATGCATGAATATAAATACTCATATTTGGGCTGCATATTCAAGCTTTTACTAATTAGGTGGATGACCAAAAAACTTGGAGAGCATTTATGTAGAGATTTGTCTTAAAGCTTGAAGGTAGGTAGAAGTCCTAAGTATCTCCTGTGTAAGAAACAAACCAATATCAGTAATCTTTTTATATTTTCTCTGCTGGTTTGGTTTAATTTTAATTTTATCTTAAAAGTAGTGTTGTCTGATACTCATTTTGTAACTTCTATCCTTTGAAGGAATTACTTGAAGAATAACTACCATAAAATACTATGTTTAAGTTAAGTAAGAATGACTTCAGAGGGTCACTTAAGATTAGTAGTTTAGTTTCCCCTTCCTCAAATCCCCTCATATTTATGTTGTTTTTAATCTGGGGGAGGGTGTGTTTTATTCGGGGGGGGGGTGGGGTGGGAGAAAACACACCTGTTGTTTTCTCCAATAGAATATATGCTCCATGAGAGGAGACATTTTTGTCTTTGCCTTTCAGTGCCTAACATGGTGACTGGTACATAGTAGATACTTAATAAATTGCTTGTTGATTAATTTATCGGTCAATATTTAGCTGTTTAAGGTCCTCAGTGTTGCTTTCTAAAGAATATCTTTGCAATTTTCCCAAAAAACATTGTTTTGCATTGCTACTCTAGTCATTTTTGACATAGTAACAAGTGATTTTGCTTTTTTCATTGAGTCAGTTAAGTGCTTAATTTTATGAAGTAAGGCTATATAAAGTAGGATCACAGTAGCAGCACTTTTTAGTATCACAGCTTTATAAAATATTTGCCTAAGTTCGAACAGCCTTATGAGATAGCTAGCACATGTAGTATTCTCTTTGTTATAATAATAACAATAAAAATAGTGACATGCCTACATATCCCTTTTAAGGTCTTGAGAGTGCTTTTACACTTACTACAGACGACTAGTTATTTTAGTGCTCTCTTTTAATAAAACAGATGTGATTACATTATTTTCCATCAGATAAGTGATAGTTAATTGCATTGACAATTAAATAATGAGCATAGACTCACCTCTGTGAGAACTCTTCCCCATATAATTCAGAAGTGATAGAATGTTTCTTTTGACATCACGTTTGCTGTGATAAGGTTTTAGTTATGATGAATGGTTGGTGTTTTTGGTTTTCACTTTGTAAATATATATATATTGTCTCTTGTGGCTGTCACTTTGACTTGTAACAGTGAAATTCTTTGGATTTTAGTTGCCATTACCCAGGGAGGAGCAATACAGTTGGCTAACAATGGCACAGACGGGGTACAGGGCCTGCAGACGCTAACCATGACAAACGCAGCCGCCACTCAGGCCAGCACCACCATCCTGCAGTATGCACAGACCACCGACGGGCAGCAGATCCTTGTGCCCAGCAACCAAGTTGTTGTGCAAGGTGAGAGCATGTTGAATGCGTTGGGGTTGTTCCAGGAGATTGTAAAGTGCCATGCCACAGCAGCAGGAGTAAGTACAGTGTAAGTCACTGTTGGCAAGAGCATTCCAAGCTCAAGCATTTAGTAACCATAGAGACAACACTATTCTTTCTAAAATGTCTGTTTGACCAGAGTGATGCCACGGCGCAAAAACAGCCATTTACGGGCTTCCAGATACAGTCATGCTTTTCTTATTGTTTGAGCCTATTCAGGGATGGCATGTGATGTCATGTGATGTCATGAAAAGTGCACAGAATGAAATGACTTTCCCACTGACTTGCTGTGTGACTTAGGCATGTCCTCCCACTGCTCTGCGTCAGTTTCCACATCTGTAAAATGAGGAAGTTGAACTAGATGATTTTTAAGGCCCCTTTCTGCCTTAAAATTTTGTGATTTTTCCCTGAAAATATTTTACTGCCTCTTCTTTTTAATTAACATTTAGGGATTGCTTCCCAAAATACTTTTTTAAGCTGAGAAATCTTACACATTCATGCCAAGATGATGTTTTTTTAGTGTGAGTTTTGTTTCCATGATTCTCTAATAGTAATATTTAGCTTTGTTCCTTTTTGAGGACAAATACAGTTGCATCACAGGAAATTGCATTCTATCAACTTCTGGTTTGAAAAAAGCCTATTTCTCTCTATTTTGGTTCTAGGATTCATATAAAGAATTGGTCTTTTTGGTTTTTAGCCATATGGGTCTTTCAAGAATGCTAATTTATGCCACACTGAAAATATAAATATTTTATAATATATATTACATATAATAAATAATGCAACATAAATATAAACAAATTTTATTATTTGGGGGGGAGGCAGGGCAACTGGGGTTAAGTGACTTGTCCAAGGTCACATAGCTAGTAAGTGTGTCAAGCGTCTGAGGCCACATTTGAACTCAGGTCCTCCTGACTTCAGGGCTGGTGCTCTATTCACAGTGCCCTAGCTGCCCCTTTACGATAGATTTTAGATATAATTTAACATTTTAAAAGTAGAGTTTATAAGCTAGAATAATAGATACTACCTATCACTTATTTCCTTAAAAATGTTCCATTGCAGATATAATTCTTAGGTCAGGCAGTAGCTATTTTGCCTTTTCAACTTGGATGTTTTCCTTTTGAATAATCCTAAAAATCACATACATATTTTCTTAATTTACTTAACGAGTCTAGGAGGTTTACAGAACATATCCTGTTACTAAAAAAATGACGTTTTGAAAAACAATATACTGCATATTAATGGGAATAAAACACCTTTTCACTTTACATGCAGGTACTCAAAAAATGTAAAGCAGGATGTCAGTGAATTTGAATTCTGAACGTCAGTTTGAAGATGGTAACATGTCTTAGTATATAAATCTTAACTTTTCTCCCCCAAACTACACATTTTAATTGGTACTGATAAGATGGTGGTAGGTCTGGGAGTAAATATGAATAATTCATGAAAACTTTGGAATTCTTGGAAATTTCTTTAAATTTCTTTTCCTTGGGAGTATAGATATTGATCCTAGTTTAGAAGCATTTTGTTTGGAAAGAATATTGGTTGTGTTTCTTTCCATATTCAGTGGTTATTTTGGTTAGTAAAATACAACCTGAAATTATTTACCAATTAAAACAGTGTCTGCGTGAATAATTTAGTTGTCTCAAAGCAACAATACTTTTTGATAGTGTAAGTTTTGTTTCATTTTAAAAATTGTAACAGTTTGAACATAAAGCTTTATTTTCTCATCTATTTTGCTACATTTGAAAAGTCTTGGTCGTTTTTATATCCTTTCAAGAGATTCTGTTTGAAATATTAAAATGTGAGTTTACCTATGTCAAAAGAAGGCATTGAGGACAGTACTCATGTCTCAGAAGATCATCCAAGCTATTTTCTACTTACCTTTTAGATCTAAAGTTGGTAAGCCTGTTAACTGAATAGAATTATCCTTCAGTGAAAGAAAAATGATAATACATAGCAGTACAAGTCAAATCCTTTTCCATTCAAGTGGCTTTACTCATTGATAAATTAGGAGTTAATTTCCATTGATGACCCAAACAATGCCAGAGCCCTCTAAGCCTCTGATCCCATTTTTGTCCTTTGTCATGTTTATAGTGATGCTAGCTTAACAGTTGCATATCACAGTGCCTTAAAATCTTATGCCCTATATCCCTATTTTTAAATTTCTTTTAAGCTGCCTCTGGAGATGTACAAACATACCAGATTCGAACAGCACCCACCAGTACCATTGCACCTGGTGTTGTGATGGCATCATCCCCAGCACTTCCCACCCAACCTGCAGAAGAGGCAGCACGGAAGAGAGAAGTTCGTCTAATGAAGAATAGGTATGTGTAATACATTAACTTAGGTTTAGTTAAAAACCATTTAAATCTTTTAAATGTGCTATCTTTTGTAAATGATGATGCACATTTTTTTTTTCTGGAAATGTATGCTTAACTATTTCACTCACTTTCTGCCTGCCCTCATTTGTGACCGACAGCATGGATTTATTAGATAACTTATTATATATACAGTATATATGCAAAGTTTTCATTTTTCTGTAGGAAAAATTCCTCTGTTTGAGGAATCAGTTTTATAGATTTTATCTCATTACCACTGTTGCTCTAATCAGATGAACTAACAGAAATTATTTTCTTTTTAATAATTGGAAGATATGCAGGTGGTTTGTGTTTTGTTTTCCCTGATAAATGTATTAACTTTACAGATGTATCACTTTATGATTGTTATACCATGGTTATTTTGCCATTATTGATGTTAATTTAAGTCATGTGCTAGTTCTATGTATGTAGTAAACAATGTCTAATCCCTGTTCATATGATTCTGAGACATATACTGAGATGACCATCACAGCCCCTTTGTCCATGCTTTCTTATTTTGTGCAGCTTTTGCTTATATCTTTAGATAAATCGTCCTGAGGAACGCCATCCAATGTCCTAATATAATCTCTTCTGACTCTCTTAATATTTGGGGGGTTCCAATTACAGCACTCAGGCTTTCCATCCATCTCTTGATTGTCATTCTTGCCACAAGACCACACTAAAAGTTGGACGTTATTTCTCAGTAGTACATGTTCTTTTTGCTCCTTATTTTCTCCTTGGCAGTATGCTGAAATTCTGTTTATATTTATATCTCTTTGCATTACTCTGTGGCATAATTTTATATGAAATTTTCAAATACACATGGAAAATACCTTTTTTTTTTTTGAGGAAAGCTTTCAGTTACATTTCTACTGAACTAAACACCTTGTTAAAGTAGAAGAAAAAAATGAGTTGAGAGGTTTTAATCATTAAACATTTACCAGTCACGTACAAAATTTTAACAATTATTTTTAAAATTTTGAGTTCCAAATTCTTTTCCTCCTTTCCCCTTCCCCATCCTTGAGAATGCACACAACTTTCTATCAGTTATACATAAGAAATTATGCAAAATATGTTTCTACATTAGCCGTGTTAAAAAAGAAAACACAAACAAAATATAAAAATAAAGTTTTTTAAAAGTTTACTTCAGTCTACATTCAGAACTCATCACTTCTCTTAAGAGAGGTTTTAAGTTGTGGAGGAATGGACCCATGAGGAAGCTCTAGTCAAGTGGCAGCAATATTCATGGTAAAATGGGAAGGTCATATAATACTAAGAGATTAGTTAGTATTAAATTATCTAGTGCCTTAGCAGGCAGTCTCCGAAACATCAGTCTGGAAATGAGCTCACTTCCACCCATTCTTGATACGATATCTGGAGACAGAATCGGATCTTCCTACTTGATTGATGCATGCTGGTATATGCTATATTATAGGTGTATTAGGAACCAAGTCAAAATTCCTAGCTCAGGACAGGGTATCTCATCCTACCAGCTTTTGTAATTCATTGCTAAGGGGAATGAGCTACTATTCCCACTGGGCTATACTTAGACTTTCTGGCCATTCCTGAGACTCATTGCCATTGCTTATTAAATCTTTGTGTCCCTAGTGCTATCATAGTGCCTGACATGAATGTAATTGCTAAGTAAACGTTTGCTGGATTGAATTAAAATCAGCAAACACTAGACATAGTAGGATCTTATATTCTGTGTACCTCTTCCACGTGTGTGACAAACAGTGATGTGATCTAGCATAGCCAAGTCAACAAGCATTTTAAGCACCTACTAATACTAAGCATTTAAGCTTAAAATTTGCATTCTGGACGTTGTTTTGATAAACTAGGATGTGCCTAGGCCTGACACATAGTAGGCACTTAATTCTTTCTGTATTATTGTCCCCACCAGCCCTGAAAATTTGACAAGGCATATTCAGCAAACAATAGAATTGGCAGCAAGGGGGACCTCCTAGGCAAGTCTGTGGACAGCTGAGAATCATGGTTGAGGAAGTGTCAGCAGCTCCAGCCTTAATCATCTTTCCTTGTACCTTTTCATCCCTGTTGTTGCCTAATTACCAGGATTCCAGACCATAGGTCTTTCCCCTCTATTCATTGACTTCACCCCTCCCATTCTGCTAGTATTGTTTCCTTTCCTGTCTGTTCCATGTATGTTTGGATTGAAAAGGAGGATTATATTTTTTGCTCAGTATTACTCTCTTCCTAACATATTACTGCTTCCTGTCTTCCTACCCCCATTTCCAGAACTCCATCTTATTTTTGAAGCACTTCTCACTCCATTTACTGTATATAGGCTATCCTTTCTAAGGTTTTCCTGGGGGTAAGGAAAAGAGAAAGAAGAGAATTAGATTTGAAAGAAGACCCTTTTGGCCTGAGAACCCTGTGCCCTAAGGAATAGCAAGACTGTGTAATCCTAAAATAGTCTCCTTTTAGACTTGGGTTTTCAAATTTTATGTAATTCTGTCCTCCAAAATTGTCACCCCACACTTTTCATAAAACAATGAATGCAAATCATTTTAGTTGATGTTTTATTCAAATAAAGAATGAACTGCTATTGTTTAAAACATCATACATTTTAAGCATATAATAAAAATGTAATATGGGCGTGAAGTCAGAAAGACCTGAGTTCAAATTCAGCCTTAGAAGTAACAGCTGTGTGACCTTGGGCAAGTCACTTAACTAACATCTGTTTGCCTTAATCCATTGGAGAAGGAAATGGCAAACCACTCCAGTATCTTTGCCAAGAAAACCTCAGAGACGTTATAGTCCACAGAGTCATAAAGAGTCAGACAAAACCGAACAGCAACAACAAATAACATGTAGCTATTAATAAAATCTTTTATGAGTATCATATTTATAACAAAAAATTCATAACTTCATTTTAATGTGAAGAATGGGTTGATTTGGGGACACAAAGTTTCTCGAAGTGGCACTGACATGCCCTTCCCTTGAAGTATATGCCTATCAAGATAGGAAAATTTTGGTCACTTTATATGCATAATTCCAAATTTCTTTCCATAATGGTTGTACTGATTCACAGGTGAATCACCAGTGTATAAGTGTGTCTGTCTTCCTGATTTCACCCCACTAACAATTATCTCTTTTTTTTTTTTTATCTGCCGGTCTACAAGACCAAGTCTGTTAAACATTCTTTGTTCAGATCAAATAAGACCAAAATGTGTGTGTGTATGATTTTTTTTTATATATAAAAATCAATCTTTGATTGATTGAGGTGTCTCATTAAGTTGGTTGTTGTAATGGTAATGTAATTTGAATTTGAAGATCCTTCTGTGTTGGCAAAGGTGGCAAGTACTTAGCACTTAGTAACTGATCAAGCCTCTGTTGGGGAAACAGAAGGTACGAGCTCCTGTCTCCTGCTATATCAGTAACAGATGAGACTCTGGGCAGCCATTGAGCCCCCGGCTTTGAAAAACCCAGATGTTGATGCTTCCCTCTCTGGTAACTGACTAGGTATGGATGTAATGGTCAGACAGTTGGAGGCCTGTCTGCTTGATATGCTTTTCTGTTTTCTTGTAACTTCTGTCTGTATACTCTGACATACTCGGGGTGCTGACCTTTTTCTCCTGAACTAGGTAAATGATATGTTTGATTGATTAAAGCAAGATTGTTAACCCATTTTGAGTTGCTTTCCTATAGAAAAGCAGATTTAAGAACCTGTGTTGGCAGCCACCCTGGGGATGTTGGGGTGCTTGCTGCTGCTACACCAGTACATGTCTGAGGTGTTAATTATCATAGGATCATACATCTAGAACTGACAGGAGCATGAGAAACCACGTAGTCCATCCACTTTATTTTACAGGTGAAGAAACTGAAGCCCAGCAGCTAAGTGATTTGCATAAGGTCATACAGGTAGTAAGGAGCAGAGGTGATTTTGGAACCCCTTGTATTCCTGTGAGTACAGATAGCTGCCCCTAGGCACCCTTCCTTCTCTCACTCATCCTATCATTACACCTTAAAATAGGGAATACTAAGTCACATCTATATCTCCCTCCCCTCAGCACTGTGAGATAGAATGAAATGAATGTGAGATGTCTGCTAGCATCTCTCTCTCCCCTTCTCCCCTCCGAGCCACCCACTACTACCCCCCAGATCTACCCGTTTAAAAAAAATACAGGCAACCTTTGGGACAGTTTTTAAAAACCAGATGAGGTAGATTTGTTTTTTAGCCCAAGATACCAGCCATTCTCATAGGAAACAGATTATTACCATAGTATTTAAGAACTACAAGAGATGTTAGAGGTCACTGACTCCAAACTACACAGTGAGGATATGTTTGTTAATGTAATATAACAACAAAGGATAGGAAAAATATATTTCTGATTCAAGTTTATTATAAAATAATAGAGCAAAACATAAAGCAAAATAATGTATTATTGACCATCTTTCCTAAAGATAAGCCTACACTGACATATGTGACAAAAAAGGTCATTATTGTTTAAAATGTTTAGCAATTTAGACAGCTGTTTTCTCATTCTTTAAATTTTCATACACGTGCTGGTAAGTGTAGAGAGCCTGCTCATATTTTCATACAATGATCCAAGTATAGTTGGATGATCTGGGCCATTATCAGTAATGTTTCCAACTTGATATTGTCCTTGCTATATCTGTAGACAGCGGGGCTAGAATATCTTGAAGACCAGTTTTCAAAAATACCTTTAATCACCCATGCACCTCTCTTTTATAATACTCTCCCTTTTAACTACAGACTTCCCTGGTTTTGTTTAAGCCCTAACTAAAGTCCCACTTTCTATAGGAAGCCTTGCCCAACCCCTCTAAACTCTACTGTCTTCCATCTTAATTATTTTCTACCTATCCTGTATATAGCTGGCTTTGTATGTGTTTGTTTGCACGTTGATTCCCCCATTATACTGTAAGCTCCTCAAGGGCAGAGACTGTCTTTGGCCTCTGGTGTCCCCAGGGCTTAGTACAGTGCCTGGCACATAGTATGCTCTTGATAAATGTGTAGTGATTGATTGATTTCCTATTTGACCACCAAAGAACTGGAAGGATCAATGGTAGCCTCCTAGGGGACAGAGATTTTGAGACCTATAGACAACCATTGGTTTTAATTTCAAATATCTTTCTGTATTGTCGCCTTTTATTAAGTGTTGGATGAACCTTAAGCATTTTAAATCCAGGTTGAGTTTTGTTTTGTGTTTTTTATTTTCTTAGAAATTTAAGTTATGGGGTGTCTAGGTGGCACAGTGAATACAGCACCAGCCCTGGAGTCAGGAGGACCTGAGTTCAAATGTGGCCTCAGACACTTAACAGAAAAACTAGCTGTGTGACCTTGAGCAAGTCACTTAACCCCAATTGCCTCTTCCCCTCTCCAAAAAGCAAAAAAAAAAGAAAAATAAATTTAAGTTCTTAGAGCAACAAGACTTCATATACTTTATTTTTTTTTTTACTTCATATACTCTCAAGAAAATTCCATCAAATATTTAAAAAACAAATATTCTTTTTTTTAATAAAAAAATGTTTAAAGAAATTGAAAAGAAGTCAATATTTGGAACTGTCTATATAATTTACCATTTTAATGACAAAAATAACCAAAAAATGAAAATAACAATTCATGCAGTAAAAGCTTTGACAAGATTCAGCACCTACTCTTGTTTTAAAAAAATACTAGAAAACGTGGGAATAAATGAAAATTTTCTTAAAATATGTAGTCCCTATCTAAAAACAAGAATCAGTATTATTTGTAATGCCAGTGAGCGAAATAGAGACCTTTTCAGTAAGATCAGTTAAACAAGCTATCCACCAAATATTTTTTTAAAAAGAAATTTAAGTTCTAGAAAAAAACCTTTTTCATATTGTTTCATCCACATTAAAAATATATTGATTAGTATATTTACCTTAATGATTGTTTTCTTCAAAGAAATAAAATATTTAGCTACTGCATACTTATCTGCGCTGGCCACTTCTGGTAATTTTAATTATGCAGTCAAACTCGATTATTAAAGTGGTCAAACCAAACCAAATTTTGCAGTTAAAGTTTCTTAACTATTTTCTTTCACTACTTTAAATTAATGATGCTTTTTGTCTAAATGACTGCCCTAAGAAGAATGTGTTTTTGATTGTAGTCTCCAATTCATGCAGCTAAAAGACATTGCATTTCTATCATTGTAACGCCTTTTTTTATTTTATTTTATTTTTTTGCTTTTTGGGGAAGAAAGGCAGGCAGTTGGGGTTAAGTGAGTTGCCCAAGGTCACACAGCTAGTACGTGTTAAGTGTCTGAGACCGGATTTGAACTCAGGTCCTCCTGACTCCATGACTGGTGCTATATTCACTATTGTAACACTTCTACTCCTAGTAGTTGTTTGCAAAACTCAAAAGGTTTGCAACTTTTGCCATTTTCTCTTATTTCATTTACATTTTTTTTGCAATACTCCATGCTGTAGATTCAGACATACCAGCATCTTGTCCTATTTTAGAGTGACTGACCATATTCATGTCATGTAATTACATCAAATTTTTGTTTTGATTCAGTATAACAAGACTTTTCTTTTTTGTATTGGTAGTGTTTCTATCAAAAGTATTCATTCTTTATGTCCATTCTGTTAACACAACTATTGGTGTAATGGTACACAACAGTACTCACACCCACACATGACAAATGCTGACTATTGGCTAACTTGCATGCATTGGAATAACTGAATGTTGTCCACATTAAATACAACCTGGTATCATTTTACAATTTGTACTAAACCAAATTTTGCATTATTTGAACTCACATTAATCATGACCTATTCATTCTGTGGGATGAAAAAATTGAAGCCAAAACAGATTCTGACATGTCTGTAGTCTTATGATCAATAAAAACTCAAAAGCGCAATTCCTATGTAAATTGTCCCCATTAGTAAGTTGTATAAGGATGTATATATAGAGCCCATATACCCTAAACTTAAACAGTAGATAATCTACCTTCTGAGAGATTGCCCATGATCTACTCTGATTCCTAGCTTCTAAATCTTCAGGAGCGTCATATGTGTTAGACATGCTGGAATATTTAAAATGTAGCTGCCACATGCCATTTCCTCCCTATTAGATCACTTTGACAGCCCTTTCCTTTTAGATGTACACAGTGAACCTTTCTATGCCCTGGGGACAGGACCTGTATTACTATTAGAAGGCTCTTCCTAGTAACCTGTCCAATTCAAAGGTAATTAAGCATTTTGGGAGACCCTGCCAAAAGTAATATTCATTTTCACAATGCATTGGGTATAGAGTTTACTCTAAGCAATCAAAGTTATGAAATGAAAGTATCACTAAGTATAACAGAATAATTGACTTCATGAATTTATTAAATTTTTTTTTCCCAATTAACAAAAATCTATTTTTTCTCCTTTCCATGTCCCTCAGAAAAAGAAAAGAAAAAACTGGGGCAGCTAGGTGGTGCAGTGAATAGAACACTGGCCCTGGAGTGAGGAGGATCTGAGTTCAAATACGGCCTCTGAGACACTTAACACTAGCTGTGTGACCTTGGGCAAGTCACTTAACCCCAATTGCCTAGCCTTCCCCCCCCAAAAAAAGAAAAAGCCTTACAACAAATAAGCATATTTAAGCAAAACTGATCCCACATGGACCAATTCCAAAAAAAGGTCTAAATTTGCACCCTGATTCATCACCACTGTGTCAGGGACCTTCTGTGTTATTGAGAATTCCATTAAAATGTATGATACTCTTGAGTAGAGACTGTTTCTTTATATTTATATCCACAATTCTTGTTATGTATTAATATAATTAACATACAGCAATAGAGTACCCATGGTGCTCATGGAATAAGAGGACAGCATACAGCATTTACAAAAAATTGCAAGGTAGGCCCCTCAGTCTCCACAGAAACTCCTAAAGAAGATGCCCAGAGAAAAATAATGCCCAGGACGCACTACTTGATGCTCTTCTTACACCTAGGGACCAACCTCTTCCACATTCACCTTGGTCATCTGTGTCTTCCAAGAAAGTTAGGCCTGTTACCTCTCCCAGCCAGGTCTTGGAGTCTAGTTCTGTTTGCATTACTCTGCACGAGTATTCTCTAAATTCATCCTTTTCCTCCTGCTAGAGCCTTACCCACCAAATTCCCTTTTGAATATTGTACTTATTTGCTTATGTCCTCCTCAAGGACAAGAACTTAACCATTTTTCTTTGTGTTCTCAGGACTTAGTGCAATGCAGTTAATAAATCTGTAAAATGAAGTGCAAGTTCCATTCTGTGCAGGCATAAATCCCTGATTTAGACACAGTCCAGTAACACCTAAGATCTTGAGTTTTACAAGTACAATTAGCAGACCTGGAGAGGAGGATCCTCTCTGGTGTATCCCTGTTATAATCAGAGATGAAGATTGCTATCTGAGCTTCAGAGTGCAGTGGCATGACCGGTCGCACATAGACCTCTATGGGTCTAAGCCTTCTAAAGACCCCAAGCAATACAGAAGTAACTCTAGAATTGGCAGAGGTTTTACAGATGGTATCAGGTAGGGTTTAAACCAGGTCCCCTAACTCCATATCCATCATTAGAAATTTGACATCCTGAGGGGAAGGAAAGAAATCTCTCACACGCATATACACATACACACACGTGCACGTGCACACTTTTTAGCAGTGTGACTTAAACTTTTCTTAGTTTCCTCATCCACAGATGAAGGCTAAAAGTAGTACCTACTTCACAAGGTTATTGTAAGAACCAAAGAAGAATGAGGCTGGTTAGCTCATACCACCTTAGAAGGGTACCGGCAATATGAACTGTGGCAGTAATACATGAGGAGAAATCAGTAGCTTCCAAAGAGCAAACTAAACCTCTAAAGCAATGTCAGAAAATTTGTCAGAAATTTTAAATAAAGTCAGAAAAAAACAGTATTGTTAATAAATCAGTTATTTATTAAACACTTAATGTGTAACTGGGACCTTTGAGCAATACAAAAGAAACATATCAGCCCTGCCTTCAGGGTTGTAGTTGGGAAGGTGCAAGATATATGTAAAACATCTAAAAAACCAAACATTGTGTAATGAAATGTAACCACCTACCTCACATGTTGCATGTATGTATGTGTTGTCTCCTAATAGAACGTAAGCTCCTTGAGGACAGGGATAGTTTTGTTTTTGTGTATCTGGCACATTACTTGGCACTTAGTAAGCACTTAATAAAAATTGACAAGGAAGAAAACTTGGGTTCTACTCCTAGCTCTTTAGCAAGAAACATTTGCCTCTTAGTTTCCTGTTGTGTTAAAATGAGGACATTAGACTAAATGAATTTTTATGATCCTAACTAGTTCACATGCCTCTCCGATTCTGGGGAAAGAATCGTTTTCTCTCTTGTATGGCCACTTAAGCTAGTTGGCGGGGAGCAGGGTATACTTATATAAGTATACCTTCTTTCTGGGCTAGGAATTTTCTTGTGGGAAAGAGAGAAGACTGAGAGTAGAAGAAAGAGGCAAAATAGGTAAGATGAGACCTGGTCTATGTGGGAAGTTATTTTATTATCTTGATCAGTTTTTGTTCGTACACATTTCCAATTTTATCCTTCCAAATCACTCTTGTTCTTAACGTTGGAAATCATTCTTTTTCTTCTCTCCCTTAGACCCAGTCAGTCCATTCTGCTTCCATTGCATCTAACATTCCCTCCATTCAGAGCCAACTCTCACCCAGACTCTTACAGCAGCCAGCCAGACTGGCCTCTTGCTGTTTCTCTGACCTTAGCATTCTGTGTCTTCTCTATGTTCCTTCCCTTCTGTAGCTTAGGATCCTAAGTTTGCATTAAGGACCATCTCAGGTGCCACTGCTTTGAAGGAAGCATTTCCTAATCCCCATAGTTGTTATACACTTTCCTTTTTCTGATTATCACCTGTTTTTGTTTATTTGAAGCCTGGGACTTTATCATCTTGGTTTGTTTTTTTTTTCCCCTTTTAGCTCTATGGGAAAGCATTTGATAAATGCTAGTTTAGTTACATGTTGACGTGTTAGAAAATAACATTTAATGTATTAAAATTGTTTTATTAGACAACCAATTCTATTGTTATATGTGCATATATATAATGTTCTATTACATGAGACAACAACCATACTGTTTTTTTATCTATACTTAATTATACAAGTAAAGTAATAGCATAATGGTAGGGAAATAAATTAAAATTAAGACTTTGAATATTCTTGGTTTTTCTTTGAATCCAATAGCTCTGACTTTTCAGTTATCTGTGTCATAGTATATCCACAAATAAGTATTTTTATCAACTTGTGAAAATCACCATTTGATTTTATTTCCTTTGACATTCTTGGGAAAAGATACTTAATTTTATAGCTAAGATATTTCATTTGGTGAGTAAACTGCAAATGAAGGATATGGACAGTGTTATCTAATGCTAATTACAAAATTATAAAGTAATGAATTATATATATGGGGGCAGGAGGAGTGTTGAGGGAGGCCTTTATCTCAGCCTCTGAAATCTGATTGTCCTCAAAGTAGAGCATCTAATTTTGACTTACAGTATGATAGTTAATATCACTGAGAAAATAAAAAAGAATCACTGAGAGGGGCTGCTACTTCAGAATTACTTTTGACTCTGCTAATTCAGACTAAAGAAGAACTGGTTAGTGTTATGGAAATGACATGAAGCTGGGGGAAAGTAACCAGTTTATCCTGGAGTTCATAATAGCTAAGGAAAGTACTTTCAAACATAAACATGGCCCTAGGTGTTTTTAAAAATCAGATTGTTAAAAAAAATAATGCATAATAGTTGTATTCCATTTCCATGGGCAGAGATTTTAAAAAAGCAAGTGACTTGAAAGATGAGAAGAGCTTTTAAATAAAATGTAATTCTGACTATACAATTGCTAATAATCCCACGAGAAAGGCTGCTAAATAAACCAATCAAGTAGGAATATAGGGTGTGCTTCAGTGGTTCAGACTTTAAAAGAAATGACACAAAAGATAGGAGGAAAAGCTAGAAAATATGATAGTGTTAAGAAGAATAAAGGCCATGAACTAAACCTATTGGGTTTTTTTAATGCTTTGTTAACTTTTGATTTATATCATCTGTTTCTGCCAGATTTTGAGTTACAAATTTTCTACCCACTGCCCCAAAATAGCATTCCCACAGGATATCCCCTCCTCCAATCTGCTCTCTCTCGTATTTTCTCCCATACCCCTTTCGACTTTTCCAGTGGATCTCTATGCCCCAGTGCCTGTATACCTTATTTCCCAATTACATGTAAGATGGTATTAATAATAGTGTGTATATACACACACATATTTGAATACTTGATTTTAAAACTTTCAATTCCAGATTCATTCCCTTCCTCCCTTGTCACCCACCCTTACTGGGAAGATAAGCAGTTCAGTATAAGTTGCACATGTGTGGCTAATGCAAAACAATAACACAGTAGATATATTGTAAAAGACTGACTATATTTCCCTCCCACTTGTTCTGTTCTCTACTTTGATCCCATCCCTTTTCAAAAGTGGGTGCTTCCAACTTCCCTCCCCCCCAGCCTGCCCTCCCTTCCATCATCCCCCCTCCCCTCCCCTTACCCACTACTCTCCTGGAGGGTGAGATACCCTATTTAGTGTGTATTTCACTCCCTCCTCAAGCCAGATTCAATGGGAATAAGGTTGACTCATTCCCTTTTGCCTTCCTATTCTTCCCCTCCATGCTATTGTTTTTTAGTGTTAAAGACGACAAGGAATGTTTTTTAGTTAAGTTTGAAACACAAATATGAACAAGGAATCAATAGGCTACTGTTTCAGCAAGGTACTTATAATGCCAATACTTGACCAGGAGAAGGCAGAACTATTTGGTTACCACTTTTCTTCTTAACCAAGGAAGGTCTTCCAAATAAAAGAGCTTCCAAAAGATTATTCTGAGGAAGAGCTTCCTTATGATGGTTAAACTAAGCATGTTTAAAAAGAGTTTAAATTCAAGGAGATAACAAAGAGGTAAGAGAAGAGATCACAACTTTAAATGAGTGGCTCCTTTCCCAGATAAATTTCATTCCAGGGTGTCCTGAAAGAACTTGTATGTGTCATCCTGAAACCACTGATAGAAGTATGAAGCCTAGAAGGGGATCAAATAGGATTTTCTGCAGGAAATGATACATACAGACTATTGCAACAACCTGATTGGTTTCTTCCCGCTCCAGTCCATCCAACACACTGATGACCAAGTAATTTTACTTAAGTGTAGGTGTATCTCTATGACTACCTGCACTCTGTAATTCAGCCAAACTTCTACAGGACATTGCACCTTCTGCTCCCATGCCTGCGATGCCTCTAACCCTCCTATGTCAGTAGACAGTCTCTTCCTTTCCTGATCACTCTGCTACCGTGTATTTAAGTACTTTTTGTATATTAGTTACTATTAGCTTTTTGCTGTATTTGTACCTGTTATCTCCACCATTTTTAGAGTATGAGCTAAGCTACTTGAGAGTAGAGATTGTTTTCGTTTTTTGTCTTCGTGTCAATCCCCCACCAGCACCTAGCACAGTTTCTGTCACATAAGAGATGCCCAATAAACATCTATTCTTATCAATTGACTGGTATTCTGAAAACAAGACTAGTAAACTTGATGTTGATTCTCACTGTAATGCTAGAAAAGATTATAACCATTTTAGAAAGAGTTTACTTCAAGAGTAATTCTTACAAACCTCATTTCCTTTTTTGATAGGGTTTTTAGATTTAGGTCATAGAAATGCTTAGACATGGTGTATCTCAATAACAACAAGACATCTGACAATATCATGAAATTCTTGGAGACTGGATTGAGAGATATAATGAGTAGTTGGGTCAAGTCTTTAAGAAACCTTGGGATTACAAACGTGGAGTTCAGTAGGCAGGCAGTATCTTCTACGCATGAGAGACAGTCTCTGTAGAGGCATGGAGATAGGCAAATGGGATGCCTTGAATGGGGAATAGCTGGTATGTGGAGAATGACTGAGGGAGAAGGAAGCTAACCAAGCCTGCACGGGAAATCTGGAGCTAGACTTTGAAGGATTTTAAAAGTCAAACAGGCAGAGTTTGTATTTTATCTTATAAGCAAGAGGGCATATTGGAGCTTCTGGAATGTGGTCAGGCTTGTGCTTTAGGAATTTCGTTTTGATAATTGTCTTATCAAGGTGAATTAGTAAAGGGAGAAACTGAATGTAGGGAAGACCATTCAGAAGCTCGTTTCACATAAAATAGTTTCTTCTTAAGTGAAATTTTTTGTTAATGGTTACCAACTTTAATATTAAAAATAGTGTTTCCATTTAACAAAAATAAATCTAAAATCCCATAGATGTTTTTTTTGGTACCTAATTTTTGGGGATACATAAGTCAAAGATAGACTTAACTTGCAAGCAGTTTTTATGTGGAGGAAACTCTCTTAGTTCATTAAAAACTTACTATGGGGGTGGCTAGGTGGAGCAGTGAATAGAGCACTGGCCCCAGAGTCAGGAGGACCTGAGTTCAAATCCAGCCTCAGACACAACACAAAACTAGACATGTGACCTTGGGCAAGTCATTTAACCCCAGTTGCCTTGCCCTGCCCCCTCCAAAGAGAAAAAAGGGAAAAAGCTTACTACAAGCCAGAAGTTCTAAAACACAGGTGACCTTTTTAAAAAGTAAGAAATTCAGTAATCTATGCCCTTTGCATAACTTTAACAATAATAACTAACATGTTTCATGAGACTGCATTTTAAGAGGAGTATTGACTGTCTTGTGAAGGAAGAACAGGATGATGAGAGATCTGGAATCTATGACATTAGAATAAATTACAGGAACTTGGATAAGTTTAGACTGGAAAAGTAAAAGATGTCAGGGCACCTAGTGCCTATATTCAAATGTTTGAAGGCCAACCTTCTGGAGAAAAAAAAATTAACAGCTTGGGTGGTTGCAAACAGCAAGAGGAATAAAGCAAAGAAGGATACAATTTTGATGTGTACACAGGAATTGGATTTAGTAAAGACAGAAACAGTACAGAGAGAAAAAGCTTTATAAGAGGCTTTGAGAGTAATATTAATTATGCTTTAATGGATTCACATTAAATTCAAGCTTCTGTGTGGCAGGCACTGAGCATTTTTTTCATGGTGCTTTGAGTTAAAGTTTATAAAACATTTTCCTCACAACAACCCTGTAAGATAAGTTATACAATTTGGATACACATTGGTGGTGCAGGGGACAGAACACTGGACCTAAGGGACAGGAAGGCCTGAGTCCAGATATGACCTCAGACACTTAGCCTGGGCAAGCCATCTAACCTCTGTCTGCTTCAGTTTCTTCGTTTGTAAAATGATGATATAATAATAGCACCTGCCTCCAGGGTTGTTGTGAGGATTTTTTTAATGAGAGAATAAAACGTTTTGCAAACTTTAAAGTGCAATAATATAAATACTAGCTATTATTACCCCCATTTTACAGATGAGTAAACTGAAGCAGTGAGATGATAAGCGCTTTGCCCAAGGTCTCAGTTGTCAGAGCCAGCACTCAAAACAGTTCTCTTAACTCCAAGATCAGTGCTTCTTCTGCTATCAAGTACCAAGATCAGGTACTTTTACACCTAAAGAATTATACTGGTGTGCTGGAATAGATTGGAAGTTTAATACTCAACAATTTTCAGTTGCGAGTATTTTTCATGTATGTTTTATCAGGTCTTTTAAAGTCAGAGTAAATACCTTTAAGCTCCATAGGTAAATTAATATCTTGTGCCATGGGAAGAGACAGTATTGTATAGTGGATAACTATCCCACATCAGAGTCACAAAGACCAGATTTCAAGTCCCACATCTGATGGCTGTGTAACCCTGGACAAATCATCTAACTTCTCAGTGCTTCCAGTCACTCTCCTAAGACCAGATATTGCCAAGACCATGGCAGATGTGCATTGGTAGAGAAGTTTCTGCACTAAGAGTTCCCCATCCTAATGACATCAGAGATTCAGAGCCAGAATTAGAAAGAAAATTGGGGAGGCAAGCAGTGTTGACACAGGGATGGTTAAGGAAAAAAACCCTTTGGTAATTTTTAAACACAGGTTTTTTTCTGAGATGATATGGTGACCAAACTTTCTCTTTATGCTACTTCTAACTTATACTGTACATAATAAAAAATTTTGATTGATAAATTGATATCATAAGCATTTCTTTGGCATCTACCATGTGCCAGGCAGTGTGCTTAAGCACTGTGGACACAATACAAGTGAGCAAGACAATCTCCAGGGGTTTCTATTCTTCATTGCAGTGGGGGAAGACAGCACATCAAAGGGAGATTGAATAGAGGAGTTAGGGGTGTGATATCATGGTTTGGGTGGTGGCCAGGAAGTAAGGGTTAGTTCTGGGCAGGATAAGGGAAAGCTCGCCTATCAAGAGTTGTGCCTGCTGCCAGAGTCCAAATTCAGTGGGCATGATGGCCTGAAGGGAGGGAAGCAGCATAGTTTGGAGCTAGCACTTGGAAAGTAAGATTGGTATTTCATTATTAAGGTCCTTTTAATTCATTTTATATTTAAGAATGTCTAATTCATGAAACTTTCAGAATGTTTTCAAATCTACTTTAGCTCAAAATGAGCTCCTGTAAAGATACTTTGTATTACATATTTTTAAAATAAAATTTTACTGGTATTTCTTGTTTTTTAATCAACTGCCTTTTCCTCTGTATTCCTCCATCTTCCCTCCTCCCAGAGAGCTATCTTTGGATTTTATCTTGAAATGTCCTTTTCTGTTTGTAGGGAAGCAGCACGTGAGTGTCGTAGGAAGAAAAAGGAATATGTGAAATGTCTAGAGAACAGAGTGGCTGTGCTTGAGAACCAAAACAAGACACTGATTGAAGAGCTGAAAGCACTTAAGGACCTTTACTGCCACAAATCGGATTAATTCTGAATTTTCCTTTTCACCTCCTGAGGTGGAGAAAATGACTGGTTTGTCCACAGCCAGAAAGACAAAGTAAACTTTTTATTTTCTAAACAGTTCTCTTTTTTTCTATGCGCAAAACTGCCTGAAAGCAACTACAGAATTTCATTCATCTGTGCTTTGCATTAAACTGTGAATATTCAAACACCTGCCTCCACTTCTTCCCACCCCAAGAAATTGTCATGAAGATTGTCACTGATCATGAAGAAGAGACTTCTGTTTTTTTATCCCCTCTGCACTCTTCAAGGAGTAATAATTTGTTCATTTGTTGAATTGCTGGGGGAAGGTGAGAAGAATTCTTTTTTTTTTTCCAAATAATTTCAAGGGTTTATGCTGAGCTCCTTGATTGCCTTAGCAACAGAAATGCCCCCTTTTTCTCCTCTTCCTTCTCTCCCTCCCCCCCAGCCTCTTGAAGTATCGTGTGGACTGAATGCAGAAAGTAAGTAAGGTGCAATGAAGAAGTGATGATTGCCAAATTTATCTGTATTCATTGTAAATTATTTAAATTTGTTGCTAATGATATATCCCAAAAGGAGGGATTTATATATAGAAAAAAATTAGGAATTAATTCAAAGAGTTTCTTGTGTTTGTTCTATTCTCTGATTTCTGCAGTGCTAAAATCTTGTTCGTAACTGTCAAGCATTTTGGGACTGGCTCTCTTTTAGGTCACTCCCTTCTTAATTGCAATTCTTTGTGTGCTCTGTATTTTGAATACATTTAAGGAAGTCACCAAGTGAATGGTATAGCATAGCCTTTGAGTCAAAAGCGAAGTCAAAGTTAACCAGTACAGGTGTGAAGAGCTTTTTACTTAAGGCATTATTAATTTTTTAGTGAGAAGAACTGTTAAAGAATAGAATAGCCCCTTTATAATTAAACAGATGATTTTATGAATATTCATGTCCATGGCTTCAGAACAGTAATCATTTACTATTTTTAAACATTTCAATACCTACTCTTTCCCTCTGCACTTAACATTTTATCATTACCAAAAAAGCCTTCAAGATGCTAAAGAGAGAAAATGAAATACTATATTAATGATAGTAAATGTGTTGTGGGAAAAACACAATTAATTTAAAAATAGCCCAGTTAAGTATGGTTATGCCAGGTGAATCTTATCATTGAAAGCTATAAAAATGTTATAAGAACATTCAGAAAAGCATCAGTGTTAATTTATGCATGGATTTTTTTTTCAGTGCAGTGTCTTAAGAGTGAATTGTATTATGTTTGGGTTTCATTCATTTAAACATACACACATACACATTCAACACCACCAAAGTTCTTAATATTTGTTTTTGACTTAAAAGGCTAATTATGTTTAAGGCTTTCCATATGGCATGTGATCTTTGTCATTTGATAAAGTAACTGTATGTCTAACTCCTAAATAAGAAGTGTGTGGCTGTGTGCATATCACACAATAATTATCTAATTCTTTGAAATATTCATTGCCAAATTATTTTCACTAAATCTACCTGAAATAAAATTAATATTCACCTTGTTAAAGTAGGTATAATTCACATGAAATACAAGAATTTTAAAATACTGTCTTAAGATCATTGTCACAGTATTTGCAGTTATGATTTTGCATTCAGTTTTATAAGAGAGTTTAAGAGATGCTAAAACTTGTAGGATTAATGTTTTGTCTTGGGTCATCATCATTTGAAATCAAATTGTGTTAGACTGTTAACTATTAAATGCAAAAGTCATGTTGGCTTTTACTGGATCAATTTTGAAAAGCAATATTTTTAGCTATAAATGGCTGATTGTCATGGGGGGGGTTTTAATGTAAGCAGAGTGGGGGAACATCATTAAAGAATGTAGCTTATACATGTGGGATGCATTCTCAAATTCTCAAGGCTTTCAGACAGCTTAAAAGTGTAGTGTTCTACCTGACTGAGCTACTTGGACAAATAATTTTTTTTAATTGGCATTTTAGTGTACCAATATGTCATTCTTCAACATTGGCCATAGTGAAGAATCTAAGTGAATCCAAGGACTTTTTTTCATGGTAAAAATCATTTCTTATTCCTTAAGTGATCAAATACAGAATTCCATTTTAAAAATGTTTTACAAATTGTAAATAGCTTAGTGCCAGGCAAATTGATTCTCCCCTCTGAAGGGGAGTACCAACAACAAAAGTTGATACTTCTCAGTTTATTAGAAAGTTAATTGACAGTTTGCCTTTTTTTTTTTCCTGGTGAATAATGGCAATCATATTAATATTATTTATTGGGTTATGAAGAATGACCTAACTGTTTACCTTAAGGGTTGTAACACTGAATTGAAATCAGCAACAGTGTGGTGAGGAGAAAAGGGCTCTTAAGATGAACTTGCTGTGGATCTTTGGATATATTTGAGGACTTCAGTTTCCACAAATAGAAATCAGGCTACTTTCCTTCAGTTGTTTTTTTTTTTGGAGGGGGGAGGGCAGGACAGTTGGAGTTAAGTGACTTGCCCAAGGTCACACAGCTAGTAAGTGTTAAGTGTCTGAGGCTGGATTTGAACTCAGGTCCTCCTGACTCCAGGGCTGGTGTTCTATTCCCTGCGCCACCTAGCCACCCCTCAGGTTGTTGGTTTTTGATTTCTTTTTTTTTTTTTTTAACAAAATTTAGAAAAGTTTAGTTGTTCAAGAATATAGCAGAATTGAGGAATCTCTGAATATTTCCATCTAGAAAGTAATTTTTTAAAAGAAACCCACATTGAAATAATTTTTAACCAAGAACACATATGGCTACCAATAATAGATGCTTTACTCTTCATTTTGGCCTAAAGGGAAAGAAAACATAGGAATCTGTACATATGTTGTAGAAAATAGCAAAATTGATATTGCTCACTTTGCAAATTAGGTTTGTTGGCACTTTTTTTGTAGGACAGATCAAGTCTAATAAAAATTAAGTGTGGGGGGGGATTTTTTTGTATCTTAAAGTTATGCATTTTGGGGCTTTGGTAGGGTTTAACAGAAGTGCAGGTTAGAAAGGGCTAGATCCATTATGTTCACAGTACAAAAATTGGTTTCAAATTTTATTTTATTTTCATTATTTTTCAAATAAAAGTACCAGGCTGACAGTTGTGATATTGTCAGAGGTGCTCTGTTAATTTAGATATTCTTGGAAAAAATACATATGTATAATATATGTACATATATATATATATATATATATACACACAGTATATAATCTGAAGCTCTGAGAGCTCTTAAAAGTCAGGAATGCTGAGTATTATAGTCTATTGAGGTCAGATACAGCTCGTACATTTTTGTGTGCTGTTGCATCCCTTTTAGTAGTGTTTGGATTGTGTTATTCCAGCACTCGTGATTGCATTTTTTATGTTCTAATTACTCTTCCAACTATTTTGTTCCTTTTTTATTGTTAGTTTTCTTAGGCTGATACTTATAAATTATGTTTGTACTTGCCTAAAGACTTCCCCCAAAAGTATTCAATTTTTTTTTTTTTGTGCTTTGTCTCTGGCAGCTATAACAGTGGTTTAAAAAAAAAAAATTTGGAAGATTTGTTTGAAAAGGAGCCACTGGTTTTCTAAACCATTCTGGGGAGGGATTCAAGAGTTTTACTTGGGCAGGATGTTATCAGAAATGGTGTTTTGATGATAGTCAGCAACATTGCTATGATCTGAAAGCACAATTCCAGTCAGGCCGGCTATCCGAAGAGGAGTCAGTCATCTGGCTGATGTTTCTCTCTTCTCTTCTCAGACCCAATCCCCACTTGGGTACTACACCAGGAGAGGTGGTATTTGGAATCATGCAAAGGCTTAGGAAAAAAAACAGCAGTGTTTGGTTTGAACAAGGATACCTTACTTACTTGAAGTGTTTTTCACCTAGTTTTTCTTTATGTACATTAAGTCAGTTTTTATTTTAGGAGCAGTTGTAGCCAGTCACCAGCACAAACTGGGCTCTAGTTATTTAGAAAATTTAAAAGTTATTTCATTTTGCAATTTAAGTAGGCCTAGTATCTTAAAGTTAAAATTTTGAAGTCATTTCAGGGTTCAGGAATAGTGGAATAATACAACTTTTTAGTAAGTTTTGGGAGGAGCTTCTCTCTTTCCTTTTTTGAACTCTGAAAACTGTTCAGTGGATTATATTCCATTGACCTGACACAAAAGTTGTATATTTATTTGGATTCTTTTTACATTCTATTCTTTGTAAATGTTTGGTATAAAATGCACTTTTAAAAAAAAATACCCAATTTCTAGGAACTTGGGTATTGACTATGAGAAGCTTCTTTAGCAAGTAATCATGAACTGATTATCCATCTTTCTCTTCCTTATGATTAAATCATGTGACTGTTTTTTAACACAGATATTTTGTTCTTTGAAATATTAGTACCTGAAGATTAGTCTTTACATTAAGGTGCTAAGGTGGGAGATTTGACAGGGCCACTAAATAGAATAAAAACTGGCTCAGATCCTGTCTTGCTCTCTTTCGGCATGTTATTAGCAAATTGGATTTTTTCCTTCTGACAGATTTTTCCCCCAATTTTTGTTCTTCCCCAGCATAAACTGTCAATGTGATACCAAAACAACCATCTGAATTGCATTTAGGTAAAAGATTGAAAAAAGTATTTGTCATTGTGTAAACCAAATAAAATATTGTGCTGAATTTTTCACTCTGACTTCATTGTGTTCAGCCTAAATCTGATTATATAATTGAAAAAGTCTAATGCAAGTGAAAGAAAAATAAAATTTAGTGACTAGAGGCAAAAGGTGCATGGAATAATTTGTTCATTCATTTGTAAAAAGCACAACTAGATTTTTTTGTTAGGCAGCAAATGAAGATGATTTGATGACCTAGGTATATATCCTGAATATTGTTAATGTTGACTTTAGCAATTGACTATAACTATTATGTACTAGGAACTGGTTTCCTTGACTTTGTAGACTCAATGATTAAGAGAGGGGCTTGAACATATCATTAAGCTGAGCCAGTTTGGAAGGATTTCAAATAAATTAAACAGGGTGCTGAAGTTCCATCTGTCTCATCTGCTTTATGATAAGTTCACATTAATTAGTGAATGTAACTTAAGCCTTTGTATGTGTCCTCAGGGGCAGACAGATTTTAAGAGGGACCAGATACAGTTTGAAAGGAGTGAGTGTATTTCAGGTGTTTTAGCTTGAAATTTATTTTTTAAAAAATATAAAACTTAAAAAATAACAGTGAAGCCTGTAAAATAAGTTGATATTATAAACAGGCAAAATTGTTTAGCACAGAAGTAAAAAATATTGACCTGTCTGCTGCATTCTGGTACTGTGGGTGCAGGTCCTAGATGGGGGAGGAGGGGAAATAAAGGGGAGGGGGGAATGGGGGTTAGTATATCATGACAATTTTGGGTTTTTTTCTCACCTGCAAATAAAAAATCAGCAGTCCTCAGGAAATGTCTTTGGAAGGGTGGAGGAACAGGTAAATCAGTTAAGCTACTTGGAGTAGATGTTATATAATGCTTGCCTACTTAAGCACGGAATTTTTAAGATTCAGCCTCAACTGAATAGCTTGCCTGAGGGGAGGGTACATCTAAGATGATTTGAAATTGGTGAGGAGAGGTGGAGATCCCTGAAAATAAAGGTCTTATGTTAGTTGGCCAAATGAAACAGTCTATCATGTTTGGGGGCTTTATTTTATTTTATGTTAATTGGATTGGTAAAATGCTCTATAGATTGTGTATTTTATCCAGATGCCACTCCATTTTATATATGTAATAAAATTATTTATATTAAAAGTGGGAGAGTAAATTGTAGAACTTGCATATGTCTGACCTTCAATATTTCCTGCTAGTATGGATTTATTAGGGGTGAGTAAGAGTGCTGGGTTATCAGTTTTCTATGTAAATTGTCCCTGCCTGATTTATTCACATTTTGGTTGTCATCACCAAAAAAGAATTATTTCTACTCCAAATTTATAATTTAAAACATTTTTTTTTTAAAAAGAATATGATCAGGGAAGTTTCTAGATTTGTTTTTTTGTTTTGTTTTTTAAGAAAATTAAGGTAAAGATTACATCTCTCCATTTCTTAATTTACCCAAAACCATCAGCACAAAACAGGGTATTGATCTTAACTCTTAACATTATTTTTGGAGTGGATTAAAAATAACTATAATGGGGAAAACAAGTTTCTATTAAAATTCCCTACATTCTAGAAACATCCCTGTTTTAACTTTTTTTTACTTAAATCTTTTTTGTGCTTTATCTATGTAAAAGAAAAAAATGTACTGAGTTATAATGCATTTTATTAACACTATGTACATATTAGCTGCTTTGTGTTTCAGAATGGTAGTAATTGCTTTGTATATTACAGTGATCCTTGTGAATTTGTGAATTGTCATAAAGAAGTGCTTTTTCTTACTGTAATCTTGTGGTATAAACTGTCATAATGCCCTTTTTACACCAACATTTATGTGCAGTCACATAAACATGCTTTTAAAAATGCTTATAAGTCTCTTTTTTGGGGGTTGGGATACACACACATATTTTGACAGCTGTGACAAACGATATTCTTTGAGCTTTATATATGTTTGTTCATTTTAAGTGAGCAAAAATGCTAAAAGAAGTGTCATATAAAAGAAATCCTTGGGTAAAATAATACCAGAAAACTGTAGTAAATCTTCTGTTGCCACATTTCATTGAATGCCCATATTTTAAGTACAAGATTCTCCACTGGGATCCAGTAATTTATATTGAGTGAATTGAAGATGTTAATAAGTTACATGAGCTGTGTGTGAAAGACAAATGACCATCAGGAATATCATAGAAGGAATGATGTAGGAGATTGGACTAACTAGATATACTCTTAAGATGGCACCTCAAAAAATTCGATTACTCTATGCCATTAAAGTAATAGGGGGAAATAGAGAATAAGTTTTTCAACTGTTTTCTTTAGAAAGTGGAAAGGTTTTAAAGATTTTTTTTTAATTGTTCAACTTTAGGAAAAGTAACTGATGTTCAGTAATTACAGTTATTTTTCTGGCCTCATTTTTCTCCCTTCAGCTACCTGTCCCATCCTTGAATGGATTTCCATTGACAGCTTGCCAAATCCTTATATCGAGTGACCCTCACTTTCTGCCATCTCTTGAGCTACTTAACACCACAACCATGCCACCTGGGTCTATTACAGGTTCAGGTTATCGCATCTCAGACTTCCCTGATGGACTATCACACTCTTCACAGTGGCTGTTGAAACTTCATTACCCCAGGTACACCAGCTCCTTCCCTGTCAGCAAATAGCCTCATCTGCTTTACTGAAAAAATTAAGGCTCCCCCACATGTTTCTCTTCCCTTTGCTCTAATGTTTTAAAAAAAGAAGTGGAAATTTGTGAGAATGCTACCTCCTAGCCTGCAGCAACAGTCCTCATAATGTGGGCCATGGACCTTTCAAGGAGAATCCAGGAGGTCAGAACTTTTCATGATAATAGTAAGGCATTATTACTTTTTCCAACTATGTCTGGATTTTCTTCATGTATAGTTCAGCTAAAACAGTATCATAACAGATTGAATACAGAAGCAAAAATGAAAATCTAGTATTTTCTATTAGTCCCAAGCATTAGAGATTTGCAAGATACATGAAACTGCCATGCTCACTAATTTTTTTTTAAATACAATTTCTTGTCCAAAAAATTATATGTAATGGGTTTGTTAATGTTTTTAAATCATAAATATCAATTTTAATTTCCACCGTGGCAAATATTACAAACAAAAGATCTTCAAGGTCCTCAATTTTTAAAGAGATCCTGAGACCAAAAAGTTTGAGAGCTCAGCATACCCTTTATATCATTCCACTGTGTGCTCTCACTCTGTCTCTGTCTCTGTCTCTCTGTCTCTGGCTCTCTCTACATAGGAAGACTTTAAAATATTAGACAAGGAGGTTTATCCCATTAACCACCTTCTTGGGAAATGCTTTATCCTCCCTTGGCTTCTGAGGCACTTCTGACTCTTCTAACATCTAACTGTTCCTTCTATTTAGTTTGCTGTATTCATTTATTTGTATTTTGTTCTCTGTAGCTGTTTTCCAGTTATCTGTCTTGCTTCTTATCCTTTAAGGATGTAAGGAAAGAGGGATTTATTAAGTGCCTGCTCTGTGCTAAAGTATTATCTCATTTGATCCTCTCAACATTATCACCCCCATTTTACAGTTAAGGAAACAGGTGGACAAGTGACTTGCCTGGAGGCACACAGCTAGTAAGTGGCTGGGGCCAGATTTGAGCCCAGGTTCTTACTGACTTCTCACCCAGTGGTCTTTTCCATTATGCCAGCTACCCTTTGTGATCTCATCTGTGTTCATGGATTCATGGCTCAAGAGACATAGCTACTTCTATATCTCTAATCTAGCTCCTTAAAGTTTCATATCGCCAGACTTCTGCTAGATATTTCTACCTTGATATCCTGTTGGCATGGTCAAAATAGAACCCTTCCCTCCTCCAAACTTCCCCATCTTTGTATTGAATCACCATCTTCTCGATCCCCCACATTACATCCAAGTCTAAATTGACAGACTACCCTTTATTACCTCACCCCTGATTCCTAGCCAAGCCAGTTGCCAAGTTTTATCAGTTCTACCTCCCCCACATCAGACACTTCTATATTATCTCTACTTACATGGCCACTCCTGAAGCTCAGGCCCTCATCACTCCCCTGAACTATTGGAATAGTTGTTCAGATTAGCTTTCCATGCTTCCAATCCATCCCCCATACAACTGCCAAAGTAATGTTTCTAAAGCACAGGTCTGACCATGTCAGTCCCACTGACAAATCTTTAATGGCTCCCTCTTGCCTGTAAAAAGTTTGTTCAACTTGGCATTTAAATTTTTCCACAATTCAACCCCAATCTGCCTTTCCATATTCATCTCTTAATATACCCCTTCTTCATACACTGTTCTGGCCACACTGATATACCCCAAACCTAGTTTCCCCAATTCTTTTCCTTTTTAGAGGCTGTTTGCTATGCCAGGCAACATGCCCTAGTACCATTCCTAAGACTAAACTTAATGGCATGTGTCTGCTGGAAGTTCTTCATCTCTCCTCACCCCACCCCAGTTCATCAAACTCTCTTCCTTCTCAAGTTATCTCATATTTACCCAAATGCACAGCACATTGCTTCCCCTATCAGAGATTAAGTCCCTTGAAGGTGAGTACTGTGCTTGTTTGGAGGTTTGGGTTTTTTTTTTTCCACTCAAGAAAGTGCCTTACACATAATATATAGATACTTAGGTGTTTTGAGGTTTTTTTTTTTTCCCATTAATAAATGTTCATTAAACTCCTAAGTACTATACCTTGTATAGTTACATTGTAATTACACGGCTATTGTTTCTGCTTTTATGACAACTGCAACCTAAGAAACTACAATATAAGAATAAATGCAGGGGTGGCTAGGTGGTACAGTGAGTATAGCACCAGCCCCAAAGTCAGGAGGACCCGAGTTCAGTTCCGGCCTCAGACACTTAACACCCACACAAAAAAATACTAGCCATGTAACCTTGGGCAAGTGATTTAACCCCAATTGCCCTCCAAAAAAGCAAAAAAAAAATAAATAAATGCAGGACATTTTGG
The DNA here is from genome assembly GCF_028583685.1 of Petaurus breviceps papuanus. NCBI lineage: Eukaryota > Metazoa > Chordata > Mammalia > Diprotodontia > Petauridae > Petaurus > Petaurus breviceps. The sequence goes on along the minus strand of NW_027187376.1, from coordinate 12,782,435 downwards.
ATTTGGACAATTTGATTATTTAACATATGAATGAACAGTAAGGTGTGCAAAGGCAAGGGCCACTGTTATGTGAAATAACAAAGTTTTTGTGGTTTTCCATCCTGTCCAACTCTCTGTGACCCCATTTAGGGTTTTCTTGGCAGTGGTTTGCCATTTTCTTCTCCAGCTCATTTTACAGGTGAAGAAACTGAGGCAAACAGGGTAAGTGACCTGCCTAGGACTACAATTTGTAAGTGTCTACAGCAGGATTTGAACTCAAAGATGAGTTCCTGACTTGAGGCCCAGCATTATCCATTGTGCCACCCAGATGCCCTACAGCGAAGATAGCGATTAGGAATCCCAGTACTGGGAGATGTGTGTATGAATATAGCAGAGAGGACTGGAGTATCCAAAGAGAGAAAAGGAATCTAGGGAACAGTTAAGTGCCAGTTCTACAGAGGGGTACCAGAAGGACCCAATTGTTACATTCTGGTGTGACCTTGGAAATGGAAGCCTACAAACCCGGGTTTGATTTATTGTTTTATTAACTGGAAATATGTTCAGGCTGATTCAATTTAAAAGTATATCAAGTATATTTTTCCCCCAGAGATGGGAGAGGCTAAGAATATCTCTCCCCTCAAGGGGCATACAATCAAGTAAGGGACACACAAGATGTGTGCTGTTAACACAACACAGATGGTCTGAAGTGCTTCCAAAGAGAACAGAGCTCACTGCTAGTTTGGCAATTCAGGAGAACTTGATAGAAGGGATAGCATTTCAGCAGGACTTTGAAGACCAAGTAGGCTTTCAGCAAGCAGACAGAGAGCATACCAAGTGAGGGAGGCCATGGGCTGTGCATGGTGCATTCAGAGAATGGCAGTCAGGGCACTTTTTAAGAAGAGTACTTGGTGTTAATGCTGGAAAGGGCAACTGGGGCCACAGAGTAGACAGCTCTAAATGTCGTTCTGTGGAGTAGATGAAGACTTAGGAGCCATGGGGGCCTTAACCTTCCACAGATTCCACTCGTTCGGAAAGCCGTCCCATATACGAGTATGCAGACAACACGTTCAGAACTGACCTGCATGGCACTCATCATTACAGACCATATTACTAGGAGAGCCTTTTCTTTAAAATCTTATTTTTATTATTATCTTTTGTTTTTCAGTTACTTTCATTTATGACTACACTATCTTTTCTCCTTCCTCATAGTGAACCTTCCCTTGTAACAAAAACTCAAGAAGAGAAAAAAAGATCAACACATCAGCTGTGTCTAACAGTATATACAACATCTCATCTCACCCCCACCTCTTCTTCAGGGAAAAGCTTGCTCATAATTGCACAGCATTCGGTTTTGTTTTATTTTTCTATTTATTTTGTCTTTTTTTTTTATCACTTTCTTGGTTTAGCATTACTTCCTTCACCCTGCTTCAGTTCGTAAAAACCCTCTCAGACATCTCTGAATTAGCTAGCATTTATACAGATGTTCCAAAGAATTATACATATTATTTGGTCCCCATAAAAATCCTGTGAGGAAATAGGGTGTTATCCCTGTTTTGCAGATGAGAAGACTAAGGCTGGGGTGTTGTGTCTTTTCCAGGGTTACACAATATCAGAGGCCAGACCTGAACTCAGATTTTCTGGACTCACAGGCCATCACCTGGTTACCTATGTGTCGTTTCCTACAGCCCATAATATCCCATTACATTCACTTAGCACAATTTGTTTACCTATTCCCCAACCAATAGACATCATCTTTGTTTCCTGGTCTTGGCTGTCACAAAGTACTACTATTGATATTTTGAACTATATAGGATCTTTCTGTCTTTTATCTCCTTAGAATGTCTGCCTTTTGGAGGGCAGGGCTATAATTTTTTTTTTACATATATATTATTGCAAATTGTTTTACAAAATGTTTGAACCAATTCAAAGTTGCCCCAATGGTATATCTGTGTGCCTCTTTCTTCATGCCCTTCAGCCTTCGATAACCTTTTCACTTCCACTCTCTACCCCTCCTTTACAGCTCTGGTCATATCAGTCACCCAGAAATTTTTTTAAATTCCCTCTTACTCTTAGAAGAGTTCAGACTCCATTACCAGGCATTCAAAACATTCCACAGCCTGATGCAATCCTGACCTCCATAGCTTTATCTCACACTGATCTTGGTGCCTACCATAGGTGCCCCTGCCATCCCACGTATACATTTGGCACTGTCTACCCTTGCACACACTATTCCCTAAGCCTGGAACACTACCACCACTCCCACTGCCAAATGCACACCTGACCCTTAAAACCCAAGTTATATGAATAGCTCCCTTCCCTGATTTCACCATCCAGCCATGTCTCTTAGGCACCTAAGCATCATTTTGAATTTTATCTTTAAGAAGGAGTTCCCTCTTAGATTATATCCCCAGCACTTAACACACTGTCTGGCACATAGTAAGCACTTAAATAAATGCTTGCCAATTTGACTAGATTGTAAGCTCCATGAGAGCAGGGAGTCTTATTAAAACTTTGTATCTTTTCTTGTCTTCTGCAGTACCTAGCACAGGACCCCGAGTACAGCAGTTTCCTAATAAATGTTTATTGAATTTGAATTTGTATACAGTTCCCATTATTTGATACACTCAATAATCATTTTGTACAGATTCCTCATGTTTGGTTTTTTAAGAGCTGACCAAAAAGACACAAAAGGAGAATTGTGAGCCTTCTGTTAAAGCACAGAAGTTTTGTGAACAGACTGTAAACTTTCTAAAATCTCTATTAAATGTAACTTTGGGTATTAGAACCAGAGGTTCTCTTGGTCACAGGTTAATAAAATGTTTCAAAATTCCAACAACAAATCTGAGAGGAGTTTTACTTATCTCACCTTAAACTGGGGAAGCTGAGGTAGCAGGAAATAGCAGAAGAAAACTGGAGTCTATGCTTTTGTGGTGATTACTAATCATTTTTGTATCCACAGTGTCTCATAAAGTACCTTCTCTAATGCAAAGCAGTAGATATATATTGAGTATAATTTATTATGTAGGGTATTTTACTGGGTGTTGAGAAAAAAAAAGATATATAAGACATCCCTGTCCTTAAAAAATTTTAAGGTGTGTTTTGGCTAATATGACTGTTTTCTGTCTCAATAAGCTAACTTCTCAAATATGCAGCTTGTCCCAAAAGTCTTAGTGCAAGACTGCATTAAATAAGTCTTTTCAGTGCTTCCTTACTGAAGTACTGCCCCAGGACTTTTAGGACTCCCATATATCGGGGGGAGGGTGGGTGTTTGTTTTTTTGCTTTTTTGAAGGGCAATTGGGGTTAAGTGTGACTTGCCCAAAGTCATACAGCTAGTACGTGTGTCAAGTATCTGAGGCCAGATTTAAACACAGGTCCTCCTGACTCCAGGGCTGGTGCTCTATTCACTTCGACACCCCCCTCCCATATGTTTCATGAACTAATTTGGGATTCATCTACTTCTTTACATATGTCCAAGAAAGAGTTAATATTTGTAAAATTGAGGCCTAGTTGTTATGTAGTATTTACTATTTTAAGGCCTTTACTCTCATTTTATTTCCCAAATATTTAGTATAGCAAAAGATTATTCTCACCACATGTAAACCCATTTTTTTTTGGAGGGGAGAGGGCAGGGCAATTGGGGGTAAGTGACTTGCCCAAGGTCACACGGCTAGTGTTACCTGTCCGAGTTCAGATTTGGACTCAGGTCCTCCTGACTCCATGACTGATGCTCTATTCACTGCGCCACCTAGTGGCCCCTATAAACCCTTTTTTTTTTTTGAGGGGCAATTGGCAAGGCAATTGGGGTTCAGTGACTTGCCCAAAGTCATACAGAAGCCTATTTCTTATGATGATTTCTTATTATAAACCAACCCATCAAAAATTCTGCCTACCTAGGGTTCTCTGGGCACCTACGTCACATCTCAATTAGCCAGGCTTATTATACTGGAGACCCCTGGCTGCCTTGACATCAGCCTTCTGAACATCACAAGATCCTAGATGCTCATAAGTGCCAGTCCCAGAGGACACAGTGGTGGCACAGTAGCAGAATCAGGCTTGTGATAAGGCATTGGAGAAGAAGGTCCCAGGGAAAACAATCCTGCTTGGTATTTGATCTGTGGAGGTGAAAGGTGAACTGGCTCATTAATAGCCTATTAATAAAATTAATAGCCTAATAATAAAAACTGCCTATGTTCCATGAAGGCTTGAAAACTAACCTCCCAACTAATTGTACTGGTAATGATGTTATTGATTTCTAGTCTAATCATTCTAAGATTATTATTGGCATTTTCTTTTCTGTATGGGAATAAACTACCTACTCTATATTTGGAAAAAATTGGGCCTTTCTGCAAAACTATCATCTCACCTTAGCCCAGATCAATAGCATGTTTCATGCCCATAACATGAGAAATTCTAAGAGTGGCACTGGAAGCCACTGGTTTTATTTTTGTGAACATTTTGTAAGGATGGGTTGGCTGTTTTTCAAACTTTGATCTTTTAGGCCTTAAAATGTTTACGTGGACCTTTGCCATTTTCTCATGCTATCCTTTAAACGTGCCTGGCTCATACACCAAAAGAACTTAAGTCTTCCACTAAATTCAGTCATTTACCAAACACACGAGTGCCTAATAATATGTAGCAGTGGTGTAATCTAGCTTACTGGACCTGGATTCAAGAGATCTGAGTTCAAATCCCAACAGACACTAACTGGGTGAGCTTAGATAAGTCATTTAATTTGAGCCTCAATTTCCTCCTGTGTAAAATGAAGGGATTGAATTAGATGATCTCAAGATCTTTCCAACAAACCTTGGATCCCACTGCCCTCTGCAGGTGAGATAATATCAGTGATAACTAAATTCTCTTCTCCCTGAACTCACCCTTGGATGGCAGTTCTATATTCTCAGGACTAGATTTTTTTTATTCTGACTACAGAAACAACTGAACCACTAAATTTTATCCTGAGCCTTACACAACTATATCCCTGCGGTCTTTTATGAACATAAACTATGCTGATGCACAGTGCCTGCTCACTGACTGACACATAAAAAAGCACTCTGTTATCCATGGACTACATACCCAGTCTTTACATCATCCAGGCTCGTGCCAAGATGGTTTTGAATTTTAATCCCGATCTCTAAAGGTTGATCCTTTAGATTGAATCAAGTCCTGAAATATTTTCAAGGGACGGACATAAACTGTTTTTGCCTTTCTTGGTAGCCCCAGGGCTTAACACGGTGTAAGGGTTATGGGATTTAAAGATCTCCCATGCCCCATGGACGTGCTGACATAGCAGAGCAAGAGAAAGCGGTCCTGCGGTTTTCTGAGCCGAGCTAGCGGTCCTGCGGTTTTCTGACGTAGCAGGAAGGGGCGGAGCAAGAGAAAGCGGAAAGCGAGGGAAAAAAAAAGCCGAGCTAACGGTCTTGCGGTTGGCAGTTGGCGGCGGTTGCGGTTGCGGCAGCAGCAGAGGCAGAGGCAG
>NW_027187376.1:12750258-12776972 GCF_028583685.1 Petaurus breviceps papuanus | reverse complement strand
GTATCTTAATAAATTTTCTAGTTTATTTCCCCAAATGGCAAACCTGACATATTTTGTGATGGATAATTATATCAGCATATTTGTAATCTCTATAGGCATTGTGAATATGGCATTGCTGATACACACGGCACCTTGCAAGTTTTGGGCACATGATAAATGCTTGTTGACTGACTGGTGGTTCTAAATCTGTTTCATTGTTCAGTTCTCAGTTTCTCTTTATTTCTAATTGAAATGGAAAGAAAATCTTTTGGCTCCAGCATCTGATAAGGTGGGCAAAGTTAATAAGAAAACTGATGAAATTCACACTTTAGACAGAGAGCTCCCCCAGCTCCCAATGTCACCAACTCTATAAATGGCTCATCTAGGAAATGATCTCACTGAAACATCTTTTCATTCAGTCCAAAGTTACCTAATTTATATTTAATTAAACTAAATAAACTAACTGAAGTTAATTTAACTTATGTATATTTATATAGTACATGTGTATATATACACACACATACAAAGAGAAACATACAAAAGAGGATGTTATCTTTTTGAAAGGAAGAAAGAGAAGGAAGGGCAGAGGGAGGAGGGAGGAAGGAAGGAAGGAAGGAAGGAAGGAAGGAAGGAAGGAAGGAAGGAAGGAAGGAAGGAAGGAAGGAAGGAAGGAAGGAAGGAGAAAAGAAAAAGAGCTCAGTGGGCCAGTTATTTTTTCAGACCCCAGGTGTGGGGGCACTAATGCCACCTTGTGGCTGTCACCACAGCATACAAAAGAGTTGATCAGTTGATCCACAGAGTATTTGTAACTTCAGTTTAAACATGCATGAAGTGGAGGCTTTGAAAATTTGGCAATCAGGGTACTGATATTTCTTACCTAAGGCAGTACAATAAAGAGAATGAAGTAATTAGAAAAGAACCCCAAAAAAGAGTTGTGAGACTTCCATTTCTAATTTAGTTAGAAGCACAGTTATAGATATAAATTCATTTTTGGGCATTCACTAGTTAATAAGTCTATAACTAATAGGAAAATTAATAAATTTAGTGTGGACAAAACTATTTTTTTAAATAAAAAGCATGCTTTTTTTTTTTAAGCTAGTGGGAGGACAAGGGATTTTCCATGAGTTACAAATTTTGTCATTTCAAACACAATGTGTAGAAACAAAAAAATTTGCCAGTTGCTGTTGGCATATTCTTGGAAAGTAAACAAAAATCAGTTTTTAATCCTCTAAAATTATCCACACCAAAATGATAATATTTTTATCATTGAAAAGTACAAGCTAAGGGGCAGCCAGGTGGCTCAGCCAGTAAGAGCACCAGCTCCAGTGTCGGGATGACCTGGGGATCAAATCCGGGCTCCGATACTTAGCACCACACCCAGAAATAACTGGCCGTGTAACCTTGAGCAAGTTACTTAACCCCGATTGCTTAAAAATTAAAAAAAAAAAAAGTACAAGCTAGGGCTGGCAGGTGGTGCAGTGAATAGAGCACCGGCCCTAGAGTCAGGAGGACCTGATTTCAAATCCAGCCTCAGACACTTAACACTTACTAGCCATGTGACCTTGGGCAAGTCACTTAACCCCAACTGCCCTCCAAAAACAAACAAAAAACAACAGAAAAAAAAGTGCAAGCTAAAGAAAAAAATACAAGCCATTAGTGTTAAAGTGTAAAGCTACTATCAGTTCATTTACTTTTTCAATCAAGAAGCCTGGGCTCACTTGGGCCAGTCCCCAAACCCTGCACTTTTCCAACCTGGAACCATACTCCTTACCTTAGGCAGCCTGGTGTCCCACACTGCTTCTCGGGGTTCACTGTACTGATCCCAAACTTGATATGGACAACCATAAGCTCAAAACTCCCAGCCATAAATTATCCACCATCCTTAAGTCCCCAGCAGCAGGGACCACAGGAAGGTGCCACCACATCTAGCCTACTCATTTTTTCAAAAAACACACGACCTAAAAATTGTTACTTATGAATAAAGTCTCACCCTTCATCAAATCTCTACACTTAAAAGGGCAAGGCAATGAAATGTAAAATAATCCTCCATATTATGCTACCACATTTTAGTTTTCAATATGACCTCCTGTGCAAAGGCCTCACAGAAATATACAAAAAACAATTAAAAAGTTGGTTGTGAAGAATTAACCATAATCATTTTATCAGAATCTCACAAATTTAACAAGCAATTCATAAAAGGGTAAAAAATGATTCATTTTCTCAGCTAAAAGCTCATTTTTCAAAATACATGAAATATTTATTTTAATCATTTGATTGTATTTTCATGCAAATGAAATTAGAAATTAGAAGTATAATATGTTCTAATTACAAATTGCAGCCACTAGACATAAGTAGAAAACACCCACACAGGGCCAACAAAGACAAGAAGGGAATGTATAAACAAATTTCTTTCATATTCTGAAAACTCTGTATTAAAACACTGAACATTTCACAGTGAATTCTAAGTCATTTGTATAACTCAGACTTCCCACATCCACAAGAGAGGCAGCCTGGCATACAGAACTGCCCCAAAACCAAGACAGCCTGGGTTCATGGGCCACCTCTGACCCACTGGCCAGGTTACTTCCCTTCTTGGTTTTTCTAAGGCACTCTGTACTACAGTAAGTTTCAGGAAAGGTGCTGACCTATGTTGGTAGAGGGAGTTTCCTTCCCTAGAAGTCATAAGCACTGAAATCATAAATCACAGGTTCACTAAATTATAGTGCCCACTGAAATAATAAATCACAGGTCCACTAAATCATAGTGACCACTGAAATCATCAATCACAGGTCTACTAAATTACAGTGACCACTGAAATCATCAATCACAGGTCCAGGTCGTATCCTCAAACATTATCCAGAGGGGTCTGAGCACCTGTCCATAGAAGCACCCCATCCCAAGACTGATGCTACAGAAACGCTTCATTCTGACTTGAGAAGATCTTGCCAGATGAGTAATTTGGCTCAACAGTGACACAGCCAGCCACATATGATGCCAACATTAGGGTCACGATGACACCATACATGTGACAGTATGTACTCTACAGGTCCTCCCTGAGGTCTCTCCTCTGTGCTTTGTATATGTGAACATCCTTCTCAAGGTCATAGTGCATCTCCTGCACGGTGAAGCGCTCCGCCAGCATCTGTAAGAAGCTGTGGTCCCGTTCGTATCGGAGGCGGCAGGACAGAAGGATGACGGAGCGGTCACTGCACAGGTACTCTAGGGTGTGCAGGAGATCCACAAAAGTCTCCTCCAGATAGATGATGTCAGCCCCCAGGATCAGGTCAAACTCTCCAGGTGAGAAGTTCCCCAAGTTTTGCCCCCAAGTCAACTCCTTCACCACAGCTTTTGGTCGTATGTCATGAGGGAGGTTGGCTTGAACGTTGGACTTGAGAAATTCTAATGCTATTTCCCGATCTGTGATGGTCACATGAGCACCTAGAATGTGGGTAAAAGAAATATCTTCGTGACAAACAATGTCCCCCCTAATCAATTAATGTTCCCCTAATTAGTAATTAATGTCCCCAACATCACTTTATAATCACAAGGAGGCCTTCTACCTACCTCTCATCACTACTGTGAACAAACACGGGGGCTGAGGAATGCTGCCTGGCACACAGCAGGGCCTTAATCAGTGTTTTCCGACTAACTGCTGGGGGTAGTCCATCTCACTTTTATTAGGAAGTTCTCCTTACTTAAATCTTCCTCTCCACAACCCCTACCATCATTCCTACTTCTGCCCCGTGGGGCCAAGCAGAGCAAGTCTGACCCCCCTTGCACATCACAGCCCTTCAGGTAACTGAAGGCTGGCTGCTGTCATGTGGCCTCTAATTCCATTTTTGTGGTTGTTCAGTCTTTTCAGTCATGATCCCTTTTTGAGGTTTTCTTGGCAAAGATACTGGAGTGATTTGCCATTTCTTTCTCCAGCTCATTTGACAGATGAGGAAATTAAGGCAAACAGGGTGAAGTGACTTGTCCAGGGTCACATAGCTTGTAAGTATCTGAAGTCAAATTTGAACTCAGGTCTTCCTGACTCCAGGCCTGGTGCTTTATGCATGTCCCCTTCCACATCCTGGTTTCTAATCTACCATTCCATTAAGCTTCTAAGCTAATATTCCACTTGAAATATCGGTTGTCCTTCATGGCTAAAAATTCTGCCATTGGTAACATTACCATGTACATATATATATATATATATATATGTATATATATATGTATCAGCTATTAATCTATCTTACATGTGTTTTGACAAGTGCTTAAAGATAAAATTAGAGTCTCTGTAAAAGTCCTCAGGAAACAACCTAAAATGCAATTAAAGAAAAATTTGCAAGCTTAGGAATAGTAACGCTCTATTAAAACAGGGGCTATTAGCATGGGATCTGTGAACTTTTAAAAATATGTATATATTTCGTATATATTGGTATACATGTATATGTAAATTTCAATGACTATTTCAACATAACTGATTTTTCTTCGTAATCTGACAGATTTTATGTTACGCATTTAAAAGACATCATTCTAAGAAGGTGTCTGTAGGCTTCACCAGATTGCCAAAGGGGGCCTTGACACAGAAAAAGGTTAAGAAACTTGATTCTATAGGTTCTTTCCCATCTACCTAAAAAATACTCCATCTTTACCTTTTCTAAATAAAAACACCTTCCCTACCTTTGTGCTATGGGACTTTGAGAAAAACTGGACCTCTGTTTGCCTAAGTTTCCTCCTTTGTAAACTGAGGATAATAACAGTACCCAGGGCTGTTGTTAGGATCAAATGAGGTAATATTTGTAAACAGCCTGGCACCATGCCTGGCTCACACTACATAAATGCTGTTATTTTATCATTACTATTTATTACCCCTCAAGCTATTGTGAGTCTCCACCTCTTTTTCCATACATCTCAAGATTTCCAGATCGCATAGTCTTTGTTATTTTTATTGCCTTGCCAATCCTAACCCCTAAAATGCAAATCAGGTGCTAGCAAGAGTATGGTGAAGATTCATGGGATGAGTATGGAAGCAAGTGAACCCACAAGGAAGCTAAGGGGCTGGGATATGGGATGAAGAAGAGGTCACAAGGAGGGGAGAGCAGTCTGAGTAACAGAGATATAACAACAGAAACTCATACTGGAGAGGGGTTGTTAGGGTTTTAAAGCTTGGGAGACGGAGCCAATTGCAAGGAATGGATAAGGGCCAACATGGAATTAGTTAGGGGGATAGCCAAGAAGCAGACATCAAGGTCCATTACCATGAAGGAAAACAGGCAACAAGGTTTAGCGGAAAGAGTCAACCTGAGTTTATAAGTGTGTGTATGTGTGTCTGCATACACACACACACATTTGTATATACAAATATTTGTAGCAGCTCTTTTTTCTAGCGCCAAGTACTAGAGACTAAAGGGGTAGCCATCGATTAATTGGGCATTGAATCACTGAATAAATTATGACATATGAATGTAACTGTCGTAAAATTTTGAAAGATTTAAGAATTCTAAGCAATGCAATGACCAACCATGATTTCAACCAATCAGTGATGAAGAATTATACTCTTCTGGGAAATAGATGAAAGGGGGCAGCTAGGTGGCGCAGTGAGTAAAGCGCCAGCACAGGAGTCAGGAGGACCTGAGTTCATGCTGGTCTCAGACACTTAACACCCACACAAAAAAACCTAGCCCGTGTAACCTTGGGCAAGTTACTTAACCCCAAATGCCCTCCAAGAAGCAAAAAAAAAAAAATAGATGAAAGGGAGGGAGAATTTAGAACTCAATTTAAAAAAAAAAGAATGCTAAAAAAAAATTTTATATGAAACTGGGAAATAATTAACAAAATAAATTTTAAAACATTTTAAAAGGCTCAAAAAAAGAGAAAATATTACTCTCCTCCTGATGGAGATGTGATAGATTAACATGTGGAATAAAATATACATTTTTAGACATGATCAGTGTAGTAATTTGTTCTGCCTGACTATACTTATTTGTTACAAGGGTTTTGTATTTTTCTTCTTCTATCTGAAGTTTGGGAAGGTGGGAGGGAAAAAAATTCAATGCATGACAACTGAAATTTTTAGTTTTAAAAAAGTGCACTATAACTATAAATATTATGTAAATAAATATAAACCATTATTATTGGAGGGCAGCTAGGTGGTGCAGTGGATACAGTGCCAGACCTGAAGGCAGGAAGACCTGAGTTCATATACTAGCTGTGTGACCCTGGGCAAGTCACTTAACTTCTGTCTGCTTCAATTTCCTCATCTGTCAAATGAAATGGAGAAGGAAGTAACTACTACAGTATCTTTGCCAAGAAAACTCCAAATGGAGTCTCAAAGAGTTAGACATGACTGAAATGACTCAACACAACAAACAATGTTATTAATGGAAGAATTATCTGCATGGATATTAAAACCTTGAGAATAATCACAAGGGACAGAATAGAAGAGGACTTTGAGCTAAGAGTTGCCATCAAGGAGGAAAATAGCAGGAATCCTTTATTAAAAGCTAACAAGAGGGCAAAGGCAGGGTGGATAGGATTTAATCATATGGCAAGACCTTCCAAAGAAAGGCAGCCCGATCGAGGGTGACAGAACATCAGTCTGCAAGGGGCAATAGGAAGCGCTTTGGCAAACCTCCCTCCACATGGGTAAGGAACCGGCGGCCTCAAGGGCCAGGCCCTGTTTGGATTCAGTCAAAGGGGCGAATTTCAAGATCTAGAGGGCCTTGAATCCAAAGGTTCCCCACCCCTGGGAGCTAGGAACAGGCCTCCCTTGGGGAAAACTGTCAAAGCAGAGCAAATCTGATTTCAGTTAATAAGACAAGAAAGGAGGAATGGTCATGAAAAAGGTGGAAGATGTAGGAGAATTTTAGAAAAACTCTCCTAGGGGACAGAGTTGGAAAGGATTTAGGAAATTTAAAAAGATCATCTAGGATGTCCAATGACGAGGCGGGGAGGGGGGGGGAGCAGGGAGCTAGGTGGTGCCTGAGTAGAGAGAGCAACAGCCCTGAGTCAGGAGGACCTGAGTTCAAATCTGACCTCAGAAACGTACTAGCTGTGTGATCCTGGGCAAATCACTTAATCCCATTGCATAAAAAAAAAAAGTAAGAATATGGGAGGAAAAATCAAAGGGGAATTTTGCACCTAAAATGGTAACTGCAGAAAACAGGGATAAAGGAACAGAGATGGAATGGGGATGGGGGCTGGGCTTAGAGTAGGACACACCTGAGTTCAGATCTAGCCTCTGATGCTAGATCTGTGTGACACTGGGCAAGTCACTCTGTTTGTGTCAGTTTTCTCTCATCTATAAAAGGAGGGATAATTAAATAGCACCCACCTCCCAGGGTGGTGGTGAGGTTCCAAAGATAATCACTGTTACATGCTTAGAACGGTGCCTGGCACAGAGGAAGCACTATATTAATGTCACCTATTATTATTACGATCAGAAGAATGTGGTTACTGAAGTAGTTTCTGGACGTAAACAAAAAACAATAACAATAACCTGCTACCAGCCCATATCGAGTGAGAAAATGGAGGGTCTCCCAAAAGTCTTAGTACATTTTTAAGCTATTAAATCTTCTAGGACATCCCATGTATGGATTGAAACCTCCTGAGTAAAGAAAACAGTCAAATCAAGAAAATGAATGCCATAAAAACACCTGTTGGTTTTTAAAAAATATATATTCACTTTAAAGTCCATGGGAACTTAAAAGAAATGGGCAAACTTACCCAACAGAGCCGCCACAATGCCCACTAGTCCTGTTCCGGCTCCTAGCTCCACTGCAGAACAGCCTTGAAGATTGAAAGCCCCCAGCTCCAGGTACGTACAGAGAACCACAGCCTGAGCCAAAACAGAAGACTCATTAAGAGTCCTACTATGTGCACGTGTACACACCCTCGTGGGTTCGCACCACATCACATGGTTTTTAGGATTGTCACAAAGGGGTTTGGGGCACCGATTTGAATCAGGACTTTGGTAAAAACTCCATTAAAAAAATATAAATTCCATTAAAAAAATTAGCAGAAGTCAGAGTAGTTGACCAGTGAGCTTGTGATTCAGAGGCTGAATCCAGGTTCTGACTTTACTGCTAAACTTTCTATCAAATGTGATCCCCCAGAAAGACTAAGACCTTTATCTTGCTTGGCCTTAACAGGCTCATCCTTAAAATGTAAATGAGGGAGCAGCAAACTCTTCCTCAGTGGCTTTAGGCAGGCCTGGGGTCCTTTGGTGGTTTTTAATGAAACACAGAACCCTGAGCATACATACCGCGTCCCACACCACGGCTGCCACACCCAGATGCTTCCAGTCCTGCTGGATCTGGATCGTTCGGTTCACAAACGTATAGGTGGTCTGAGGTTTATGGAATTTCTGAATCCCTATTCCTTCCGAGTCATAGGGAACCAGGGCCATTGTGCCTTTAGTTCATCTGGAGGATGTGCCTTCAGTCTGTTATAAAAAAGAATCCGATGTAAAGCTCTGCCCTGGGAATGGCAGCTTCAAACCCAAATTGAGAGGATTTCCTAAAGAAAAAAAAAGTCATCAGACTCAAAGACTGTAATTCTGGTTTGAAATCTATGCAAAGAGCTGGAAAAGCATCAGATGGTTCTAATTCATCCTAACAGTGCAACAATCTGGATCCATCTGTGCTCAAGAAAATCTCTCCAACCTTCTAAGTCCCCTCTATATCTACAATGCTCAAAAATTAACTATTCTGCTATTCACTTTATTTTTCTATTTTATCTTTTAAACGTCTCATTGATACGGTTATCAATGACCTCTCATCTCTGGGGCAATTCTAGTCATCAATTAAATATGGCCAAGTGAAATAATTCATCACCTTATTCCTTTCTGAAAATGTGTGCCCCATTAACCCACCTTAGAGGCTGTGGCATGGAGGACCAAGACATAGGGCCTCGGAGCTCAGCTAGCCCTGGGTTCAAGTTCCACCCCTGACACATACCGGCTGTGGGAGCCTGGGAACATCTTGGTGTTTTAGGCCAGGGTTCTTAAACTCAAATATAAAAAGGCCCCTAATCCCCGGGATAAGGATCCCTGCAGGCCACAAGATACAGACTTGGTTTTAAAACGGAATGTTATCTATGTTTTATTGTACTTTTATTTTATTAAATATTATTATATATAAATACTATATATAATAAATATTATAAACTATATAATATATAATAATATTTAACAAAATAAAAGTTATATTTTAATCTGGTTAGGAATGGCTATCATATCTATTATATAATGATAGCTTGAGCCAGAACAGAAAGCCAGGGATGTGATTAGTGATATGGGATCAAAACTGAGGGAAAAAAATGTTTACTGTAAAAAAAAAAATGCAGCTTAATGTGATGGAATACTTACAACAGTAAGAAATGAAAGGGGATGTTTGAAAAAGAAACTGGGAAGACTGGTATGAACTGATGCAGAGTGAGGAGGGCAGAAGCCGGAGGTCATGCGCCAGCCCAACTGCTGGGGCCACCAGCCCCGCCAGAAAGAGGCGTTTGGGGGCGGGCCTGGCTATGCGTATTGGGGACGAAGACTAGAAAATGGCAACAGCGCCCCCTCCCCTCTGGGGCTGAGGTCCTGGGTGTGGCGGGCCCCAAGCCGGAAGCCTGACCCCCACCAGCCGCCGGGCCCCGGCACAAGGCAGCACCCGGGGTCTCCGCGCCCCCTCCCGCAGGCTGTTTCCCGAGGCAAGCCGGGGGGGCTATGGGGCAGAACAAGGGCGGGAGGTCCTGCCCGGCTGCGACGGCTGGGGCCACGCGTGCGAGAGCTAGGGTCACGCGTGGGGCCGCGGGTGCAAAGGCGCATGAGCTGGGGTTAAACGTGGGGCCGCGGGTGCGAGGGCTGGGGTCGCGCGTGGGGCCCCGGGCGCGAGGGCCGGAGTTAAGCACGCGGCACCCGCTGCAAGGGACGGGACCGGACCGAACGTAAGCCGGCCGCTCACGCCCAAGGGAAGTGGTTGCAGTCAGGCATGGCGCCCGGCTGCAGGGGCGGGGGCCCAGCGTGCGGCCTGAAGACCGGGGTTGAACTGCCGCTTGCTGCCCGGGTCCGAGGAAAGGGGCAAGGGGCCGGGGGCCGGGACCGGGGGGCGGAAGGCCGGGAGCTGCCTCCGCGCCCCGCTTCCTTACCGGACTCGCGGGCGGCCGGCGCTGCTGTCCCCGCCCCCCGGGGCTGACTCCTCCCTCGGTCTGCCTTAAAGGGCCCGGCGCCCGCGGAGTTCCAGGGCCTGCAGTGACCTGAGGCTGACGGAGGGGGCAGCTCTCGCGAGCCGGACAGACCCGAGCCAGCCAGCCTCCGATCTAGATGGGACTGCCGCGGCCTGGGGCCATCCCACGCCGACGCCAGGGTGGAAGCTGCTCATGGGCAGGCTCTGGGCCCCCTGTGCTTTTGTACCCCCGGAGCCAGCATAGATGCCGTAAATGAGTGCCGGTCATTGGCTGATGCGCCAGTGACGTCACTGCGCTGCCTGCCCCTTATCGCTGCGCCCCACGCACCTCCAGTCGTGTGGATTCCCTTCTCTGAATCCTTCGCATAAGGGGAGCAAGAACGATGTGCACCAAACTCTGGTCTGTGCCTGGCCAGCCGTAATTCCAGAGCCCTGAGGGTTGAAGGCATCAACGGGATGAGAATCCCTGGCTTTATATACATGCAGGCATGCATATGTAATTTCCCCCATTACGTTAAAACAATTTGAAACATTTTTTAAAAGTTTTGAATTCCAAATTCTGTTTCTCCTTGCCCCCCTCCCCTTTCCAGAGACAGTAAGCAATCGGACATAGGTTATACGTGTGCAATCATGCAAAACACTCCCATGTGTGTCATTTTGTAGAAGATTTGAAAGAAAGTGATCAATACCAGTCTATGCTTCATGGGGGGCCTTTGGGATCGTCTTGGATCATTGTGCTGCTGAGAATAGCTAAGTTACTCAGTTTTTCATCCAGTAATATTGCTGCTACTTTGTACAGTGTCCTCCTGGTTCTGCTCACCTCACTTTGCCTCAGTTCATATAAGTCTCTGAAACCTTCCTGCTTGTCATTTCATATGGCAGGATAATATTCCATTACAGTTATAGGCCACATCTTATTTCACCATTCCCCAAATGATGGGCATCCCTTCCATTTTCAATTCTCGTTTGTGTTTTTTGTTTGCCCTTCATTCTCCTAGAGGACCATGACATCAGGAGGGGATACCATGACATGCAAGTGGATTGGATTTAAGTAAGGAAGGGCTGTACAAATAGATCCTGTTTGAAGCCCCAGTTTTTGGAACAAGGCCAATGTGGGAATTTGTTTTTCTTGACTAGGCATTTTTATTATAAGGGGTTTTTTTTTTTCCTTCCCACTCATGGTATGGAAATGGGAGGGAGAGAAAATAAATGCTTAATTAAAATAAAATTAATTTTTAAAAAAGATTGCTATAAATGCTTCTTAAAGGATCTACCTAACAGTCTTTGGATCTTTCTGTTTTGAAAAAAAAATTTTTTTTAATATTTTAAAAAATATTTTGGGAGTTCCACCTGAGCACTAGGGTTGTCCAAAATTTTGATAGAGCCTTTAGTAAGCACTTACTATGTTCCAGGTGCTGGAAATGCAACTACAAGAAGCAAGACATTTCCCACCTGCAAAGAGCTTTCATTTTAGTGGGGGTCTCTAAGAGCTAGAGGGGAGCTGGAGAGGGGTACAGAGGAGGAGAAGAAAGAGTCCAAGCTTAAGTTGGGTGAAGTTTGACTGGAGTTCTTCATAAAATTCTTATTTTTAACAAAGGAGGGTCCCAGGACAGAGAGATTTCTAGGGTCGCAGTAGGACAGATGAGCATTAGGAGGAGGAGAGAGAAAGAGTTCAAGCACCTAGACTCCTTTGCTAAAAACTAGAAATACAAAAGTAAATAATACCTCCTGCCCTTAAGGATCTTATATACACTAGTGGAGATTTGTAAGTTGTACAAAAATAGGCAGAGATATGGAGGGAGTCAGTACCAGTCAAGGGAGAATATTGGGTGCCAACAACTATAATATAACTATAACCCCTTTGGCAAAAGCCTGTCCTACAGAAGCCATAGCTACAGTTTCTATAGCTTTAAGAGCCAAATGGAATGTTTAGAATCTGGCAGTCGGGGACTGGCAGTTTCTGAGAAACTGAGAAGAGAGTCAATGAAGACAGTTTGAAAGAAACTCTGGAGAGACAAAAGAAACAGCAATGAAAAGCTTTCACAGGAGAACTATCTTAACTATTATTAAGCACCTTTATAAAGAGAAGTTTATGATATATTAGTCTAGAGAGACACTGTTTGGATTAATAGCTTGAGGGTAATTGAAGGGACTGTTCTCTTGTCACAGCCAAAGAGAAGCTGAAGAAGACAAAAAGAGGTTAAAAAGAATTTCTTTCTTGATGAAATTGTTTTAATCCTTATCTTTTTTAAAAAAGTATAGAGAAATTCTTTCAAAGCGACTTCATTTATTTATTCTTAACAAACTAAATATTTGAGAGTATGTTCTCAGAAGTGATCTGCCATTGCAGAGAGAGTTTGAGGCAGTGTTAAATTGTTAAATTTTCAGTGTGAGCACCTTCACCTTGGAAACTGGCAAAACCCACAAATCAGGACTTGATGGTTTTGTTCAGTGTCTAGATTTAAGAGAAGAAAATGCTAACTCAGATTAAACTTTTAAATGTGTTGTGCATACATTTTTTGAGGGATAGTTATTAAACATATATCAGCACATATCCCTAGGTTGAGGTGACCTTGGTTGTGATTATTTTCATAGCTAAAATTCTGCAAATAATTTTCAATCTTTATTATTGATTTCATTGTTAACACATTGTATGCTCAGTAACTTTAACATAGTTAATCCTAAGAGATTAGATAATTTACTAGATATACATATGAGTAACTACAATTGAGAAGAGGTTTCTCCAATTTATTAAATAAGTAAATGGCGGGGGGGGGGGGTGTTTATTAAGCCTTTGGTGAAAAGCACAAATATAAAAGCAAATGTAAAATATAAAAGCAAATGTTGTCTGTACCCTTAAGTTTACATTCTAATGGGAGAGACAACTCACCTAGAAGACTTAGTGACCAGGGAGGGGTACTTTGGTCTGGAAAGTTACAAGATGTTGAGTAGAGCAATAGGTAAATAGATTGACATGCTCTATCAGGGAACAGTGGCAGGGTTTATTGTGGCATGATTTATACATGATTCCAGAAGCTGAGAGGGAAAAGGTGTGGCTATGTTTCAGCAAGACTGTGGAAAAAGACTAGAGAGTGAAAGGAAAGCATGGTAGCTGGGGAGTTCCTGAATTATTGGTCTGGGAGAGGCAGTCAGCAGTCAGTACAGTGGGGTCCCAGGACAGAAGTACTTCTGATAAAGTTTAGGGTCGGGGTTTGGGGGTAGTTGAGACCCCAAAATACCGAGACGCCGGGTTCTGCTGAATGAATTTGACAGAAGCCTTCTCTCAGCCAAAAGTTTATTAAAGATTTGTCATAATGGGTAGACTCTTAAGGAGCCTAAGTATCTGTGATGCTTATATTGTCAAGTGGGGCCAGAACAATCTGACACAGACTGAATCTCTGCTAGATAAATCTCATCCCCTTCATTGAGGCAAGATGGATATTCTAGACAGAAAGATTGTGGGAGGGATCTAGGGGTGGTCTAGAGGAGGAATTTGGGGAGGGTCTTGAGGAGTCTAAGGAGGAACTTTGATGGAACTCAGACTCCAGGAATGGAGTTAAGGGTGGGAAACAGCTGAAGGCTACCTGGAGATGACAGACAATGGAGGGCTAGGCTAGTTTAAGGGTAACAGGTTTGGGTGTAGACATTTTGATAGGATCAAGGGTGGGAAGTAGCTGGAATACTGAGGGCTAGGCTAAGTTAAGAGTAACAGAGATTTGGGCCCAGTGATAATGAAAGGCTTATGGCCTCAGGCAAATACCTCATCAAGTAGGAAGATTCAAGGGGGTTCCTATAGCAGCAAGCTAACACAGGTTCTTAGATCTGCTTTGCTAAAGGAAAGCAACTCAAAATGGGTTAACAATCTTGCTTTAATCACTCAAACATGTATCATTTACCTAGTTCAGGGGAAAAAGGTCAGCACCCCGAACTTCAGAGTATACAGAGGTTACAAGAATAAGTTACAAGAACATTTCAGCAGACAGGCTTCCAAACTGTCCAACCATTATATACATCCATACCTAATCCCAGTTACCAGAGAGGGAAGCATCAACATCTGGGTTTTCAAAGCCAGGGGGCTCTCAACAATGGCTGCCCAGAGTCTCATCTGGTCAAATCACACAACACTTCTCAAAGTGAGCCCCAAAGCAAAGCCTCATATCAGGGCTTATATAGCCTTCTCCTGGCTCAGAGAATGTAACAACCTTCTTGACCCACTGCCCAATCACAAAGTATCTCCTGAGAAACAAGCCTCCCACCACAGGCTCCAGGTGCACTTAAGCCTAGGGGCAGGGAAGATCTTAAAAATTTACATTCCCATTACAGTTCCTAGAGCGTAAACCCCATCACTTCCAAGTAGCAAAATGGTTGTTGAGACTGGAGAAAACATAGGAAAGTGAAGCAAGGTGAACTGGTGAAGACACTGAGCTTAGCTGATTGAGAGATATTAATGGATTAATAAATTAATTAAATTAAAAATTAATTAATTCATGAGGAAATAGGCAAACCTGTACCTGAATTACCCCAGAACTCAGGATGATGAGAATGAATATAACAAGTCCAAGTTGCATGCTGAGGGTTGACTAGGAAATGATTTCTTGTGATCAGTAAAAAACCTGGGTATCATCAAAACAGTAGAGAGACAAGACCGAATCATACAGAAAAGGATTCAAGTGGAGCCTCGTGAAGAATCCACCAGATTCCCTGAGAAGGCTCTTTACTCAGCTCAGTCTGAGAGACCAAAATGGATGAGAAAGAAGCTAACAATACCATCAAGGGCTACAGGTTTGCCCTTTTTAGTGAAATCTGAATGGAGCAATCAGAACTTTGAGGAGAGAAGAAAAGATCTAGAAAAGCTTTTAAAGGTGAGTGTAATAGGGAAGAATGGAAAGATCCAATAGTTATGGGGAGGAAATGCTCCCATGCAAACAGCTGCCCCAGCCTCTGTCTTCCCCTCCCAGCCCTTTAGTATCCAAACTTAATTGTAGATTGTAGGAGAGAGAAGATTTGAACCACAGTCAACTATGATAGCTATATTGGCTTAGTTACGGTCAGATAGCATTAAAAAAGGGCCACTAGAGTCTAAATTTAGAGCAATAAGATTCACCTTTCTCTTCACCAACTGCTGACCAACTGCCAACATCCTGGAAGCAACCCTTATGGATATGGGGCTTGACAACTGCTTCTGGGGATGTTGTAACCATTGAGACTGAAGATCCAGAAAAGGGAGCTCATATCTTGAAAGTACTTGGTATTATCCAATGGTTCGACACAGAAATTGACTCAATTTTATCAGTGGAAATAATATTAATGAAGAGGTATTAGCATCTACTTTGCATCCTAAAGACCATGGAACCTTTCCTTCTGACTTGCAACTAAGATCAGTATATATTATTTTACCCATTAAAATGTGATCTCTTTGAGAGCAGGGACTTTTCCATTGATAATCCCCAGTGCTTTGCAGATAGTAAACACTTAATATATACATTTTGATTTATTCAATGTCACACAGGGAATGACTAAGTCAGAATTTAAACCTATGTCTTTTCATTTCAAATCTACTACTCTTCCTAATGCATTTGCATATAGCATAATTATAGCACATTCTAAACCATATAGCCATGGGAAAAATTCATAACAGCAACAGTAAAATACCAGCATTATAGATGCACCGATACAGAATACATGGGAAAAGTGGATATAAATCAAAATTATTAAATCAGTATCATCCTCCAACAACTCACCATAGCTCCCCTCACAGATGAATGAATGATAGTACAGTAATGCTATAACTATGGTGCCCACCTTACATGTCTATCCAAGGGATTTAAGCAATTAAAAAGAATTAACTAATGCTCTCAAAACCCCAGAAGACATGTAAAGGATGTATCTGTTACTTCATGTATGGGGCACCTGGGGCACTCTCTCCCACACACAGGAGCCCAGAAAAACTACTCCAAGGTTGAGGAACTTAGCAAGTCAGCAGCTCTTCAAGGACATAGTTCACAAGCCCCCACCAATGTATTTACATTTGCCAGTCCAGAAGATACATTAGGTGAAAACAAAAGACATTTCTTGTTTTTTTTTTTTGTTTTTCCAAAATTTATTTTTAGTTTTCAATATTCATTTCCACAAGATTTTGAGTTCCAAATTTTCTCCCCATCTCTCCCCTACACCCCACCCCAAGATGGCATGCATACTGATTACCCCATTCCCCAAGTCTGCCCTCCCTTCTATCCCCTCTCCAACCCGCCTCCCCCTTCCCCCTTGCTTTCTTGTAGGGCAAGATAGATTTCTATACCCCATTGCCTGTATATTTTATTTCCTGGTTGCATGTAAAAATAATTTTTTAACATTAACAAAAGACATTTAAACAAGCAATATGTCCCTACCCCCAAAAAAAGACAGCAAGGAAAAGTCATAGTTTGTGACCTCAATTTTGCCTAAGAAGTATAGTTTTCTCTACAGACACATACACATCTATGTCATTGCCAGCAGTAGCAGCAGCAACATCACATATGCCCCAGAAGGGAAGTGCCATGCTCATATAGCAAGAATAAAGAATAAGAGACAGTGGGACAGTCCAAATGTTGCATCAGGACATCTCCAGCACATTGGGCTAATCTTCTACTGAGGATTCATGCAGGGACGTGGAATACAATTTTCCATGATAAGGATGTGTTCCCAGGATGTGTCACAGTCTGCGCCAGTGGATAGGGAATAAGCATGCCAATAAGATTATAGATCTGTCCAAGTGCTGTGTGTGTGTTTGTGTGTCTGTGTATGCCCACACACATAGATAGAAATCCATAGGTGTTGATGGCATCATTCCAATTTTATAGGTGAAGAAACTAAGACCCAGAAAGCTTAAAAGACTTGCCCAGAATTTTAAAAAGCTAACATCAAAAGAAGAGTGAGGGGCTCTCTTGACTCCAAGCACTGTGTGTATTCCATTACAATGAAAAGATTGTGAGTGAGGGGGCCAAGGAAAACTCTTAAGAGTACAAGCTTCTTTAGGTTATGACTTTGTGACATGTATTTTGGCTTCTCGGGGACCCTTTATGCTTATTTGTTTTCACCCACATTCTGAATAGTCGAGGTTGCCCTTTGTTTTCTAAGAGGACCAGTGACATCCCAGGCTGATGTCTTGACTTGTGCTTAATTTGTATTTAAGTGAGGCAGAGTGGCACAAAGTCTCAGCCTCACTTTCCCTTCCAGAGTCTTTGAAGTCTAGTGGCAGGACAAAATCAAGAGAAACAGAAGATGATCTGGGATGCAGTACATGACCTTGGCATCTTTGGTGACTGACCAGGCTCTATGCATTCCACACCACCTGTTTCTGCTGCCTTCGTGGCCATTGGAACAAATGGTTCTTGTCCATCCATTCTGCCAGGAGAAGTCTTCATGTGTTTGGGGTAGACACCCCCCAAACTCACCGATGGGTGTGAGGTGAGGCGCATTGGTTCCCCTCAACCTGGTTTAGCCCATCTGCTAAGATAGTTTACCAGAAAGCCATCACTGCACATGCTACAGCTTCTTGGAGTCACAGATTAGATTTGAGTACTAGATGGACACCAAAGGTAGATGAGCAGCCCTGAAAAGGTGTTGGCAAGTCCTCACACCAGAGGCACTAGTCCTCCTTGGTACCCATCCACCCCAGGTTGCCAAATAAGGGTTCTCTGGATAAGTGAAATGTTGCTATAATTTCGAGATCCGACAACACAATTCTGTATCCCGGAGTGTGCTGATAAATATTTAACTACCAGATCTCAGGATGGGGTGGGGTATACACAAGATATATTTTTAAGTGTAACCTGCATTATTAATATTTTCTCCATTACTTTCTTAAGTCCAGACAAGCCCTGATTTGTAGCATTTGCTGATTTCAGGGTATAAATGCTCACACTGAAAACTATCAGCTCTCACAAGCCCCTGTTTACCTCAAAGAAATATCTAAAGTGGTCAACATGAAGCTTATTTTAATGTCTCAAATTCTTTCATGTCCCTCAAAAGTCTCACTGTGAAGTTGAGAAGCAGAATAAGAAATGATGCTGGAATTAAAAACAATCCAGAACCTATAAAGTAGACCAAAGGGGAAAGATGAACGGGACTTAGGATACTATACCCTGGACATCAGACCATCCAGTCATGGCAGGTGAGTAGATTGGAGTTTAATCTTTTTTTCTCTCTGGGTTTTTTGTTTTGTTTTGTTTTTTGATATCTTCCCCTTTTGTTTCAACCTCATCTATTTTGGCTATTTCTAATTTGTTTTTAAGTTTTAAAAATGTATTTATTTTTTCTTTAAAATTAGAAAAAAATAAAACAAAAACACTTGAACAGTTGAACAATATAAAAAATAGTTGGGAATGACTTTATATGCAACTATATCCTTTGGCTATAGTAATAAATTCATAGGATCTGAAATCCTTTATGGTTTAAAAGGTATCTTTACAATCCTGTAAAGCAGGCAGTCTAAGTATTATTTATTCCCTATCTTAAAATATGCAAACTGAGGCTTGAAGAGGTTATGTGATTTGTCTATGATCAGATGATAGT
This sequence comes from Petaurus breviceps papuanus, assembly GCF_028583685.1. Taxonomy (NCBI): domain Eukaryota; kingdom Metazoa; phylum Chordata; class Mammalia; order Diprotodontia; family Petauridae; genus Petaurus; species Petaurus breviceps. The sequence continues at coordinate 12,758,280 of NW_027187376.1, read as the reverse complement.
GTCAGAGCAGGATTCAGACTCAGGCTTCCTGTTTTTAGGTCCCACTCCCTCTATCTATCCCACCAGGCAGCCTATCATTATTGGTTGTCAATGGAAGATATAAAGACCATCTTCCTAGGCTTTAACAAGTTAGCATCAGTATTGTTCATTTCATTTGCTGTAAATCCAACTTCTGTTTAATGTCATCTTCCTTTACATAGATAAAATCACTGTATATATTGTTCTTTTGGCTCTGCATTTTCCCTCCATGTCATTTCAGTTTTCTATTTTTCTTTCTTTCTTCTTTCCCTCCTTTTTTCTTCCTTCTTTTCTTTTTTCTTTCTTTCCTTTAATTCTTCCTTCCTCCCTCTCTTTATTCCTTTTCTTCCTTCCTTTCCTTTTTCTTTCTTTTTTCCTCTCTTCCTTTCTTCCTTCTCTCCCCCCAACCTTTCTTCCTTTCTTTTTGCATTTTGTATTTCTTATAGTTCAACAATATTCCATGGTATTTTTTTCTTTTATTTAGATTTTCCCTTTCTCTTTCCTTCTTCCTTGCTTTTTTTTCCCTCTGTATCCTCTCCTTTTTTTTGAGCAAGGAAGGAACCCAATCTCTAATTTAATAAATGAGGATTTGCATACAGTGACTTTACCAAATAGGCACATCTTGACCTTGAACCCAGGCCTCCTGACTCTTGCACCAAACTTTTTTCTTTCCCTTGCACCAAATTCCCACTGTTGTTATTTATATTCTATATTATGTTATATTACATCATTGTTGTTAGTCCATGAAACCTTTGGGATGCTGTGATGAAAAAGGCCTACATTTAGAAGCACAGCATCTGCTAACTTAGCTATACTTTAGTTGGGTGATGTCCTCTTAGCCACTAGACCTCTCTGGCCTCTCCATCTGGAAAACAAGGGGACTGGGCTAGGAAGTCTTTTCTCTCCCTTTCCACTCTACAGCCTCTGATCTTCCTGCTACCCCTAGCAGAACTGTCATGTTTTCTTATGTGACCCCCAACTCTTTTCCTTCCCTGGCTTCCCCCTTGATTTACTTTACTCCTTTCTCTTTTTTCAAGCCTCACTAACATATGGTTGTCTGTCTTCTTGGCTGCCTTTTCTTCATTCTCTTGTCTCTACATTCATTCCCGCAGTGGTGAGCTCACCCACAATTATGGTTTCAAATATATCCCCACCCATCCTCTGGGTCTCTATTTCTAAATGTCTTTGGGATGTTGCTACTTGACATCTTCATATCATCTCACACTCTTTTTAGCCTGAATTTCCATATTCTTTTTTTATTAACTCTTCCTTTCAATTGGGTGATTCCCTCAATAGCAGCAACCTCTTGACAGCCAGTGGCAAGGGAAGGGAAGGGAAAGAGAATGAGCATTTATTAAGCAACTGCTGCATACCAGGTACTATGCTAAGCACCTTACAAATATTATCTCCTGATCAACTGTGAAAGACTTAGCTACTCTAATCAATACAATGATCCAAGACAATTCCAAAGGACTCACAATGAAAAATAGTAACCACCTCCAGAGAGAGAACTGAAGAACTCTGAATGCAGAGTGAAGCATACTTTTATCACTTACTTTTTTTTCTTGTTTTTCTTTTTCTTTCTTTTTCTTTTTTGGAGGGGCAATTGGGGTTAAGTGACTTGCCCAAGGTCACACAGCTAGTTTTGTGTTAAGTGTCTGAGGCCAGATTTGAACTCAGGTCCTCCTGACTCCAGGGCCGGTGCTCTATTCACTGTGCCACCTAACCGCCCCATTTTTCTTGCTTTTTTTCCCCCCACAAAATGATTAATATTGAAGTTTTACGTGAATTTCTGACTTGATATAATTGATATCATATTGCTTACCTTCTCAATGGGTGGGGAAAGGGCTGAAGGGGTGGGAGAATTTGGAACTCAAAATTTTTTTTCTGATTGATTTAGTTTACAACATTCAGTTCCACAATGTCTTGAGTTTCAAATTTTCTCCCCCTCCTCCCCATAGCAGCATGCAATCAAATATAGGTTCTACAAATAGCTTCACATTGAACATTAGTCATGTTGTAAAGAAGGATTATAATCAAAGGGTTGAACAATGAGAAAGAAGGGACCAAACAAGAAAAAGAGAGAGAGCAAGTAGTTTGCTTCAATCTGCAGACTCTGTAGATCTTTCTGTGGATGTGGATATCCCTTTCCATCATGAGTCTTTTGGAGTTGTCTTCTAACTTTGTATTGCTGAGAGGAGCCCAGTCTATCAAAGTTAGTCATCACACATACCTTGTGTCTGTAATTGTGTGCAAAGTTCTCCTGGTTCTGCTCAGCATCAGTTTATATAAATCTCTCCAGGTTATTATGAAGCCCGTCTGCTCCTCATTTCTTATAGCACAATAGTATTCCATTACATTCATATACCACAACTTGTTTAGCCATTCCCCAATTGATGGGCATCCCCTTGATTTCGAATTCTTTGCCACCACAAATAGAGCTGCTACAAATATTTTTATACATACGGGTTCTTTTCCCACTTGTATGGTCTCTTTGGGATACAGCCCTAGAAGTGGTATTTCTGGGTCGAAGTGTATGTACTTTTTTATAGCCCTTTATATAGGCATAGTTACAGATTGCTTTCCAGAGTGGTTGGATCAGTTCACAACTCCACCAACAATATATTAGTGTTCCAATTTTTCCACATCCTCAACAGCATTTATCATTTTCCTGTTTTGTCATCGTAGTCAATCTAACTGGTGAGATGTGTTATCTCAGAGTTGTTTTGATTTGCAAGGAACTCAAAATTCTTAAAAATGAATGTTAAAATTATATATATATATATATATTAAAAAGCAAATACCTCATCTGATACTCAGAACAATTACACAATATAACACAATTATCTCATTCAGTCCTCACAGAAACCCTGATAGAAAGGTGCTATTAGTTGAAGAAACAGAAAAAGATGAATATTAAGTGACTTGCTCAGGATCACACAGCCAGCAAGTGGTTTGAAGCCAAATTTGAACTCAGGTCTTCCAAACTAAAGGCCCAATACTATGTAGCCTAGCTGTACTATAGTCACTCAGACTTAAAACCTGAAAGTCATCTTCAACATTCCCACTCCATCATCTTTACCAGTACAGTTCAATAAATATTTATTAGGGGGAAAGGAAACAAATATCTATTAAGCTCCTATTATGTACCAGACACTGTGCTTTATAAATATTATCTTATTTGACCCTCACAACACCCCTGTAAGATAGGTATTATTATTATCACTGTTATTTTACAGTTGAAGAAACTGAGGCAGCCAGAGCTTAAGTGACTTGCCCAGGGTGACACAGACAGCAAATATCTGAGGGTGGACTTGAACTCAGATCTTCCTGGCTCCAGCCCTACCTAGCTGCCTTTGTATTAAGAATCCGTTTTACCCAGCAATACCACTTCTATTACTGCATCTCAAAAAGATTATAAGAATGAAAAAAGGACCCACATGTACAAAAATATTTATAGCAGCTCTTTCTGTGGTGGCTAAGAACTGGAAATCTAGGGGATGCCAATCAGTTGGGGAATGGCTAAACAAGTTGTGGTATATGAATGTAATGGAATACTATTGTGATGTAAGAAATGAGGAGCATCAGGACTTCTGAGAAACCTGGAAAGACTTCTATGAACTGATACTGAGTGAAAGGAGCAGAACCAGGAGAACATTGTACACAGTAATAGCCACAGTGTGTAAGGACTGATTTTGATGGACTTAGCCTTTCTTAGCAATTCAAAGGCCCAAAGGACACAAAATGGAAAATGCCAGTCACATCCAGAGAAAGAACTATGGAGTCAGAATGCAGAACAAAGCAGACTATTTTCTTTTTTCTATTTTCTTCTTTTTTCTTTCTCATGGTTTTTCCCATTCATTATAATTCTTCTATGCAACATGACTAATGTAAAAATGTGTTTAATATGTGTAGAGCCCATATCAGATTGCAAGCCATCTTAGGGAGGAAGGGAGGACGAAAGGGGAGAAAATTTAAAACTTATAGAAGTGATTGTTGAAAACTAAAAATAAATAATTTAATAAAAAAAAAAAGAAAAGGAAAAACCCACTTCATCCAGAACAGGCCATCAATGGAATTTAAAGATTGGATGAAGCATAGTCCTTCCTCCATGGGGCTTATAATAAGGGGATGGAATACGTTTACAGATAAATGTAGGAATTGGGCATGGACCTGTGACTTCACTGGTTGCTGGGAACTCCCAGGTGGGGAAATTCCCTTTATCAATGCAACTTAAGAGTTTTACAGGGTTGCTTAAATCACTGAGAAGTGATGATTTGTCCAGGGTGATGCAGCCCATATATTGGAAACAGGACTTGAACCCAGGTCTTACTGGCCAGGCTGTTTCTCCAGATAAATGCTTCATGCTGCCTCTACAGATAAATAAAGCCTGAGATAATACACAAGTACACTGGAAACATGTAAAACAAAGAGCTCACTCGGAGACCAAGGGAAAGGTACAGGGAGAAGGTGATATTTTAATTGGGATTTGAAAAGTCAATGGTACAAGGTGAAGGAAGGCAGATGGTCCAAATGTATTCCATTCTAGGTAACAGCCTGAACCAAGGCACAGGAGTGGGAAAGGACAGGAAGTGTTCAGAAAACCCAGAGTATGAGATAACCAATTTGGCTGGAGAATGGAATGTGCCAGGAAATGGGATGAAATAAGTCTGGACTGGCAGGACAGCTCCAAAGGAAGGAAGGAAGGCCATGAGTACCAGACGAAGAAGTTTGAACTTTACTCTCCAGGCAACAGGGTTCCACTAAAAACCTACAGACAGAATTGTGATATTCTGATGGTGGTAGGAAGGATGGCTTGAAAGAAAGAAAGAAAGAGTAAAGTTAAGAAAATGCAATGGGAGGTCCTGGGCACTCATATGTACTTGGTTTTCTCTAAAACTTACCAGGTAATATAGTGATATGTCTGTTTTATCCCTTTACTAAATGGTAAATTCCACAAGGGCAGGAACCATGCCTAAAATGCTTGTCCAAACTCCCCCAGCATACCTTACACAGTGTAGCTGCTCAGAGAATGTCTAATGATTTTTTCTCATCCTGGAACTTCCATCAGCACCTGGGCCCTCCTTGCCCAGGAATTTCTAACCATCCCTCAGGGCCTTCTCAACCTGGAATATCCCACTTAAAGTTGAACTTTTAAGTTCTTCCTGGGGTCTCCATTTTGTGGAGAGACTCAAATTGGCTTCCATTCCCCTCCTGACCCTTTTCCTGGCTTCTGAACTTCATAGCCATGCCCATGAGCTGGGTACCTTCCTTCCTCTCTGGCTCCCCCCCTACCCCCAACTTTTCTTTCCATTAGAATCTAAGCTTTTGGGGGCAGAGTAGAAGCAGGACCTCCAAGCAGGGCTCCTGCTTCCACCCTCCCCAATCAATGTAAAAAAGGGACTCTGAACAAACTTTGGAGCTGCAGAACCCACAAAATGACACAGAGAAGCTAACCTCCTGCCAGCACAGTGCAGCGCTCTAGGAGCCGAGCCCAGGTCCTCGTGAGCCAGGGGTGTTAGCCCCAGGGCAGGCCTGACCAGCCGGCCAGAGGGACTCCAGATCACCAGCAGCTGTGGCCATTTCCAGAATTATCAACACATAAATGCAAAGGACAAAGTGAGAGGTCAGTGCAGTCTGGACTTTGAGACCCAGTAAGAGGGAGTGCATGGCTTTTGCCCCCCTGGGGCAAGAAGCTGCTGAGATGCCTGGCACAGCCAGCGCCATGTGGCAGCTTCATTTCCTGGCCTGCAGAGTATAGGGGGACCAAGCAACCAGTCTGAGGGATAATTGCTCTTGCTTTAACCTGCTTGGATCTGGATTGCAGTCTAGGGTGGAGGTCCTGGGGTATGTGTCCAGCTTGCCAGAGTGTGTGGAGGCCTCAGAGAGGGCACCCAACTGATACCTTTAGCAGCTGAGAAAACCCCAGTGTTTGGGATGAAAGCTCCCCTGTCTGGTGGCAGAGTCCTACTGTGGCAAAAAGCCCAGGGGTCAAGTGACTGAGGGGGTGACATGACTAGGCAAAGGAAACAAAGCAGAAGATTCCAACATTAGACTCCTATTTTGGGGACAAAAAGGAGCAAAGCATGGACCAGGAGGAAGACAGTGAAGTCAGAACTCCTGCACCAAAAGCTTCAAAGGAAAATGTGAGCTGATTGCAGGCCATAGAGGACCTTAAGAAGCAGATAAGAGAAATGGAGGAAAAATTGGGAAGAGAAATGAGAATGATGCAAGAAAATTATGAAATGAGAGTCAACAGCCTTTCTAAGGAAAATCACACCTTAAAAAACAGACTAACTCAATTGGCAAAAGAGGCTCAAAAAGGCAGTGAGGAGAAGAATGCCTTAAAAAGCTCAATTTGACAGATGGAAAAAGCATCTCAAAAGCTCAATGAGGAGAATCATTGCTTCAGAATTAGATTGGAGCAAATGGAAGCTAATGACTAATGAAAGAATAGAAGGCAATGTGAAATATCTCATGGGAAAAACCACTGACCTGGAAAATAGATCCAGGAGAGATAATTTTAAAATTATTGGACTACTTGAAAGCCATGATCAAAGTAAGAACCTAGAAATCATCCTCCAGGAAGTTCTCAAAGAAAACTGCCCTGATGTTTTAGAACCAGAGGGCAAAATAGAGGTTGAAAGAATCCACCAATCATCTCCTGAAAAAGATCCCAAAAAGAAAACTCCTAGGAATATTATAGCCAGGTTCTGCAATTCCCAGATTAAGGAGAGAATATTTCAAGCAGCCAGGAAGAAACAATTTGAATATTGTGGAAACACAATCAGGACAACCCAGGATCTGGAAGCTTCTACACTGTGGGATCAAAGGGCTTGGAATATGATATTCCAGAGGTCAAAGGATCTGGGATTAAAACCAAGAGTCACCTACCCAGCAAAACTGAGTATCATGTTTCAGGGGAATAGAGGACTTTCAAGCATTCTTGATGAAAAAACTAGAGTTGAATAGAAAATTTGATATTCAGATGCAAGAAGCAAGAGAAGCATGAGAAGAAAAATGGGCACTGAGTTGGTTTCATATATCTTTGGGTATCTGTCTAATGACAAACCAGTATCTTAAGCAGTAATGTGTCTTCCTGATATCCATCAACACAACCCTGTATGTTCTCCTTCCTGGCTGACATCTGTGAAAAGTCTGTGAAAAGGCTTGTGCTCCACTCTGGAAATGACAAAAGGGACAGAAAGGAGGCAGAGAGCCTCAAATAAAAATTATTATTGGGGCAGCTAGGTGGCACAGTGAATAAAGCACCAGCCCTGGAGTCAGGACAACCTGAGTTCAAATCCAGCATCAGACACTAAATTGGGCGAGTCACTTAACCCCAATTGCCCTGCCTTCCCCCCCTGCCGCCCCCCCTAAAAAAAATTATTGTTAAAGATAAGTGACTCATCAAATTTATAAGAATACAAGTCATTCCCCAATTGATAAATGGTCAAAGGATATGAACAGGCAGTTTTCAGAGAAAGAAATTAAAACTATCTATAAGCACATGAAGAAATGCTCTAATTCACTATTGATTAGAGAAATGCAAATCAAAACAACTCTGAGGTACCACATCTCACCAGTCACATTGGCTAAGATGACAAAACAGGAAAATGACAAATGCTGGAGAGGATGTGGGCAAATTGAAACACTAATGCATTGCTGGTGGAGTTGTGAACTGATCCAGCCTTTCTGGAGAGCAATCTGGAATTATGCCCAAAGGGCTATAAATACTTTCATACCCTTGGATCCAGCAATACCACTCCTAGGGTTATATCCCAAAGAGATCATAGAAATGGGAGAAAGACCCATATGTACAAAAATGTTTATAGCAGCTCTTTTTGTGGTGGCAAAGAATTGGAAATTAAGGGGGTGCCCATCAATTGGGGAATGGCTGAACAAGTTGTGGTATATGCACGTTATGGAATACTATTGTGCTATAAGAAATGAGGAACAGGCAGTCTTCATATTTACCTGGAGAGGCTTAAAAGAACTGATGCT
>NW_027187376.1:12704589-12750248 GCF_028583685.1 Petaurus breviceps papuanus | reverse complement strand
TTGGTTTTATGTCCTCTTTACCATTTTTCATTCCAGCTGGTACAATCTGTCCTTATAACCTGACTAATGTATAATGTGAAAGTATTTACAGATCCTATACTTGACTATAAGCTGCCATGGCTGGGGGAGGGGAGGAAGGGGGACAAAATGTGAAATTCAAGGAATTGTGGAATTGAATCCTGTAAACTAAAAGGAAACAAACAAATTAATAAAAAAAATTTTTTTAAAGATATGTTTAGGATAAATAGGAAAGAATTAACAGAGAGAAGGCACTAGAATTTGGAGAGGTTGAGAAAGTTTCTTGTGGAAGGAGGTATTAGCTGGGGCTTAAAGGAAGCCAGTGAGGTTGATAGAAAGAGGAGAGGAAGGAGAGCCTTCTAACATGGTGGATAGAACACAATGCTCCTGCTCCCTTACAGTTTGCCAAGTTCTATCATAGAGACAAAAGGAGTTAAATACCGTAGTGAGACTGGATGAACAAATCGACCTTCAAGGCTCTTCCATTGCCCCCTCCCAGTTCCCTTCCTGGAAAATGCCCTAAGCCAAGAGATGGAGTGTCTTATTCCTGGGAGAGCCAGGAGACCAGTGTCACTGAATCCAAGAGGTGTGTCGGGGTTTAAGGTGTAAGAAAACTGGAAAGGTAGGAGGGAGCTGAGCCATGAAGGTCTTTGAATGGCAAACAGAGCATTTTGTATTTTTTGATCCTGGAGGCAATAGAGAGGATTAGACCAGCTCTTTAGGAAAATAACAGGTGGGATTTGCCTAGGGTCACTCAGCTAGTAAGTGTATAAGGCCTAATTTGAACCCAGGTCCTCCTGACTCCAAGGCAGATGCTCTATCCATGACACCACTTAGCTAACACTTAAAGAGCTTCCTGAACTGCTTAGGACCCCTTTCCCTAAGGTATGGGGTTTTAGGGGTGGGGAACCTTCAGTCTCAAGGCTTCTAGGTCCTTGGGTGTGGCCTTTTGACTGAGTCCAAGTTTTATAGAACAAATCCTTTTGTTAAGGAGATTTGTTCTATGAAGTTTGGATTCAGTCAAAGGACCAAACTTGAGGACCTAGAGGTCAGCACCTGATGATGAATAGGTTAGAGAAACATAGGTGAAGAGGGCAGAAAAGAATCCATGAAGAATCCACCAAAGTCATATGCATCTTCAGGCAATTTCTGGCTCTTATGTCACCTTAATATTACATAATTACAAAGTGAAAATAAAGAAGAGACTCTACCAGGCACACAACACTATTCTAAATAAACAACATTTAGTTACCAAGACACCGCAGCATATAAATGCCAACATTCAGCTGTTTCATTTTGCTAATGAAAAACCATCCCCTCCTCATTGAAAAACAGTCTCCCCAAAGCTCCTGCTTCTACCAAATGGCCTTGTTTCACAACAAAGAACAGTGTAGGAAGGTTTTCCAGTATTTCCTGTATTCTCTGAATACTTTTAATTTTATCGGTCTCTTAGATGAACACGAACACCCTGGCAGCAAGGAGTTAATTTGTAATTAGGCCACTGAGGCCTCACTGGTAAGGGTCAAAGTACTCGATAATTGACTGAATCACAGAGTTGTAAGGGACCTCAGAGTTGTAGAAGCTCAGCTCATTTTTCCTGTGGGGCAAAGACTGCAGTCTTATCACAAAGAGGCCAGTGGGCTTGCAGGTTCAGTAGCCCTGGGAAAGGAAGCAGGTGGTCCAGCAGGAGTAGGTGCTGGAGGAGCCAGCTCCTACCAAAGATCTGATTGTTAAATTTTCCCTGGGAGCATGAAATGTGCAAATGCTACAAAATCATTTTCAATCTGGCAGTCAATACACACTTATTAAACACCAGCTTTCTGACAGGCATTGTGCTAAGCGATGGGGGTACAAGGACAGAGAAGGGGGAAAGAAAGGAACAAGAATTTAATTTCCTATTGAGTGCCAGGTACTGTGCTAAGTGCTTGGCAAATATTATCTCAGCTGATCCTCACAAGAACACCGGGAGGTAGTGCTGTTATTGTCCCTATTTTATCAGTGAGGAAATTGAGCCAGACAGAGGGTAGGGTCACAGGGCAATTAAGTGAATGAGGTCAGATTTGGACTCAAGTCCTTCTGACTCCAGGCCCAGCAATGTGTGCACTATGGCCCCTAAATGCTTGTCTTTTACAAAAAAAAAGGTAAAAAGAGCCCTCATTCTCCCAGAGAACACAGTAAGATGGGGCCCACAAAGTGCAAACAACCACAACCCCAGTCACAAAGCCTGTTGGTATAGGACTGTCCTTATTGGTGGAGATGAATGCCGTGCCCTGTGTGAGGCGTGGGGCAGAGTGGTCAGGGCTTCTGTTCTTAGGAAGTCCTCCCTTAGGACTCTTTAGGGAGGGCCAGTCCTCTTCCATCACTCATCCAGGCTCGTCAACCCTTGAGTAGCTTTGGGCATTTCTCGCTTCCAGCTTAGATGACATGGAAGCGGCCAACCCCCCTTCAGGCTGCTGAAGGAAAAGACTGGAAAGTCAGAAGAGGAGCGAGAAGTCTCCATCAAGTGCCTATTCCCAGCTTACTTCTGTTTCACCTTGAGTGAGATCCAGGGCATTCTCTCTTGCTTGAGCTGAGGTATTTCATTCCCAATGGGAGATCTCCTTCACGCTATATTGCCAGGTACAAGGCCTCCTATATATACCTTCTCTGATCTCTGTTTTATTATCTATTTGACTAAATTAGTTTGCTATTCACTGAGTGTGTTCATTGTGGAATTCATCTTTGTTTAGAAAGGGGTAGAGACTTGGATGAAGAGGTTGAGGTCCTCCTTCCCCTCAAAAAAGACAAAGTAATCAGAAGTTAATGGAACCTAATCATATCCCCTAGATTAACAATATGTAAAGAAGCAGATTATACTTCTGACCCAGTACTTCCTCTCTCTGAGGAAAGGAGAGTGGCCTAAGGCCCCAACCTCCTGCTTCCCCTCTTGGCAGGAATGAAAATCTCCCTTGAAGAATGTGGGAGATTAAGAGGCTAGACATGTTTATTTTGCCCCCTTTCCAGCCACATTGTAACAGCCTTCAATACAAATAGGGCTATGCCCCTTTACACAGGGGCCCTAACAATACATAACAGGATTCTTTCTTTTGTTACACAACTATGTTGGAACAAGCTATATATAGGATAAATTGGGAATATTCAAAGAGGGAAGGCACTACAATTAGGAGGAAGAAGGAAAACCTTCGGGCTTTCACCTGGGACTTGAAAGAAACGAGGAAGGTTTGGAGTTTTAAGGCAGAGGGAGAAGTAGATTGACAATAAATTGTTATCAGATGAGGGAATTTAAGAGTTCTTGAACACAGACATCAAGTATTGGTGGGGAATGGCAAAATTAAGGACATGGCCATCTTTGTGTGTATGACTGAGATAGGGTGGAGAAGTAAGTCCTGTGAAATGAGTAAGTTAAGAAAGTGGCACACTAGAGCCAGGGGGCAAAGACCAGTTATATGCTAGTCACAGCTCTACTCAGAAACCATCTAGACCAACCTATATCTGTATATTCAAAAATCTCCTCAATGACATTCTTTTTTTTAAGCAATTGGGGTTAAGTAACTTGCTCAAGGTTACACGGCCAGTTATTTCTGGGTGTGGTGCTGAGTATCTGAGCCCGAATTTGATCCAGGTCATCCCGACACTGGAGCCAGTGCTCTTACTCGCTGAGCCACCTGGCTGCCCCTAAGCAATCGGGGTTAAGTAACTTGCTCAAGGTTACACGGCCAGGTGTTTCTGGGTGGGTGCTAAGTGTCTGAGCCCGGGATTTGATCTCCAGGTCTTCTCAACACTGGAGCCAGTGCTCTTACTCGCTGAGCTACCTGGCCGCCCCTCAATGACATTCTTAAAAGACTATCAACCAGCCTGTGATTGAAGATCCCCAGGGAAATAGAATCCATTACTTCCTAAAGCAACTCATTCAACTTGATCCTTATAATAATCTTGTGAGGTAGACAGAGCCAGTATTATTAAGTGAAAGGAAATTATTTGAACTCAATAAAGTAAGAAGGAAGATGCTAATTAACCTACCCTACCCTTCCTTTTTTTCTTCCATTGGAAACCTCTTTCCAAGTTGACATACTATCACTATGTAACATTATTTAGCCTAAGGGTTCCCATCTAGTGGTTTGCAAATGCCTTGGGTTTAGTTTACAGTGATGGTTTAAGGAGTGAAAACAAATAAAAAAAGTTTAATGACACCTATGCAATAAATAATTGCCTAATTGTGATACAAATATATTTTTCATCTGTGACAATAAGCATGGGAATATGTGAAGCATTATAGGTTTGTTTCTGCAGTGATTCAAAACCTTCACAATCATTTGGGTATTTGTGCAGCAATTACATTCAAACTCTGGTTGCTTCTAACTCAGCACAACCTGTTCTTGTAGTTTCTCAATCTGTCATCAAATTATCTCCAAACCACCACAAGAGTTTGGTATTCAACATTAGAGTGCAAACTGATTTCTAATAGATGCTCAGACATAAGTACATGCCCTCATTTGCACTCTGCACCAGAGTAGTCTGTTTCCCTCAGTTCTGCAATTATACCTTATCAGCTGTGTAATCATGTGATCAAGGTATCATGAATGTTTGCTGTCTTGCAGCATCAATGTCAGGTTCTTTAAAAATCATGATTACTGGGCATGAACATTACAAGTCATCTTGAAACCATCAATGTCTATCACATTCTACAGAAAAAAATCTTAGATTGCCTCTCATTGCATTATTAAGTCTGTTTTCCCATTAAATTTATCTTGTGATTGTTTTACTCTTCTTCTACTGGGAAGATTTTCAAGTGAACTGTTCAATCATTCAGTAGTGTTTCTGTGAACATGTAGCTGGTATGTCAGTGGTAGAAGAGAAGAAAGTAAAATCTGAAGAGATTCTTTCCTTACAAATGTTAATTTTTATATAAATATTTTTTAAATGAAGCAATATATGCAATTGAACTTTATATACATTTATTTAATATAGTGCTTGTCATTAGTAGAAAAGTAAATATTTTTCATAACAACTCACTATTTACTTTTGTTAGTTGGTTTGGTGGCCAAAAATAAAAAATGAATTTTCATCTCTCACCAAGAGAGCTTATAAAATCCTCCCACAATTTTCCCCCAGATATTTGTGTGTGAATGAACACTTTCAATTGATTCTTGTTTTGAATCAAAATATGGAAATAAACTCTATGTGGAACCAGATTGAAGACTGTGTTTATTTGCTATTGAGTAAAATATTGCCAACTTTGTAAAAAAAAAAAAAAGGCCAATATTAAAACCAAGTTTACATATGTGATTGCTATATTATGTTAAACATATTTCAAGCTATAACTTTTTTCATTAAAATATTATTTATATTCAACAAAATATGTAAAATAAAGAAATTTAATGTGGAGTCTTGCCAATAATAGTAAGCTTATGACATCTTACAGGATTATTTTTAATTCTTACTTCTTACAATTCTTACTTCTAGTTTTTCTATACACAAGTATTTGTAATTATTTTAGAGTTTTATAATTTTATATTTAGGGTTTTCATAATTACAGGTAGAATAAAATTTTATATTTTATCATTATAAATCATGATACAAAATACATCATGATATAAAAATTAATTTGAAGATTTGGGGGGGCAAAAGTTATCATTATAGTGGGCTGATTTTATTCTCTTCCATTTCTTGAAAACTAAAATAATATTTGCCAGACTTCAAACCTGAGACACTCTTACAATTTTTTATGATCTTTCAAAGACTATTAACAATAGCTAAACAGTCACATTTGCTAGGGTATTTTTTGTTGTTGTGATTATTTTGTTTTGTATATAAACTTGGTGTAGACAAGAATTTGAACTCATCGGGCAATTAAGTGCTTTCATATTATCTCCCTACTTTCCTTTTGTATCAACTCACTACCATTTTTATTGTGTTTTTTCCAGTCCAAAGATCATTCTGCCATAATTGTAACACTCTGCTCCAGCTAGCATTTTCTCTCATAGATGAGGTCTTCCCAGAATCTCCATTTTAGGGAATAACAAAGACCAGTCATCCATTATTCTCTGGACTTAGCCATGATGCTTCAGTTGCTTCCTCACTCTGCTTTTGGGGGTTTCTCCTATGGATAAGTTCTTTGCAGAACCTCCATTTTGGCAAAGGATTGTTATGAGGACTCATAGCACCAATACAATATTCACAGCGCCTACGACACTATTAATATGCTGGTATAATGCTGAATCACAAAATATAACAGACTCTCCACATGGAAGACAGAACCAAAGCACTTATTCAAACTTTAGAAAGCCGAATCCCAACACCAGAAAGCCAAATCCATCATAGCAACAAAAAAATCTATACACAATAAGAATGCTGGGGACATTGCCATCCCCAAGTCTTCTCCCTGATAGGGCCTTCCCACAAAGGAGTACTCACAGCTCTGCCTGCTTCCTCTCTCTCCCTCAGCTCTAACTGCTTTGACCAGCTTCCTCTGGGCTCTGTTTCACCCTTCCTGATACACCCATTCAGCGAGCTCCTCCCATCACAGGTTTCATTTGACTCAAAGTCATGTGTCTTAGGCTTCCATGTGACTGAAGCAGGTCACATGGGCCTATTAATGAATGGAAAGATCTTCCCATTTACATTACCATTTTAGGACCAAATGAGATATACATGTAAAGCATTTGTAAACCTTAAAGCATATGTAAATATTATTACCATTATTATTCTTGTCATCATTATACTGAACTTTCAAGGATTCCAAAATTTTTCCTGAAACGAAAACCCATCTTTATAGCAACGATATTTTTCTGGTGGTACTGTGGGGTTGTGAATCATGGAATAATACAGTCTCAGAAGAGTCACAATTACTATTCCCCCCCAAGGAAAATGGAGAGATACAGCTTGTGTAAGTAGCCCATAGCATATTATCAATAAAGATTTTCATGCATGAAAGGCCATAAAAGACACCATCAAAGAGATCTATGACTAAAAAAGCATGTGGGCCAGGCTGATCATATGGAGAAAAGCTAGGAATGATAGATAAGTGGACTCAGGGCAACAACAGTAACTGCTAAAGTCAACAGATATGAAGCAAAGCCCCAAGCAATGTTGGGTGCTCCTCCTATGGAAGATTTCCAGGAAGACCCAGGCAAGAATAGCACAGGATGATAAGGAGTAGACAGGTCGCTAAGGACAATAAAAAAGAGCGCTGTTTTGGTTTTTTTTTTTTTTTTTTTTTGCTCTAAGTTATATTGAAGGAAATAATCAAAATAGGGCTAGAAGCACAGCTGGAATGGATGGGACAATGCTGAATGGCAACAGAGAGAGAAGGCAAAGATGCCCTATTGATATTTTTCTTCTTCTATGGCCTTTTCTCATTTTTTGTTTGTTCATTTATTTAAACAAAGAAAATGACAGCAGCCACAAAGGTCTCAAGGTGTCAAATTCAAGGCAGGCAGGTCCCTCACAGCTAGCAAAACTCCCAAATGTGGACTGAACCAGATTGAAATGTAATTGGGAAATGCTAACAAAATAAATAAAAATAAAATACAAGCATAGATAAGTGAATTTGTGGTTTTCTGAGTTAATATGCTGCCCTCAAGATCAGTTTCTATTTGAGATTGACACCACTCACCTAGATCATCTCTCTTCTGCCTGGTTAGAGACAAGAAAAAGGTTAAAAAAAATGTAAAACACACATCTACACATTTTCAGAGTCAAACTAGTCTTCCAATTTATCAAGCAGGTAATTTCTTACCTGGTAGTACTACTTTGGGCTTCTCTGAATGCCATCTCTACCATGACTCCAGGAAACTCATCACTGGGTTAACTTCATTATCCTGTAAAATGTCATCATTACCTTCTTCCTTTCTGATTGGAGAATGGGATCATGAAACCTCCATTTAAGGAGAAAGCCTAGCTCAGACATCTTACCTGGCTGTACTACTTTGGGACTTCTTTGATGGATTTCTCCACCATCCATACAAACAAAACCATCCAACCTGCCCTCCTCCCCAACATCTCCTCCTCTCTTTTCAGCTTCCTTTGTATATTATTTTTCTCTATTAGATTGTAAACTCTTTTTGGGGGTGGAGGAGGTATCTTTCTTTTCTCATAACTTAGCTCATTGCCTGACACATAGTAGGTACTTAATAAATGCCTATTGACTAAGATAACACAAAGTCACTGATGTCTAAAACTCAAACTCCAGTAATATGCACATACTCAGTCTCCCCTGGGAAGTACTACGGCATGGGGAGGGATTACTTGGAAGCTGCCCTTCTGCACAAACAGCATCATGTTTCCTTTGTCTTCACAATGACAGTGCCCTCTCTGAGACTGTAATATTGTTCTCTGCATTTTGCAGACCTGGAGCTGTGGATGGGGCTTCCAGACTGTGGCTTGTGTTGCTGGTTCATTCCTCAAGGATGGGTGGTTGACTGCATGATTTTTCCTCCTTTTCTTTTAAAAAAAAAAAAGAATCAGGAAACAATGTAAAATGGGAGGAAAAACGCTTCTATTTAAATAGGCTGGGCAGGAAATGAACAAATAATGATTCACACAGAGTGTGTGTGTGTGTGTGTGTGTGGTCTGTGTTCAGAGCACATAGAAGACTTTATAGAAACTTCCTTCTTGTGGAGATTGGAAATTTCTAAGTATTAAGCTTAATGTTGCATATTGTATCACATATAAGTACACATTTTTTTTTTTAAAAACTGCTTTAAAACTTCTTGTGAACCTGTAACATACATTTGGCATTTAAAAAAATAAATTATAAATGCTTCATTCATTCATTCTTGTTTCTGAATGAAGGTGGGGGATGTAATAGTTTCACATAAACAATCAGTAAGGTTGTAATGGAAAGAATATGAATTTGCTCTCATAGGACCTAGGCTTGGTATCTCAGCCATGCCATTCTAGCCATATAACCATTAGTAAGGTTTCTAGTGTCTGTGTGACAATGTCCCCATCTGTAAAATGGGGATAATAATGGTCAAATAATCTCCTTTACTATTTCTGTGAACTATCTAGACCATGGGAGCTTCCTCTCAAAGTAGAAATGCAAGCTGACTTTCGTCTCCAAATCTCTCACCACCCCTGCCTCTCCAGCAGTTATGCAGGCTCATGTCAGTATTCTCTTCAATGATCCAAAATACATTTTAATCATTTTTTAATTCAGTTACTGCTTTGGAAGTTTTTTTTAGGAGATAATAAAGAGACTTTTTTTTCCCTCTTTAGATAAAAATTTCATTGAAGTTAATGACCAAATCAGAGACTCATTCATTCAATAAATATTAGTACTTTGATTTCAGTGTAACCAAACTGTGAAACAAGGTGGGGAGGGGAGAGGTTAACCTTACACTACATGCTGCCTGAAGAGCAGCAATCACACTGGCATACCCAGGATGGCTGCTAGCACACGTTCTTAGATCTGCTTTCCTAGAAAAAATAGCTCTTTAAGGGGTCAACAATCTTTTTAAATTATATTCACTAGTTCAGGGGAAAAGTCAGTACCCTGAACATCAGAGAAAATACAAGCAGAGAAATAAAGACCAACAGACAGGGCTCTGACTGCCTGAATCAACTATACACTTTACATACATCCCTGGATTGAGGGAACCTTTACATTTGAGCAGTCAAGGAGCTCTGAACATATAATTACTCAGAATCTCTAGACCAGGGAATCACAAGATCCTTCTCATAAGCAAGCTCCCAAAGCAAAATACCAAGTCAGAGTATATATACCTTCTCAAAGTCAGAAGGCATCCCAACCCTTGTGACTCAGTGCCCAGTTAGAAATTAGAAAAAGGCGTGAAAGCCTTCCTACAAGCAAGCCTCCCCTAAGCAAGCTTCCCTTAATGGGCTTCACTTGAGGTCTATTAATGGTCAGGGAAGATCTTAAATTCATTAACATTACAGGAGTACAAAGTCAAAATCAAAATAAGTCCTCCCATTGAGCAGCTGGTGTTCTGCTGAGGAACTCTTAGCACACACCCCGTAGGAGAATGCCCAGCATAATTGTATGGTGCAACGGATGGAGCACTGGACTGAGAGTCCAAATGAAACCTCGGACACTCACCAGCTGCCCTCCAGGGTTGCTGTGAGGATCAAATGAGAGAATCATTGTAAAATGCTTAGCATGGTGCCTGACGCATAGTATGTGCTTATTAAATATTTCCTACTCATCTCCCCTTTTCTCTCCCTTTACCTTCCTTCTTTTCTTCTTCCTTTTCTTCTTTCTTCCCTTCCTTCCTAGATGCTGATATAACCCATTAGTTATTCAGAATGCTCTTATGAGCTCTGAAATAACAGAGAGAGAAGAACCATATGATTTGGTGCCATTTGCCCTAGACAATTCCAGAATCCTGAGTACCTAGGCTGATGTGATGGGACAGAGTTGGGCTGGGCAGGGGTCCAGTAACCCCCTGTCTCTGAAGTCCCTGAGAAGCTAGAGGAGCCTGTTTACTAAGAGAGAGTGACTCCTTGGCTGGCCACTGAAGAATTTGGGGAGAGAAATGGGCTGACTTGCCCATGAAATTCCATTTGACCCCACCTTGGGTCAAAGAGGAAGCTCCTCTTCTCTTCATTTATCACCTAAACTTGATAGCCAGGCTAGTGCTCACCCTTGTCTTCCTTCAGGCCTTAGATAAGTTTCCACCCCCACCTCCTCCAATTGTCCTGCTTTATTTTGTTGATTTTTTTCCTCCTCTTCCTTATAAAATACCACTGTTCCATCCGTAAGTTTCTTGATGGCAGGAGCTGCTTCCCTGTTATTTTTGTATCCCCACTGCTTGGCACAGTGCTTCCTTTGAACATTGCAGGTGTCTTTAAAAATTGTTGAATGTTCTTTCCTTCTCTCCTTATCCTCACTGGCCGGTTAGGAAGACTGCATATTACTGTTATAATTATTCTTTCTCTAGGCTTTTTCCATTAAATGGCAGCTAGCCTCTGCATTGTCTGAGTAGCTGTTTGCCATCTCCAGAAGAACATTTTCACTTTTTTAGTGTATTCATCCTGTTGTAGTAGGTTACTATTTCAGCATGGCATTTTTGTGAAAGTCTAATTTGTAACTAAAGCAAAAGCTTAATTTTTTTTGATAATTAGAATTTCAGATTAGACATCTGAGACCCCCCACTATGCCTATTGTTTGTTATTTACTACAAATAATATAACAGGGTTTGGTACATGCCCAGATCACCCAAGACGGAGTGTCACCCACCTGGGGGTCATTAAGGACCTGTTTCTGGAAGACAAGAGAACTGGTGCATGCTTGGGTAGCCTTCATTAGCCTCTCACATGAATTAGGATTAACACTTCCCATTGCCTGAAGATAGATCTGTCTTTAAAACTACATAACTGAGACTGGCTTTCCTGCTTTTCTTTCTAAAGATAAAAGACTTCTTCACTTATCGCAATTGACACCTTTGCCCTAAGTTCCTGGCCCTGAGCTGCCTTTTTGTTAACGTGGAGCCATGACTTTATATCCATGATCTCCTATGGGGATGTGAAGAGAACTAGGCCAAGGCCAAAGCTGACACCTCTCCTTCCCAATCCCAAGTGCCTTCCCCTCAGGGGTTTTACATCACACTTGCTAGGATCTCTGTAAGTGTCGTTCTCAACTAACTTGATATTTGAAAGACAGCCCATTGGGACTGATCAAGTTTCCTCAGTCTGTCCTGACACTCTTCGTGTGCAGTACTACTCCAGTTCCTAAAACTCATCCCACTTAGTCTAAAACTATAATCAACAGTAAAACCTACAATTGATTGATTTAAATTTGTTTTCACCCCATTGGGATATCAGGACATTTATCATCTGCTTTAAGGTGACTTGGTGGCTTTACTTAACCAAAAGGGACCAGATTGAGGGATAACCTATGGATACCCCAAGATCTCCATTAGTGTCCTTACAATGTCAGGAGAACTCAAGGAAGTTCCCTAATACAGTACGTGAACACCTGTGTGTGGAAAATGTATGGGAGGATATGAATGAGAGAAAGTAACACAGAGTAAGAAGGCATCTGTGATCTGTATTAGAGTAGCTAAGTGGCACAGTGGATAGAATGTTGGCTCTGAATTCAAGAAGACCAGAGGTCAAACTGACCTCACTAGCTGTGTGATCCTGGCCTGTTCACTTATTTTCTGCCTCAGTTTCCTCATGTGTTAAGTAGAGTTCATAATAGCACCTTCCTCCCACAGGTGGAAGAATAAGATGGGATGTTTGTAAAGTGCTTTGCCAACCTTAAAACACCACATAAATTCTAGTACCTCTTATGTATTATCGCATATAATACCCAATCACTGAGATCATATTGGGGTATTAAACATCTCACTGTTCAAAGATTTGTGATGATTCCTACATAAAGAAAAGGATTTTTGCAATGTGAATTTGTCAGTTTTGTAAGGTGGGTTTTTTGCATTTGAGGTTTCTTAAAAGATACCTTTTAAGAATATCTGCCTTAGTACTAACATCCAGAAATGTTAAAAGGACTCAAAGGTAAAGCAGATTCCCACTCCTCAGGACGAGAGAAAAAGGAATACGTGTTCCTGTGACTATTTTTAGTTAGATCAGATACTTCTTTATGTTGCTTTGAAATCTCTAAGCTCTTTTTTCAGTTTTAATACCCTTTGAGTCTATAAGATTTTCAATGCAAATCTTACACCCACCTAAAAATAGTAAGAGATTTCCAGTTCACTTTTGAAGTTACAGAGTAATTGCTGTAATCCATCATTTATTTTTATTCATGAGATGAATTTTTAAAAGTATAACTAGCATCAGGGGGCAGCAAAGGAGCCAGGGAGATTGGGGTTCAAGTTTTCTGAAACATATAAGCTGTGGGACCCCAAAAAGCCACTCGACCTCTAAGGGTTCTAAGCAGGTCTCTAAGACAATAATTTTCAGAGAAGGTGCTATGCTACATTGGCAAGAGGGAGGTTCCCCATCTGGGGGTTTCTTCTATCAGTGAAATCACAGGTGCAAGCGCTGGCCCTAACCTATAACTCACATTAAGAACTATGAAAAACTTAAGTCTAGATTATGCTGGATGTACATTTTAACCAAAATAGAGATGATTTTTAAATCTTACAAATTTAAGTCTTACAAAAATTTATAAAAATTATGTGCCCAGGAAACTGAAAGAGAAATTAAAGATCAAGAAAAACATTAAACAAATACTAAATGAACTCTAAACATCAATAGAGAATTCTAAGGAAGGAAGGGAGACCTTCAAATTGATACTTAGAAAGCAAAGCATACTATAACATGAACAGTGAGGGAAATCAAATTAAATGATACAGTAACTTACAGTAGTCCAGGTATATTTCTAAGCTACCAGTAATTGGAGAGGGAACATATTTTATTTTTTTTTTAAGGCAATTGGGGTTAAGTGACTTGCCCAAGGTCACACGACTAGTTTTTGTGTTAAGTGTCTGAGGCTGAATTTGAACTTGAGTCCTCCTGACCCCAAGGCCAGTGTTCTATTCACTGCACCACCTAGCCGCCCCTGGGGAACACATTTTAAAATCATGCTTGCAGCATATTAAAATCATAGAATGACTTCAGAAAAGTTTCCAGGTTGAGGTTATGATGTGGTGACTGTATTTCATTGACATCCCATGGAAATATGGGCCTATTCCCTCATCCTTGTCTGTAAATTCTAGGTGTTTTTTAAAAATGCATCAGTAATTCAATAAACATTTACTAAGTTCCCAATATGTGCAAGGCGATTTTTTAGGTGCTTGATAAACAAAGACAAAAGTGAAACAGTCCTTGCCCTCAAGGAACTTCCATTCTAAGGGAGAAGATCATCTATCTGGTGTTGGAAGAAATGTCAGAGGCAATTCGATCCAACATTTTACAGATAAGAGAATGGAAAATCAGGGAGTTCTAGAGACTTAACCAACGTAGTCAATGTCAGAGATGAGATCTGAACCTAGGTATGTCCTTTAACTACAGAGCCAAGGCTCTCTCTACTGAACCACACTGCCTCTATGACCAGAATTGAAGGTGGATGGCTCTTCAGCCATAAAGGAACAGTTTCCAAGACCTCGATCTTAAAAAGATGAAGACACTAGATAAAAATGAAAAGAGGAAAGATCAAGAGAGTTGCTAAGGGCTGGTAAGTGCTGAAGTTGGGATCTGAGCCTGTGTCTCCACTGACTCCAGGTTCTTTCTACTTTGTGGTGTCTCCTCCTGTTAGGATAAAGGAGAGAAAATGCCATTCCATCTCACCAGGTCTCCACTTCCTCTCTTCTCACTCACTTCTTTATTCTCTATGGTCTACATCTGACCTCATCATTCAATAGAAACTGCTCTCTCAAAAACTGCCCATGTCCTTTTAATTGCCAAACCTAATGGCTTTTTTCCAATCCTTCTTGACCTCTCTGTAGGCTTTCATATTACCCTTTTCTCCTAGATTCCCTCTTCTCTCTGGGTTACTGTGATTCTACTTTCTTCGTTCTCTTCCTTCTGACTATTCCTTCTCAGACTTCTTTGCTAGATATTTGTACAGGTCATATGTGTTAAAGGTAGGTGTCCCCTAGGGCTGTCCTGGGCCTTCTCTGTCGATACTATTCACTTGGTGAATCTTATCAGCTCCCATGATTTAATTATTATATTAATGTTGATGATTCCCAGTTCTACTCACTCTACTCTAACATCTCTCCTAATCTCCAGACTAGCATCTGCAACTTCATATCAGACATCTCAGTCTGGATGAGCATCTTAAATTCAAAGTGTCCAAAACTGAATTCATTATCTTTCCGTTCCAACCCTCCTCTTTTCCTAACTTCCCTTTTACTGTTGGGGGCATCACCATCCTCCCAGCCACCCAGGCTTGCAATTGAGGTGTCATCCTTGGCTCTTCACTCTCTCTCACCCCCCATATCCAATCTTTCACCACATCTTATAGCTGCTACCTTTGTAACATCTCTAATATCTGTCACATTCTCTCTTTTGATACTGCCACCATCCTGATCCAGGTCCTATTATTTCATGCCTGGACTGCTGAAGTAGCCTGCTGGTCTACTTGTCTCAGGTTTCTCCCCATACCAATCCATCCTCCATTCATCTGCCAAAGTGATCTTCCTAAAGGACTGGTCTGACTATATCACACACACACACACACATACCCAACTCAATAAACTCCAGTGGATCCCTAAAACTTCCATGACCAAATATATGAAAGCCTCTGTTTGGCAATCAAAGCCCTTTACAATCTGGCTCTATTTCCAGTCTTCTTACATCTTACACTGACCAGTGACACTAGTCTCCTTGCTGTTCCTCAACAAAGGCACTCTATCTACCCGTGTTTCCCTGATAATAAGACACTGTCTTATTAATTTTTTTTTGAAAGAAAAACACCAGAGGGCTTATTTTCAGGGGAGGGCTTATGTTGTCCTGCCTCAGCTCTCCTCCGTGGCACTGCTCTCAATGGCACCAGCAAGCAAATCACTGGGGAAGAACAGGATGACGCGCTCACTGCTGCAGCTCTGATTGGATGCAGCTCGGAGCGCTGCGTGCGTTTCACGGGGGGGGGGGAACGGTGCATACAGAGGGTACCGTAATGTAACGTGTAGCGCAGGGGATCACCTTCACTACAGTAGCAATCTCAATAGGGCTTATTTTCAGGGGAGGGCTTATTTTAGAGGAATCTTACACAGTAAGGGGAGGGCTTATTTTCGGGATAGGTCTTATTATCGGGGAAACACGGTATATGTTCACTGGCTGTTGTCTATCCCTGGAATGTTCTCCCTCCTCTTCTCTGCTTCCTGGCTTCCAGCTAAGTACCACATTTTATGAGAAACCTTTTCTTACCATTCTTAATTTTAGTTCCTTCCTTGAATTTTTTTCCTGCACATAGTTTATATGTATATAGTTATTTGTATATTATCTGATCCATTGGATTTAAGTTCCTGGAGCGCAGGGACTACATTGCCTAATAAATGCTTCTTGACTGACACAAGTAAGTAAATACAAAGTATATATACACACATACATACACACACACTCACATAGAGAGAGAGGGAGAGTCCTACAGAGTAATTTCAAGAGACAGCAAGAATTAATAATTGGGACCATCAGCAAAAGCCTTGTTTTAGGCTGATACATGAGTTGTACATCAAAGGAAGTTAAGGTTTCTCCAAAGTGGAGGTAAGGAGGAAGTATATTCCAGACAAGGGAGTCCATTTGGGCGAGACACAGAAATGGCAGATGAAATGTTATATACGGGGAGCAAGAAGTCAGTCAATTTGACTAAAACAGGGTGTGGGGAGGGGAGTGATATGCAATAAGTATGAAATTGTAGCTGGAAGCCAAATTGTAAATGCCAAACGGATTTTGAATTTTATTCTGGAGACAACAGGGAATCTTTAGGGGTTATGTGTGTGTGTGGCATGGTCATATACGTATCTTAGGAATATTGATTTGGAAGCTGTGAGGAGGACAGATTGGAAAGAGGAGTGACAAGGCAGGGAAATGAATTAGGGGATTATTGGAACAGTCCAGGCAAGAGGTGATTGTGTTCTGAGCAAAGGTCAGGCTTGCTGGAATAGTGAGCAATGGGGTAGGTGTGAGTCCTCATGGTAGAGGAAATGAGTCAGCATAATTTGGGCATAATTTAAATACTGTCACATGAACATTACCCTGGGCTTGACCTGTCTCATAAGATCATAGTTATGGATAGATAGTTTTAGAGGGAACACTCAGGGAACACAAGGTCAAGTCTTTGGGAAGATTCCTCTGAATTCCTTGGGGCAAGAGGATGTCTCTGTTCTATCAGTATGTAAACTTGCCTCTAGCAGCAATGGATTACAGCGTGAGATAGTACTCAAGGGCTATCTGTATATCTAGGCATAAGAGAGAGCCACAGAGTGCTTCATTGTCTTGTAATGCTGTGTTAAGTTAAGAATGAATGCTCATTCTCCTTAAGAAAGTATTGGGCCTTAAAAATTTTGAAAGAAGGGATAAGACAAATGTCACATTTCAAGGGATGCTACTTGACCCAATTGTTTTGGGTTTGTTTTTTTAAGAAGGAAGCAAGGCAATTGGGGTTAAGTGACTTGCCCAAGGTCACACAGTAAGTGTCAAGTGTCTGAGGCTGGATTTGAACTCAGGTCCTTCTGACTCCAGGGCCGGTGCTCTATTCACTGTGCCACCTAGCTGCCCCTGTTGTTGTTTCTTCGAAGTGGCATTTTTAGGAGACTAATTCTGAAAGGAACATCTTTGAAATTGCAATGACATTTAAAACAAAAGGACCAGAGAGAGTATAAATGAAGAGGGGGCATTGTTAGAATTATACTTCATCTAAAACGCATATCAAAATATATATGTAAAAACAACTTATTTAGAATCTATTATTTTTGGTATCCAGACACACTGCTTTAAATGGTGTTGCCATGGCAAAATATAGATATATGTGATCTCAAGTTCTTTTTTAAAAAAAAGGCAAATGTCTAATTATTAACACAAATAAGGGATTAAACAAGAAGACATAAATTTGTCAAAGGTGTTTGATACTGTCATGGAGGAGGTCCTTTATGAAAGAGGGGTCCCCTAGATATTCCTGTTTGCAAATGACATGGTGCTATTTTTGCTGAGACCCAGAATATTACAGTCTCCTGAGATCCACAATCATGCAAAAGATTAGCAACACAAAAGGAAAAATCAAGTGGACTGAAAATGCCTTTTGTTCAGACTATAATATACAGTTGGGTGGATAATTCATTGAATTGATTATTAGTGGGTGTGTATTTTATACATATATGAGCATATATGTATACATTGTACATATGTATATGTGTAAAAACATACATATACATGCATATTATATATACACACATATATACATACACATACATACACACATATACACACAGACTTATATATATCTTGGATAGACATTGCCAGTTAAAAATGAACTTGGCCTAGAACTAGAAAGAAGGAAGAGTAAGCTGTGTTGCATTTGGGAAATCATGTAATACCTTCAACAACCCCAAGTTTCACCTTGAAAGAAAAGTCATTTTTCAAAAATCAGTTTTCTTTTGGTAAGAAACAGTATGGCATCATAGAGGGAAGGCTTTCCTTGGAGTCAAAAAGAGGTGAGTTCAAGTCCATATCTGTGAAACATATTGGCCATGTGATCCTGAGCAAGTCAGTGAATGACTCGGTACCCTAAGCAAATTGCTAAGACTATAAATTACACACAAATTGACAAATTACATTGATAGAGCGAATTTACACACTGGGAGGTCTCCACTTGGTTGAAATCACAATTCTGGAGCAAAACAAAACAAAAAGTCTTCCAGTGGTGCTGCAGGGTTAATGAATCATAAAATAGCATAATTTCTGAGAAATCAAGATTACTGTTCACCAAAAGATACAGTGATAATAAATAGATTATAGCATATTACCTAGCAAGTGTTATATGCAAACATGGCATAAAAGCAATCATCCAAGAGATATATAACTGGGAAAGGAGGTGGGTTCATCACAAAATGAGAGTGAGGGGTAGCAGGTAGATGCCATGCCATCTACACAGTGTTAACAGACTTTTTTTTTAAGTTCTATAGCACATTAGACAGACCCCATATACAGGATTTATGGGAAGATGTGGACAAAGTCGCAGCAGATGAAAAGGAGTTAATGTATTGTGATTCCCACAGATGACACTGAAGCTCCATTGGAGGAAATGCAAAAATAATCTAATTTCTTGTTAGTGAGTGATACTGCATACTCCTGGAAAAGATGATCTGTAAGGTACCTTCCAACTCTTAAATTTTGTGACTTTTCACTTTCCTACTATCACTCTCCTGCTGTCTTTATCCATACTAAAATTACATGATAATTCAAGAATTTATAGATGTGAGTTATTTTATTTTATGATTCTTTTTTTAAAGAGTAGGTCTCCCCATCTCAATCAGACTGGAAAGGGAGGGGACTACCCATGGACTCAATCCCACTACTAATCAGGACAAAAGCTTTTACTTGTACTGTTTCAGAACTGGGCTGGTTCATCAGCTTGATTGCCATTAGACCGTAAGATCCTTGAGGGCAGGAGCTGTCTTTTGCCTCTTTTTGTATCTTAGCACAGTGACCAGCACATAGTAGGCAATTAATAAATGTTTATTGCTTGATTGACTGATTGACTTGGTGGCCTCCCTGCTCCCTAAGAACTCTAAATTATTTTAAAATTAAGGAATAAATGCTGAAAAAGTGGGACTTGTGCAATGCTAGTTTGAAAAATTTGATGGAGGCAAAGCACAGCTGGTTTTCCCATCCCTAATTTCAGATATCATTACCCAAAAGATTTTTCCCCCATGTAGTTTGTTTTACATAATAAGCACTTACACTTTAAGACTGCTTGCTATTTTATTCTTGGCAATGAAATAAAGGGAAATTAAGATGTTTTTAGAGCTGACAGTTTCTGTTTGAATATGAATGCCAAGTTTCTCTTGGGGTTATATGATCTAGATAACATAGCAACTGTGAGTGAAAAATGAAGTGAAGAGCTGTATTAGTCCTCTGTCTTTATTAAATACTTACCAGAGTACCAGGACTTTAAGTGAAGTTTCTCTGAAGAATGCAAACCTTTACCCTGTGGCATTTTTGTTCCCACTAGGACATTATTTATTGAGAGTGAGTTATGTCTTGTAAAGTAAGAGACATCCAAGCCCCTAAAAAAATAGATTATGCCAAAACAAAATTGGATAATAAGCTTTCTGCACCTTTAACCTTTCTCCCTCTAAATCATCTTTTAGATCAATTCAGCATGGTTGACTAGTGGCTAGCTCTCTTCAAAACTTAGCTTTGGGGTGGCTAAGTGGCACAGTGAATAGAACACTGGCCCTGGAGTCAGGAGGACCTGAGTTCAAATGTGACCTCAGACACTTGACACTTACTATCCATGTGACCTTGGGCAAATCACCTAACCCCAATTGCCCTGCCTTCCCCCCTCCAAAAAGCAAAAACAAAACAAAACTTAGCTTTGAAAGTCACCTCCTGCAGGAAGCCTTTCTTGATTTTCTCAATTAGTGCCCTCCCTACTAAAACTTCTTTCTATTCTCTGTCTGTCTCTGTCTCTGTCTCTCTTACACACACACACACACACACACACACACACACACACACACACACACTGCATTTATTTATCTCTTGTCATCTTACCCCCTTCCCACCCCAGTAAAAAATAAGTCCTTTGAGGACAGGCCTGTTTTGGTTTTGTATTCTTTTTTCTTTTTTGAGGGAGGAAGGCAGTGCAATTGGGGTTGTGACTTGCTCAAGGTCACACAGCTAGTAAGTGTTAAGTGTCTGAGGCCAAATTTGAACTCAGGTCCTCCTGACTCCAGGGCCTGTTTACTATATTCACTGTGCCACCAAGTCACCCCTTGGTTTCGTATCTTAAATGGGTCTTGGAGAACTGAACACAACTGAAACAACTCAACAACAAAAATTCCCAGTACCTTGGACAGAGGCTCTTGCCTAGTAGGCACTTTCAAAAACACTAGTAGAATTTAATTAAATTGAGAACAACTTTAAGGAGCGGTCCCTTTCAGAGATCAAAGCTTTCCCTTTCAGAGATCAAAGTTTAAGTGGCAAAAGTGGATTTGGAACCAGATGGTTGGGCTACAGATCCTGACTCCAAAGCTTTACTGACCACTTGTGTGTACTTGGATAAATTACTTAATCTTCCGGGGATCCAGTTTCATAATCTATAAAATGAGGGGGTTGCACCACCAGTTCTCCAAGGTGCCTCCTAGCTCTAAACACTATGATCTTTAAAAAAAAAAAACCTGAACTAAATACCAAGTAGGCTTGTTAGGAGAAAATTATTTTGGAAGCCTTAAAGCAAGCTATTTTTTCAAGCCCAGGAAGGGGGTATGATAGATTTGGCAAGCTTCTCTACTCAAGTTCTTCCATCATTTCCTCTCAGAATACTTCCTCTTAATTGTCCTTACTCTTCCTTTCCTTCTTCCCCTTCCCATTTCCCTTTAAAACTTCTTTCACTGTATTGACCCAGCCCGACCTACTACCTGATTAATCACTATCTATTCTTCCTTTGTCCTGAATGAGCTGTCTTCCTCTTGGTGCTGCCACCAGAATCTGTGTGTCTTCCCACCAACATCTGTGGGCCTTGCTTCCAGCACTGCCCTCCAGTCAAGCTCCCTGTTGTTAAGCAGCTCTGGCTACCTTATTACTCCTTCTTATAAATCTTTAGCACTACAAACATGGAGAGAAATGTAGGGCTTTGTAAAGCAGTGAAAATAAATCTTTGTTTAAAAAACAGCAAAACCCTGACAACAGCTTTTTTTTCCCCTCCCCTCTCCTAAAATAGAAATTTGGATTCTCACCCTATGAGTCTGAGTGGGAAAACTGTGTTTGGGGGCATTTTCCTTACAAATCTATTACATCAATAACATAGATAAATAATTGCAGGGGGGGAAACAATAGATTTTTCTACTCTATCTGTGGAATCCCTGAAGGAAAATGAGGAACTAGAGAAAATACTTTACTTAGGATATAAAATCAGAACTTATTATGAGATCACTCAGGGTTCACATTGGGACTAAAGGACTACTCAGGTTTTCCATGACATACTGAAATGCCAAGTTCTTTCACTTCTGGGCAGAAAGCAGCCAGGAGGTCAGTCATTCCCCAAAAGCCCAAGTGATGTATCACTACATCCTTGGAGTCATCAGAAGTTTCCAGGGGAACTCTGGAAAAATGCTTCCTAGAATAGCTCCCTTTGGGTTCATTAAGTTTCCTCCACACCTGGCAGATAGCAAGTGCTGAATAAATACTTGCTGATTGATGGGGTAAAATGCATTTTATATCCTCTTTGCTTTTCCAGTGTTTCTGGTCAAAGCAGGCTATTTTAATAATTCTACATTTCACTGAGTAGGCTTTGTAGTATTCCTACGCTTGATGCAATCTGTACCATATTATCAGCATATAAAAGCATTTGGAGAACATTACTATCCATAATGAACCCTTCTGCTTGGACTCTGCACAGAACATTCAGCTGAGTATATATGTTGTCCTGCTTTATGCCTTGATTCTTGTTAATATTCAGCACATGAACAATTATCCTTATAGTTGTATTTGTCCTAGAATTTTGTATTATTTTAATAGGACAAGTATAAAGTACAATTTAGTAATACAATAGTCATAGAACATGAGAGAGGCAAGATGTCTTAATTGATAGAGACCTGGTCTTCCACTTGGAAAACCCTGATTTCAAGTCCCACCTTTGACACAGTCAGTTAACAGGTAAAAATAAAAAATCCTTACTAGGTTCGAGGTACTGTGGGAAACACTGGGGATACAAAGAAAGACGAAAACATTCCTTTCAGGGGCAGAGAGAAGGGAGCCAGTCCAAAGGAAAAAAAATGGGAGATACCTTGCTCGAAGAGAGCAAAACTGGTTTGTTTGATGGTTTTTTTGAAAGACAAATGCTCTGTAAAAATCAACAATACAAAGAATAAAATTTAATATTAGCTATGTTCTTAGTCACCCATGTAACTATAAAAACATAGTCTGCTGGGGGGAATTTGTCTAGAAAACCTTCTTGCTTTTTCATTAAAGATACCCTATCCTCACTGAGAGCACAGATGATTTTCGGTGAGCTGGACAAGTTAGCATAAGGATCAAAGATAGCTGATATCATCTTTGTTGTGCTTTGAAGACATGGGGGTGATGGTGGTAATACTATCATCCCAATCATTTCTAATCTTTTCCATTCCTATGGAATCTTTCCTTCTCTGAGAAATTCTGAAAATCAGTCCCTGAATAGACTCGAAATTGTGTCACTTCTAGGAGAGTGTTCTTCTGTGGATATTTCCTTAAGTCCAGGTCCCCTCCCTAACTTCAGCTTCTTAAATGTCATGCCTCACTTGACACATCTGGTACTGAGGTGAAAGTGCAGATGTGGCATTTTAGCTATCTGCTCCGTTTTGACAACTATTTGTTATTTTTAATCAATCAACAAACATTTTTTTTTTTTGCCTTGTGGAGGGCAATTGGGGTTAAGTAACTTGCCCAAGGTTACATGCTAGTTTTTTTTGTGTGGGTGTTAAGTGTCTGAGGCCGGAACCAAACATTAATTAAGTACTTACCATGTGCCAGACTCAGTGCTAAATACTGGGCTCAAATTCCCTCAAACATGTCTAGTAGACACTCAGTATGTCCAAAATGGAACTCATCTTTCCCTCTGCATCTGAACTTCCCTATTACTGCAGAGGGCAACACCATCCTCCCAGGCCCTCAGGCTCCTAACCTAGGAGACATCCTAGACTCCTCACTGTCTCTTACCTCCTATGTCCAATCTGTTGCCGAGGGCTATTGATTTCATTTTTGAAACAACTCTCCAATATGCTCCCTTCTCTCCCCTGACACTGCTCCTACCCTAGTACAGGCCCTCATCACCAAATTCCTGGATTAGAAATCTCATACTGTTGAGGTTTAGGGCTT
The DNA here is from genome assembly GCF_028583685.1 of Petaurus breviceps papuanus. Lineage (NCBI taxonomy): Eukaryota > Metazoa > Chordata > Mammalia > Diprotodontia > Petauridae > Petaurus > Petaurus breviceps. The sequence goes on along the minus strand of NW_027187376.1, from coordinate 12,726,785 downwards.
TAAGGGTGCTCAAGACCCCAAAATACCAACACATCGGGTCCTGCCGAATGAATTTGACTCAAGCCTTTTCTCAGCCAAAGTAAAACAAAGTTTATTAAAGATTCACCATAATGGGCAGACTCTAAAGGAGCATAAGTATTTGTGATGCTTGTATTGGATGAGCAGGCCAAAATAATCTGATACAGACTGAGTTTGAGCTAGATTAATCTCAGCACCTTCATGGAGGCAGGATGGATCTTATATACAGAAAGACTGTGGGAGGGTTCTAGAGGTGGTCTAGAGGAATGTTTGGGAAGGTCTTGAGGAGGAGTCTAAGGAGGATCTTGAGAAACTGAGGTCAGATCCAGCAATGGGATTAAGAATGGGAAATAACTGAAGACTACCTGGAGATGACAGACAATGGAGGGCTAGGCTAGTTTAAGGGTAACAGATTTGGGTAAAGATATTTTGAAAGGATCAAGGGTGGAAAGTAGCTGGACAGTTGAGGGATAGGCTAGGTTAAGAGTAACTGATTTGGGCCTAGCTATAAAGAAAGGCTTATGGCCTCAGGCAAATGCCTCAAGTAGGAAGATTCAATCAGAGTTCAAGGGGGTTTCCCAGAGCCTGTACTCCATCAATACTACTTAATCCATCCTTCATTCAGCCACTAAAGTTGATTTTCCTAAAGCATGGGTCCAATCATGTCACACACCCAACCCCAATAAACTCCTCTCTATTGCCCCCAGGAACAAATACAAAATACTCTCTTTGTCATTAAAATCCTTCATAATATAGAGCCCTCCTACCTTTCCAGTCTTCCTTCACCTTACTCTCCAACACACATTCTTCTATCCAGTTACACAGGCCTCCATCAACTAGACACTCCATCTTTCAGGACTGGGAAGCTTCTCTGGGTGTCTCCTGTGCCTGAAATGTTCCCCTTCTTCTGCTTTGACTATAGACCTCCCTGGCTCCCTTGAAGTCCCAACTAAAAGCCCATCTTTTACTGGAAGTCTTCCTCAACCCCTCCGAATTCTAAAGCCTTCCCTCTGTTCATTGTTTCCTAATTATCCTGTATATATATCTTGCTTGTTGTCTCTCCCGTTGGAAGGCAAAAGCTGTCTTTCTTTTGTAGATACTTAATAAGTTTTATTGAATTAAACTGGCGTCTATGAATTTTTTAACGTGATTATAGCATTTCAATATAAGAGATTTCCTTTGTAATCTTATGTATTTTGTTCTATACATTTAAAAAACATTATTCTGAGAAGGAGTTGATAGGCTTCACCAGACTTCAGTCAAAGAGGTCCACAGCGCACAAAAAAGGCTAAGAATCCTTGATCTAAGAGACAGTCTAGTCAAAATCTTATTTTGTATTTGGGGAGACTGAGGTTTCATCACCATAATGATGATGATAATTATAATAGGTAGCATTTATACAGCACTTTATGGTTTATAAGCACTTTACATATCTCATTTTATTTAATTCTCACTAGAAAGGTAGGTGCTATTGCTATCCTTAATTTACAAGGGAGGAAATTGAGTGTCAAAGAGGGTGACTTGTCACCTAACTATTGGGTGTCAGGGGAAGTATTTAAACTCAAGTCCTACTGACCTCATGTCCAGCACTCTGTTGTGCCACCTAGCTGCATGATCCTATGGAGAAGACTTCTTTAAATGATTTACGGTGAATAAATATAATTTTTTGTTTTAAGATATGGTAAATATTAGGGGTTTCAAAACTAAGTAACGTACAAATTTTATTTTTTCCCTTTATCTCATTCATTTGATCTTATTCTCTTTTTAGACTTTTTTTTTTTGGAGGGGGGAAGGCAGGGCAATTGGAGTTAAGTGACTTGCCCAAGCTCACATGGCTAGTAAGTGTTAAGTGTCTGAGGTACATTTGAACTCAGGTCTTCCTAACTTCAGGGCCGATGCTCTATTCACCATGCCACCTAGCCACCCCTATTTGATCTTATTTTTACTCTAAAATTAATTTAAAGTTTATGTAGTTTTTTAAAACATGATGACATTTTAAAGTCACTACATGTTATAACCTCTCCCCCATCATAAATACAATTTAAAGGCAATTTGTGTGGAAGGAAATTATTATTAAGTTTATTTTTAAAACAACAATGTAGTTGTTTTTAAAAACTGTTTCAGGGAACAAGTTTTAAAGACTGAAAAACCCTGACTGATAGCCTTCATCTTTGCCCTCTAGTCCTTTCTGATTCCCACCCTGCTGGTGTCTCCACCCTGGCCACTTCCTACTTCTCACTCAGCACATGTGTCCTTGGCCAGGCCTTTCCCAGAAGGGCTGGACCAATGGCTGGAAGGGATAGCCAGCATTCATTTAACTAGCCCTTTGTCCTACACCTACCTACCAATGTTAGCTTACAGAAATGAAAATTTGAAGCCAAATTTTAACCTAAAATAATCATCTTAGGGAACTCTTGGGGAATATCTAGCAGTATTTAAACTATGTTAAATTATTGTGTATTTTAGGACCAAACTAACTTATTGCTAGGCTAAGTTACATGGGCATATTGCAAATGAAATTAATTACAAATTATGAGCACCCAACGAATATGGGAGTTGGACTCTAAGGTCCCTTATAGCTTTGAGATTCTGTGAGTCTATAAAACCTTAAAACAGAATATTTTATAGTCTTAGGAAGCAATAAATGACTAGTGCTAACATGCAAGATCATAATATAATTTTTATCAGACTGTGACAAAAGCCGCCACACATTAGTAATAATGTTATTGCTAATAAATTCCAGTGTCTATGATGTGTTAGGTTGTTTTCCCATCTCTAGTAAAGTAGCAAAGTGGTGTTTATCTTTTCATTCTGTCTTCCCAAAGATTTATAACTTTCATTCCTATAATTTTTGCATGTCCCCATGCTTCAGCTGTGCTGATTTTATTGTTATATAGAAGACTTGTCCTAAGAGTCATCAGCCTATGGAGAAGTGATAAATGGGCACTGCAAAGCATTGAGTTCATGTGAAAATCCATATAGATGCACTTCATGAGCAACAGAGACAAGATTTATGATAGGAGAGCCAGTGGTGAGCATGAGAACTCTAGGAAAGAGAAAACAAGTCCTGAATCAATATGGGAATGAGAGATCAGACAGGATTTCAGAATTCTTATGGGATCAAGAAGATCTGGGTTTGCAAGCTTGGTTTCATCTCTGTGATTTGGGCAACTTAACACACTTTCATTTTCCTCACTGTCATGGAATGATAATAATAGCCACCTCTCCCTTCCTTTTTGGGATGTGCTAAGGATAAATGAGATAACAGATGTCAAAGTCATTTAGAACAAGGCACTTAGAGAAATCTGGGTGCTGTCATACCCAGAAAAAAACTGCACATTTGATGTTTATTTTCAAAAAAGGCAGAGTGGTCCAGTGGAATGGACCTTGGATTTGAAGTCTTAAACCTGCCTCTGACATTTATTTACTATCTGTGCAACTTTTAAAATCTTCTCTCCTTTCAGGACCTCAGTTTCCTCATATGTAAAATGAGCCTGTTGGGCTAGAGAGCTTCAAAGGCCCCTTCAAGCTCTAATCTATAATCTTAAAATCATTCTCTGGTATGTCTGTTTTTTTTTTTTAATTAGACCTCTTATGTTATTGACGTAGGTAACATTAAGTAAAGAAAATCGCTCTACCAATGCAGATTAGCACTTTTTCTTCAGCTTCTACTGGTAGAGAAAGCAGAAGCAAAGGGAGGAGAAGGGGAAATGTTCTAACCTATGCGTACTCAGATCCAGAGGGCAGAGCAGAGTGTGGGGCCTGAAGGAAAGGATGTGGGAAACTAGGCAAGGGCTATTTCTCTCCCCTAAAGATTCCTAGGGAGCAGAGACATGACCTGGCTGAGGTTCCTGCCTCCCAATGAGAGGAGGCTAAAACCACCCAGCAGTCTATCTTCAGGGGCCTAGGAATGAGTAGAGGGATAAGAATGAACAGGTAATATAAGAAAATGGTGGAAACAATAAATTATCAAGAAAAAAAATGAATAAAACCTTAGTGTACACATAGATAAACCAGCAGATAATGTACAAAAAACGAGGGGGGAGGGATAAGTAAAGTCTCAAAAAGAAATAAAAAGCATGTTAAACAAGTATTGTGATGTGAAAGAAAGTGAACAAATATTCCCTAGTGAAAGATATGATCCTGTGGATTCAGAAATCCAGATGTTAATGTTAAAGAACAATTGCAAGAAATTCCAGAATGGTTCAGAAGTAAAATAAAATTCATAAAAGCAGAAACTAGGAATAAATTTAGATCTGATAATAAAACTTTCAATACATAAGTAGAAACAATCAGAAGAGCAGGAAAATTGAACACATGGGAGAGAATTTCTCTGAAAAAAAGTAGAAGTTGTGAGCAAATAACAGATGTGGAATACAAAAATACTGAAGTGAAGGAAAATTTGGCAAAAGAGAGGCAAAAGGCAACAACATTCAAAGAACCAACACTTGACTTACTTGCCAAATGGAGTAAGAAAAGGCCGCCAGAGACAACAGCAGTTTAGAATATAGTCACTATAAAATCTTATGGAGAATATGATGGAAGATTATGAGCAGTATTGCCTCATAAAACAAAGAAAAGCAGTGGAGGTAAAACCCAATTTAAAGAAAGCTAGGTTTGAGACCCAAATGTTATTGATGCAGATAAAAATAACAACCAGGTAGACAACTATCCTGAGGCTGTGTTTTGTTTTTGTTCAGTCCTGTCCAACTCTTTAAGACCCTGTGGACCACACTATCCATGGGGTTTTCTTGCTAAGTTCCTGGAGTCATTTGCCATTTCCTTCTCCAGTGGATGAAGGCAAACAGAGGTTAAGTGACTTGCCCAGGGTCACACAACTAGTCTCAGTTCTTCCTGATTCCAGGCCCAGCACTCTATCCACTGTCTCCTCAGACTATGCTTACCGAAAGTCACCTCCCTTCCTTTCCCCCTTCTCTTTCCTAGTTCTCCTTTCTCTTCCCTCTTTTCAATGTAGAAGTACCAAACAGACATGGAAGAATTAAAAACTAGGAAATGCAGATTTGCAAAAGGATTATGCTACTTTATCCAAGATAGGAATTCTAAACCTGGAATCCACAGACCCATAGGGTTGTGTATAGATTTCCAGGGGGCCTGTGAACTTGGATGAGAAAAAAGAATTACATTTTATTTTTATTAACCTCAAACTGAAATTTAACATTTCCTTTAATTATTTTCATTATTATTCTAATCCCAAAGGGGTCCATGACCCACAAAAGGTTAATAATTGTTGCTCTAGGGAATCATTAACATCCTGGGACCCTGGAGAGGGCTCAGAGAAAGAGGAGTCCAGTTCAACTTCCTAATAGAACATCTAAATAAATATAACATGGTTTTTTTTCTAAAATATGTTGCAGTAAAGTTAAGCTATGCTTTAGAATTACTCATCAGAAATATCATGGATAACATTTAAAATAAGTCCATTTTTCTGCTTGTCATAGGTAAGGACTTCACTATACATTTTCAGTTTTAGGACACATTTTGAGGAAGGTCCAGGTGTCTTGAGAAGGCTCAGGAAACACTGTAAAAATGGCCTAGTGTAGACCACAGAATAGGAAGAAGATTATTAAGGAACTAAGGTTATTAAGTCAAAAAAGAAGAATGAGTGGGGTGGGGGGGAATGTGATAGTGCTGTAAAAATACCTTTGGAGTTATTCATGGTGATCACTGAGGGAAAGAGTACTGGGTTTAGGCTGAAACAAAGGAGGTTTGAATTAAAGTTGGGAGAACATTTTTGAATGATTATTTAGCATTTTGAAAACATTTGCCTACAAGAGAACTGGAATCTCACTTATTTGAATCTATTAGGGATTGATGACTATCTGACTGCAAACTGTTACCTTTAACTGGAACACCCCTTCATTATCTCTTTTTATACCAACAGATACTTATCTGTCAATAAATCAGTAGTGATTTATTAAGCACCTACTATGTGCTGGGCACTTGGGATACAAATACAAAGAATCAAACATTCTCTAATGGGGGAGACGACAAATACACATATAGAATGTAGACAGAATAAATATAAAATTAATCGATATGAATATACAAAAAGTAGTTCAATACAAAGGTAGTTTGGGAGGGAGCATACCAATGGATAGGGGAATTGGTAATGACTTCTTTTACATAAGATGGGGTTTGAAGTGGGTCTTAAAGGAAGGGAGGGCATACATTCCAGGCGTGAGGGACAATTGGTGGGAGATGTGGAGATAGGAGTTAGGATGTTGTGTGAGGGATAGAGAGAAGGTCAGTTTGAATAGAGGGAGGATAATGTCCATAGAAGCTACAAAGACAAGCTGAGGCCAGGCTGTGTAGGGTTTTAAAAGCTAAACAGAGGAGTTTATATTTGATCCTAGAGGTAATAGGAAGCCTCTGGAGCTGGTTGCGTAGGAGAGTCACATGGGCAGATCTGTTTTTAAGGAAAATTTCTTTGGCAGCACTGTGTAGGATGAACTGGAGTGAAAAGAAACTTGAGACAGTGAAACCAATGAGGAGGCTGGTCAATGATCTAGGCAAGAAGTGATGAGGGCCTAAACAAAGTGGGTAGCTAGGTGAGCAAGGTGTTGCATCCTGTAAGACTGAACTCCAATGGTACTTTCTTGTGGAAGCCTTGCCTGACACCTTCCCACTTCTCCTTGGTAGCAGTCTTCCCTTTTATACTTCACATAAGTCAATTCAATTCAATTCAACAAGCATTTATAAAGTCCCTACCTTGTACAAGGCCCTGCCTGATACAAAGAGGAAAGCAGTTCAGTCCTGGCCATCAAGAAACTCATATTCAAACGGAGAAATGTAAAGTAGAAGAAGTAAGTGTGAAGTCATTTCAAGAGGGTTTGGGGAAAAGAAATCCAGGCCTATCTTTTCTGAGGAGGTATCTTGGAAGAAAGATAAGGATTTAAGGATTCTGAGAGGAAGAGATAAGAAGGTTTTGCTTTCCAGCTACTGGAGATTGCTAAGACCAGAGCACCTAGGTAGAAGATGGAATATCAATTTGGGGAAACAGTAAGCTATTAGTGCAAATAAGGATAGAAAAGTAGTTTTGAGCCAGATGAATCAATCAACCAGCATTTATTAAGCCTTTACTATGTGCCAGGTACTGTGATTTATACAAAGTTTTAAAAGCCAGGATGAAAAGCTTGTATTTTATCTGAGAGACAAAAGGAAGTCAATGGAGGCTTTCAAGCAGGAGAGTAATAGTCTGAAGGGCCTGGTTTAGATTCTTGAATCCTTGATTTTCATCGATTGTGAGCTGTCGTGAAGTTTTAAACCAAATAGCAGGCCTTATTTGGTTGATGTAACATGGATTGATCTGGGCCCAGTCTCTCAGAGCTAGACTTGGCACATCTCCTCCCCACTCCTTTCAGGGTTCTCAGGTACTCTGAGATGTTTAGAGTGTCTCTTTCCCCTGCCATCAGCTCTAGCCCACTTTGGCTGCATTCATCCCTCTCCTTACCACCCACTGATGAAGGCATCAGCAACTAGCACCCTAGTTCCACTTAACACTGGGTAGCTTCTATAAAGGTATAGCCAGAAAAAAAAGAAGAAGCATTTCCCCTAAAACCTCAGGGGCATAATCTGTTCTATACTACCTGGGAGGTTGTATGGGGATTAGGGTCAAAATTTAGCTCAATTTCTACATAGCATTCTGGTCTCAGCTACCACTCAACTGGGTTCCTGAAGTTCACTCTCCAAAATCATCCCTTGCTTCTCAAGGGATCAGTGCTGTGCTGACTTTGAAACCCAAATTATGGAATGAAGGAATGCAAAGGAAAGCTCCATTTTCTTCATACCTTAGGATGTTGATGTCCATAACTCTGGAACAATGGTGAGCCCAGGAACCCTCCGAACCTTTCCAATGACTCCCTTCACTTGTCATTGGGCTCCCCAAGAGCCAAGAGAGTATAATTAAAGCTCACAGAACACTTTTAATGCTTCTGCAACCAAAGGGCCTCCTCTTCCACCGATTACAGAATGTCTACTCACACTCAAAGTCTATTTTTTCAAGGTACTTTCTTATATATTATCAAAATTCTCCCAGAAGCAACTTCCGAGCATCCCTTCTGTGGAGAGATGCCATCTCAGGGGGTCTGGACATAATCCAGACACTCATTACACTTATAATTCATGAGTAAATCAATTAATTTTAAAAGCTTATATGTGAATATGAAGGGTATCAACCTCAAGCTCTTTCATATTGAGGATAAAGAAATTTCATAAAGTTCAGGTGCCTACTCCATTCAAAAAGCAGCCTGCTTAGTGGAACTATGATTGGAAAAAGGAAAACCCAGTCTTGAACTGCCATAGAATCTTATGAGTTATTGAAGCTACTTCAGATGAAAATTGATTTACTTATAAACATAGATCAGATGAGATGATATTTGTAAAGTGCTTCGTAAAGTGCTATAAAAATGTTAGCTATTATTATTGAAAATAATGATTTATGTCATTGAATATTTCTGTACCAAATCATTCTGGTAGCTAAAGTAACCTTGGAGTCCCTTTCAACGTTGCTTACTCCTAATTTATTCTGTAATTTGATAGAAATCTCATGGTAAATTCATAAGATCCTACCTTTAGAGAGGAACCTGTGAGGTCATCTATATAGTCCAAACCTCTCTTTGGATATCTAGTTCAAAATCTTGTTACAGATGAAGAATCTGAGTCTCAAAGAGGTTGAGTGATTGCTCAAAGTCATACAGGAATAAATAGCAGGATTGAACCTCAAACTCAAGATTTTACTCCAAATCCAACACTTTCCACTCTATCATATGATCTCCCCTAATAATAGGCTTTGCAAATTTTGCTGCAAAAATATCTACCCAACCAAAAATGCTTGATCATCTCGACTTGTGAAATCATCAGTATCTCCATTACCCCTCCAACTGTGTACCATGACAAAGACGGAAGGAAGGAAGGAAGGAAGGAAATAAGCATTTATTGAGCACCTACTATGTGCCATACACTGTGGTAAGCACTTTACAGACATCATCTTATTTGATAGTCACAACAACCCTGGCAGATAGGTGCTATTATTGTCTTCATTTTACATTTGAGGAAACTGAGGAAGACAGATTAAATGACTTGCTCAGGGTCACACAGCTAGTAAGTATATGGGGTCATATCCGAACTCAGATCCTCCCAACTCTAGGCCTAGATTCTATCCACTGATAGCACTAATACAAGCTCATCCTTCAGTCAGACCAACAGAATACTCACAGAAATACAAATTCTCAAGAAAACTTTAAAAATTAAAGTAAGTTGAGCTTAGCTTATTAAAGCTGATGACTGATGGAATTCAGGGCCTGAATAGACAAGCACTTCTGTTCTGCATACCTGTGCTAGCCTTCTTCAGTAGCAGGAAGACAGTTAAAAAGTCATCAGACGAAAAGCTGGTAATATGATAAAGAAGAACAGGCAAATGTAAAAGGCAAAGGCAGAGTTTTTAATGTCAGCATTCCCTCTCCATATGCTCTCACTGCCTTCTTGATCATTAAATATGAGCATATGCAGGGACTTATGCACTATGGGATGTTTGAATCCTGTGTAAGGGAACATGTCAGATGGAGTAGTTGGTTTGGAATAGATGAAGACAACTCAGAGGCAGCATAACAAAATTACTGAGCTGGATGAAAGAACTGAACTGCCTTTAAGTCTCATCTCCTGTTATTTCCCTTTAAAAGTCTGTACTTTGAGGACATAGAACTACCCCCACTCCCATCCCCCTACCAAATCTCTCCAGGTTCTCACTGTCTTGACAGGATTCCCTTCCTCCACTCCATGTGTACACATGCTAGTAGATTGGTATAATTCTCCAAAGGTGTGGCCATGCAACTATAACTCATTTTCAGAATCCTATGGGTATGTCTGTTGCAAGTGAAATATATATATACACTAATAACTATAGCTCCTGAGTCCCCACCAGTGTGCTTCTCTTTTACCCTAACTGATTACAATGACACCATTAACTCTTTTTTAAAAAGTAGATTGGAATTGATATCTTATTTTTACATCACTTATACTGCTTCCCCCCCACCCATCTTTTCTTTCCTAGCCTCCCAAAGAGCCATCATTTGCAACAAAGTTTTCTAAATAAAAAAGAAGGATGGGAGAAAAAAATCACCAAAATGGTTCACATAATGTCAAAAAACTGACTTTATATGTAATGTTCTACATCCAAGGAACCTTCCCACCAACCTTCTTGAAATGAGTGGAGTGAGGTGTCTCTTCATACTTAGTTTTTGGGGGGTCAAACTTGTTCTTTTTTTCTTTTTTTTTTTTTTAAGCAATCGGGGTTAAGTAACTTGCTCAAGGTTACACAGCCAGTTATTTCTGGGTGTGGTGCTAAGTATCTGAGCCCGGATTCGATCCCCAGGTCATCCCAACACTGGAGCCAGTGCTCTTACTTGCTGAGCCACCTGGCTGCCCCGCAAACTTGTTCTTAATAATTTTGAAACATTAATCTTCAATTATTTTGTAGTGGTTGTTGTTTCTATCTGCACTTTTATGGTCATTGTAGGTACTCTTTTTTCAGTTCTGTTTATTCTGCATCAAATCATGGAAATTTTTCTAGGCTTCCCTGTATTTATCATAGTATTTCTTATAATAAATTAATATCCCATTACACTAATGTACTACAATTAATTTAGCTATTCCCCAATGTTTCCAGTTCTTTGCTATCACAAAAAAAGTGTTGTTATAAATATTTTGGTGTATGTGGAGCCTTTCTTTTTATCAATGAACTATTTAGGACATATACCTAATAGTGAATTCTCGGTGTCAGAGGGTAAAGAATATTTACCTACTTTATTTGCATTATTCCAAATTGATTTCCAAAATGGTTGTGCTAATTCACAGTCCCACCAATAATGCATTAGTATGCTTGTTTTTCTATACCCCCTTCAACATTGACTATTCCCATCTTTTGTCATTTTTGTCAATTATCTGGGTTTGGGGTAAAACTTTGTTTTGACTTGCATTTCTCTTATTATCATTAATTTGAAGAATTTTTAAAAATTTTAAAACTTGAATACAAAAGAAGAAAAGAAAATGTACACAAAACATAATAGAAGATTTAATATAAAGCAATAAATTTCCATTTCAAAAAAACCTATATAATAAATTCTACACATTATTTTCAAAGCAGTCCATCATCTCTTTGCTTCCTTGTTGATTTTATTTTGTCCTCTGTTATGCATTTTTTACTTTATTTTTTCCCCTTCCTCCCCCACAGCCCCAAGAAAGCTACAATTAAGTTTGAAGACAGATAGATAGATATACACATATACATATATACAAATACATACATGCATCTATACACATATATACATATACATAGATATCTATAAACATACACTCAAATGCATATATGTAAGACTGTATTATTCTTATTTCTACTTGGCATCTATTTCTCTGAAGGTGGATAGCATCTTCCCTCATGAGTCCAAGTCTTTCCATATTTTTCTAAATCTACTAGCTCACCATTTCCTATACTACCACAATATTCCAACTCAGTTACATTCTATCTGAAGGATTGACTATGAGAGTTTCCCCCCCCAATTTTCTGCATTTCCCCTATTCTTGGCTACATAGGTTTTATTTATACAGGAAATTTTTAATTTAAAATAATCAAAATTATCCATTTTACACTTCAACACTGCTCTTACCTTATAATATGGTTTAAGGTCTGATACTACTTCACATGTTTTCCCTCTGGTTTCCTTGAAGTTCCTGACTCTGCTCTTCCAGATGAATGCTGTTATTATTTTTTTTCTGACTCAGTAAGTTTTTTTTTTTTTAGTAATTTGATTGGGATGGAATTACAAAAATAGATTAGTTAAAATAGTCATTTTTTTATAGTATTAGCTTTACCTAGCCATGCACAATAAATATTACTTCAGTCATTTGGATCTAACTTCATTTGTATAAAAGGTGTTTTGTGTTTATACTTGTATAGTTCCTGTGTCTGTTTTGGCAAGTATACTCTCTTTTTTCATACTCTTTAGTTATTTTATATGGTCTAAAACTATTGAATTATATGGTTGAAATATAGTATAGTTTGCCTATTTTTCTCTTTTGATTAAATCTATTTTAGCTTTAAATTCATTTGAGATGATGATTATTATCCCTGCTTTTTTACATAATAAATATTACTCCTGACCTTTATTTAAGTTTGTATGTATCTCTAATTTTTATAGCATTTCTTGAAAGAAACATACTGTTGAATTCAAATTTTTAATCTGTTATCAGTTTCCATTTTATGCGTGAATTCTTCCCACACATATTTTAAACTATAATTACTAATTGTATAATTTCCTCCTTCCTATTTCCCTCACTATCCTTCTTACCCTATTCCTATCCCTCTTCACTTCTCTACTTTACTTCTACCTGCTACCTTGCCCTCCTATTCCTTAACTTACCCCACCTCCAAGAATCCCTCCCTTATCCTCTCCCTCCACCCTATCCCTTTACCCTCTTATTCCTTTCTGAATTTAGATTTTTATACCCTTCTAAATATATATGTTATTTCCTCTTTATCCCATTCCCATTAATCTACATACCTTTCCATACCCCCTCCCCTTATCCTATTTCCTATCCCTCTCTTATCTTCTTCCCCTCCCTATTCCCTTACCCTCTTATTTCTTTTTGGAGAGGGAAAGGTAGGGCAATTGGGGTTAAGTGACTTGCCCATGGTCACATGGCTAGTTTTTTGTGTTAAATGTCTGATTTGAACTCAGGTCCTCCTGACTCCAGGGCCAGTGCTCTATTCACTGCACCACCTAGCCACCCCTCTTACCCTCTCATTTCAAAACAATCTGGTACTGGCTAACAAATAGAGCGTTATATCAGTGGGGTAGGTTAGGTACACAGTACACAGTTGTAAATGACCACAGTAATCTAGTGTTTGATAAAGGCAAAGATCCAAGCTTTGGGTACAAGAACTCACTATCTGACAAACTACTGGAAAAACTGGAAAACAATTTGGCAGAAACTAGGTATAGACCAACATCTTACACTATAGACCAAGATAAGGTCCAAATGGGTACATGATTTAGACAAAAGGGGTGATATTATCATAAGTAGAGTAGAAGAATGTCAAATAATTTGCCTGTCAGATCTATGAATAAAGGAAGTATTTGTGACCAAACAAGAGACAGAGAGCATTATGAGATATAAAATGGATGATTTTTATTATATTAAATTTAAAAGTTTTGTACAAACAAAACCAATGCAGCCAAGATGAGAAAGAAAGCAGAAAGCTGGGAAAAATTTTTTTATAGCAAGTGTCTTTGACAAAGACCTAATTTCTCCAATATAGAGAACTGAGTCAAATTTATAAGAATACAAATTATTCTTCTATTGATAAATGGTCAAAGGATATGAAGGATATGAACAAGCAGTTTTCAGATGAAGAAATCAAAGCTATCTATAGTCATATAAAAAATGTCCTATATCACTACTGATTAGAGAAATGTAAACTAAAACAACTATGAGGTACCAGATCATACCTATCAGATACCTAATAGGACAGAAAGGGAAAATTACAAATGTTGGAGGGGATGTGGGAAAATTGGGATACTAATATTAAACTGTTGTGGAATTGTGAACTGATCCAACTATTCTGGAGAACAATTTGGAACTATGCCCAAAGGGCTATAAAACTGCATACCCTTTGACCCAGTAAAATCACTACTAGGTGTGTATACCAGAGAGATTAAAAAAACAAAAAAGGAAAAGAATCTATTTGTATGAAATATTTATAGCAGCTCTTTTTGTGGTGGCAAAGAATTGGAAATTAAGGGATGCCCATCAATTGGGGAATGGCCGAACAAGTTGCAGTATATGATTGTAATGGAATAGTATTGTACTATAAGAAATATGAGTAGGATGTTTTCAGAAAAACCTGGAAAGACTTACATGAACCTATGCATAGTGAAGTGAGTAGAACCAGAACATTGTACACAGTAACAGCAATAATGTACAATGATCAACTGTGAATGACTTAGCTATTCTCAGCAATACAATGATCCAAGACAATTCCAAAGGACTTATGATAAAAAAAAGTCTGAATACAGATTGAAGCATTCCACTTTTTTTTCACTTTTTTGTCTGTGTTTTCTTTCACATGACTAATATAGAAATGTTTTGCATGATTGCGCATAACCTATATCAAGTTTCTTGCCATCTCAAAGAAGGGGAAGGGAAGAGAGGGGAAGAGTTAAGGAATTTAGAACTCAAAATCTTAAACTATGAATGTTAAAAATCGCTTTTACATATGATTGAGAAAAATAAAATATTCAAGAAAAGAAAAAAATAGAAAAAGAACAAAATAAAATAACATTGAAAATGTCATACAATCAAATATATTTTCTCTCTTCTAATTGCCTCTGTCTCTTTTAGGTTAAGAATTTGTCTCCTGCCCCTAGATGTAAAAACTATATGACCTGCTTCTATTCTAAATTTTTAACGATATGATCTTTAATATTCAGGCCATATATCCATTTTGAATTTACTAGGAATATAATCTAGGATGTCGGGCTAAGTCCAGTTTCTTCCAGGCTGCTTTCTAGTTTTCCTTGAAGTTCTTATCTAACAGGAAATTCTTTCCTAGGTAACTATGTTTTCAAGTTTATTGAACACTGGGTTATTAAGATACCACTAACTCTTAATCATCAAAGGTAATTAACCAAGAAGGCAAAAGAAGGAACAATAGAAATGTAACTATCTACTCATAAACCCAGGTCACACTCTCCCACCAGTGCACGCTGTGGCCATGGAAGGAGGCTGAGAGTGGACACAAACTTACAGACAGAAGGAAACCTAGTAGTGAAAGCCATGAGCAAGGGAACCCATGTACCTGGGCCTAACAACCCTAGACTGAGTCCCTGGATGTCTGTGGTCTGTTTAGGGAACAGTGAGGCTGCTCCTCCTTCTCATCTTTGCTGAAAATGCTTCTTTGATACTCTCAGGGCAATGAAGCAACATTAAGCCCTTTTAGCCTGTGAAGTCTTCAGAGCTTTCCAGATCTATTCCTTCTTCCTCTCCTAGATTTAGTCTTTTTTATTAAGTAAAAAGGTCATTCTCTGCCTCATTTCTTACCTAGCCTTAATCACTGAATGGGCATTGCTTCTGTCAAACTGAGACTTGTAAAGACCTTAGTTTAAAAAAGGCCAAGGTCTCCCACTGCACTAGGGTCATCTGCAGTCATCCTGATCTATATCTTGCCTCTGGACCCAGATGGCTCCAGAAGAGAGAGTGAGGCTGGTAACTTTGCACAGCCCTCCCTCACTTAAATCCAATTCACTTGAATATCATGGCATCACCTCCCTGATGTCATGGTCCTCTTTGAGAAAAAGGCAGCATGCCACTCTTAGGGAAAAACAGTTCCCTTAATTCATAGGATCCTCAAAGCTATTCAGTTCTTCTCTCTATAGGCTTTGAGGGGATTTTTCCCTTTCAAGCCATACAGGGTAATGGAGGCAAATCTTTGAGGAACTTCCCCTCTCTCAAGTTGCAGATGACTCTAGAAAGCAAAGCAGCATTTCTCCAGCCAACTTTTCCCACAGAAGAGGCTGCTTTCTCCAGCCAGCTCCAAACAGGTCAGCTCCCCAAGTCAACTTCAGAGCCTGCTTTTCTCTACACAGGTGTGTTCAGTTCTATCCAGCCTTTCTGTTCTGTTAGTGTGTCCATTGCCTTGTCTCCTGGCATCTCAGCTCTGGCTTCCATGTTCTGTCTTCTGTAAGCAGCTTTTTCTCAACACCTTCTCAAGGCCCTCCTGCCTCTTGTCATGTGTAGGGTCTCATCTCTCTCTTGGCTTGAAAACCCCTAACTTCACATTTCTGTGAAATAATGCAACTACTTAATATACAATTTTCCCCCAGAGTTCCCAAACAGTTCTTTGGTTCGGAATTTCCCCAAAATAAATGCCAAAGTCATGAAAAGTCAGATTAAAATTAGCTGCTGGGCCACAATGCACTTTAGCTGGATCCTATCTCAGTCAGCATTTTTGGTCTTTGCTTTAATTTTTAAATTCAATTTTATTTTCAGCTCTGCATTCTCTCCCTCTTACCCGCTTCCCCCCCCCCCCCCCTTTTCCATTAAAAAAACAAGAAAACAAAATCCCCGTTACAAACATGGTATTTTTCAATCATGTCTGATTCTTCATGACCACATTTGGGGTTTCCTTGGCAAAGATACTGGGATGGTTTGCCATTTCCATCTCCAGCTCATTTTATAGATGAGGAAACTAAGACAAAACAGGGTTAAGTGGTTTGCCCAGGGTCACACAGCTAATGAGTGTCTGAGGCCAGATTTGAACTCAGGAAGATGAATCTTTCCAACTCTTTGTCTGGTACTCTATCCGATGCTCCACCTACCTGCCCTAACAAACAAGTATGGTCAAGCAAAACAAGTTCCTGCATTGACCAGATCCAAAGAAAAAAGAAATAAGGTTTCAGTCTGCACTCTTGAGTCTTTCACTTCACTATCAGAAGACTCAGTAATTTTGTCGCTTTTGCTTGAGTCCCTCTCAGTACTTTTATCTGGGGGATTGTTTTCTCTCAGGTCCTCAGAACTGTCTGTATGTCTCCACAAGCTCCTTTTCTTTATGTTTGTCTCATACAAACATTCTTTTTTTTGCTTTTTGGAGGGGGGAAGGCAGGGCAATTGGGGTTGACTTGCCCAAAGTCACATGGCTAGTAATTGTGTTAAGTGCCTGAGGCTGGATCCAAACCCAGGTCCTCCTGACTCCAGGGCCTGTTTGCTCTGCTCACTGAGCCACCTAGTCGCCCCTGGACTTTATTTCTTTTTTAAATCACAGTCATTTCTGGAAATACTCTTCCACCTCTTTTCTTTTGACAAAAATAAGCCCTTACCCTTGTAACAGAGAAAAACAGTTAAGGAAAAACACCCAAAGCAGCTGCCCCATCTGACAACGCATCCATCTTTCTGTCCAAGTCGTCATCTTCAAATCTGTTGAAATGGAGGCATATTTCATTATCTTCTTTCTAGGACCATCATGGCTTTTCATTTACTCAGTTTGGCTTCTATTTAGCGATCTGTTCTTTCACATTGTATTTCATCATGCATACTATTCTTTTGGTTTTGAACATAGCATTTTTCATCAGTTCATGTGTATCTTTCAAGGTTTTCAAATTGATTTCTCATGTTCATCATTTCTTACTATACAGTAATATTCCATTACATCATTTGCTACAATTCATTCAGTTGCTATCAATTGTTTTGTTTCCATTTCTTTGATACCACAAACTACTGCTATGCTATGACAGATAATACATATATATGCAAAAAATTAAATAAATATAAATGGTTATAGGCAAGGATAATTGGAACAACCTAACAATATTAAATTGAAAGCTATAAAATAATTTTTCCAATAGTTATGAAAAGGAAACACAAAATTAACAAGAGGAAAAACTTAGCAGCTGTTGAGATCTTAAATTATGGAAGTACAAAATCCTCAGAGATTCTACCACTTCCCCTATGACATAAGCCTTTGAGAACTACAGATTTGAACAAATGACTGCAAATTATGAAACAGAGAGCTTCAGTGGGAGCAGAATATAGCAGTATAGTCCACAGATAGCTACCCTTCCAACAAAGGTTGGCTATGGCAGACCCTGAATCACGATAGGAAAGGTAATGATAAGGTGTAGTCTTCCACTCGTTTGCTAAATGTTGTTGCAGGAATCCTTAGATGGTAAGATATTCCTAGCCTGCTACTCATTTCTGATTCTCTGTGAAGGGTCAATCTCTCCATGTTTATGTTTCTCTTTTTCTGGGATATGATTCATTTCAACATCTATGTATACATGGTTAATACGGAAATACGTTTTACATGACTTCACATGTATAATGGGTACCACCATAGCCTTCCCAATTGATGGGGGAGGTTCTGGGGGAAAAAGAGAATGTAGAACTCAAATTTTTTTAAAGTAATGTTTAAAATAATTAAATAATTAATTTAAAAAATGATGAATAACAAACTAGATTTCCCCCAATGAACAAACCTGTCTTCTGGCAGTACACACCTAGCACTTCTATTTTTTTATAAAATAATTTGTATTGGTTTTCATATCACCTTCATTTCTAAATATATTTTAGCCTTTGCTTCTCCTCAGAGGGCCATCCTTTGAATCAAAATGAAAAGAAAAAAAAAGAGAGGAAAAAGAGTTCAATAAAACTAACCAATACATCAATTGAACCTTACAGTATATGCACTGTCCTATACCCATGTCCCCCACCTCTTCGAAGAAAGGAAGGATATGCCTTCTTTTGTTATTATTCTTTTCACTTACATTGTTGTAAGCATTTTTTTTCTGGTTTTCTTCCTTCACTTTGCATCAGTTCATATTCCTTTCTACTTTTCAAATCTTTATTCACTTGACAAATCCCAAAAGGTTAACTAGAGAATGCATGCTTCCATGTCCTGCTCCAAAACCAGTGGGGTTTTTTTTCATTCTACCATAAACCATATGCATTGGGCAGGTCACTTAACATCCCTGGTTCTCAATATGCATTGGTATACTAAGGAAGTTGGATTAGAGACAGTCTTCAGGTTCCTGTGAATGCTAGTTCCACTTTATGATCCCCATGAACTCTAAGTCCTGGAAAAATAGTGAAATCATACAGTAAGTGACCTAACGCATTTTTTCCATTTCTAACTCATGATTCAAAGTCTATAATTTAGTGGACATTGTCAGAAGTAGGAAAAGAGAAATCAGTATACTCCCATCTGAGCTAAGTGAATGTTAAAAAAAAAAAAGCATCATAATACATTGAAAGAAAGCCAATGACCTGACAGTACCATTGGAGATAAAAATCTGATTTCATCATCTTGTATTCTTTTTTGAAATATCAATTTTCTGAAGCTTTTAAAATCTTGTAACATAACTTTTTATTTTTAATTTTTTTATTTTACTAAAAGTAATTTGAATCATTTTTCAGTTATATAGAAGAATTAAAGACCAGTGTCTTAGAGCATTCTCTTTCAACATAAATATATTTGAATCACTGAGGCATTAAAATCTATATACAGTATCAGAGTGCCTCAGAGGTGATGATGATGATGATAATCATGATACCATAAAATTATTATAATTGCAAAATCTTAGAAATGAAATGGACTCCAGAGATCAGTCACCTAGCCCAAACCAAATTCAATCAGGAAATGTCCTCTACTACATGACTAATAGGTGGTAATCCAGGCTCTGATTGAAGTACTCCAGAGACACCTGTTATATGTTGTTGTCTTTGTTGTTGAGTCGTTTTCAGTTGTTTCTGACTCTTCCTAACCCCATTTGGAGTTTTCTTAGCAAAGATACTGGAATGGTTTGCCATTTCCTTTGTTAGCTCATTTTACTGATAAACTCAGGCAAACAGATAAGTGACTTGACCTGGGTTACACAGTTAGTAAGTAGCTGAGGCCAGATTTAAACTCAGGAAGATGAGTTTTCCTGACTTCAGGTCTGGCACTCTAACCACTGAGGCACTTAACTGCTCTTGCCTGGAATATGTAGATGTTTTAAAATGCTTGATTGAGTGGTAGATTTATGGGAAACTTGCTAACTACTGAGGGAGTTTCCTTCCTCCCTCCCTTCTTCCTTCTTTCCTTCCTTTCTTTTTTCCTTCCTTCCTTCCTTTGTCCCTACATCCCTTCCTCTCTTTCCTTCTCATCCTCCTTCCACAGCAGATTAATGTACATAATGTAAAATACTTTTCCATACTGGGCATATTGATAATTTGATGGTAAGCAATGATAGTTGCCTGAAAAATTAAGTTGTATAGTAACCAATTCTTGACATGATAGCCTAAGTCTTTGTTGTTCATGGAAACAAGTAGGAAATGTTCATATGACAAACTATGGGACAACTTTTTATTCCTCCCATTCAATAGAGACATAAATTTTAAAAGTAAACTATGTGACTTACTTAGCTATATAAATAAGTAGAGTTTTGGCTTTGTTGGGAATACGTGGACTCAAAACTGGAGGATTTATTTTGATCCAGCTTAAGTCATTTCCAGTGTAGAAGTTTCATTGAAGTCTGTCAAATCCATAGAAGTCAAGGTTTCAGACACCTGTACAGATCCTTTGACATGTGGCTGATGCTGTACCTGAAGTCTTAGTCTTAGGCCTTCATGCTTAAAACACATGCAGCTCCTAGGCATTTACCACCTGGTGTTTGGTATCAGTTCTCAAGTCAAATGAAAATGTCAAATGAAAATCATAATAGTCTAGGCTAAATGTCTATCCTTACTTTTAGAAGCATCAATCAACAAACATTTATTGTGCCAGGCACTGTGCTAAGTACTTGTATCAGCAATGCCATATTCACAATGCCTATAGAGATTACAAATATGCTGATATAATTATCTATCACAAAATACATCATGTTTGCCATATGGGGAAATAAACTAGAAAATTTATTAAGATACCAAAAGACTGAGTCCCAAAACCAGAAAGTGAAAGCCATCAGAGTAATTATGACATTGGCACAGGTAGATAAAGTAGAAAGCACCCACATTTTCAAGCCTTTAAAACAGAACAGGCTACCTCAGGCAAAGGTCCTCCTCTCCCCACTCACAGCAACCACCCAGTGTCCTGGAAGCGCGCTCCCAGCAGCTCCGGCCCCTGGCAGTGCTCAGCAGGAGTCCTTAGCAGAAAGTCCTTAGCAGTCCTAACTAAAAAAAAAAAAAGGGCTTTGCGCTGCCGCTGCCTCTGCTGCTGCCGCAACCGCAACCGCCACCAACCGCTGCCAGCCACCGCAGGACCGTTAGCTCGGCTTTCACTTTCTCTCGCTTTCCGCTTTCTCTTGCTCTGCTATGTCAGCACGTCCATGGGGCATGGAAGATCTTTAAATCCCATAACCCTTACAGTACTGGGGATAGAAAAAAGATGTATCTATCTATTCACTACCTTTTAGAAAAATTAGAGTAATTATGAATGTACGATGGTTATTTCTTTACTTCCAATGAAAAGAAATCTGCTAAAGCTAAAAGCATTACTATGACATATAATTCTCAGGGGGAGAAGTGCATATAAATAAAGAATACTAGCAGAAACATACTCATAGGGTTTCCTCCCCAAACAATTTGAAATATCATTTTAAGAAGTACCATAAGAATATATATATATATATATATACAATATATATTCAATGACTGCAACAAATATGAATTATTTTAGCAGTCATAGTTGCCAAAAAAAGATCCCAGAACATCCTTGTACATATGTTGTAATTATTCCATATTTTGTATGTATTTGTGTATGTCCATGTTGTCTCCCTGGTTAGAAGGTATGCCCCCTGTGGGCGAGAACTATTTCATTTTTGTCTTATATCCCCAGAACCTAGAACAGCACCTGACACATAGTAGATATTTAATAAAGGCTTGTTGATGATGATGTTTGGAAGCCAGAGAACCGCTCTTTGAGAGAAATTGCCTGGTCTACACTTCCCAGGGGCCTACATAATATAGCCACAGAGCAATGATGTCACCAGTTAAAGATTCTGATTGATGATGGTAGCTTTGAAAAATGGAGCCGGTACCACCTAAGTCAGTAGTGCCTAGAGCAGTAAACCACAGGCTACAATTGGAGTGGAGAGGCAGAAGTTGGAAGTATGTGAAGGCTATGACCATGATACCCCTGAATCCCAGAGACCCAGAAAAAGCCTGATAGCTGCAAAGCAAAGCAGAGAAGCGTCAGCAGCTTCAAGTCTAGTCCAAAAAGCTTCAATAGAATTCTATGGGGCAGAGAGCAATATTTAATCTCTAAATTTATAAGTCAATCAATGAACAGTTACTAACCATGTAAATTAATTAATTATTACCATTGAGCCATGAATTCTGAAGTGATTGGGTTCCTTCCTGTAGCAGCAAGCACCCCAGCATCCCCAGGGTGGCTGCTCACACAGGTTCTTGGATCTGCTTTGATAAAGGAAAGCAACTCAAAATGGGTTAACAAGTTTACTTTAATCAGTCAAATATGTATCATTTACCTAGTTCAGGGGAAAAAGGTCAGCACCCCGAACTTCAGAATATACAGACAGAATTATCAAGACAGAAACAGATCAAGTAGACAGATTTCCAAACTGTCCAACCATTACATCCATACCAAACAACATCTGGGTTTCAAAGCCGGGGGG
>NW_027187376.1:12624828-12704189 GCF_028583685.1 Petaurus breviceps papuanus | reverse complement strand
TCAAATCACAGAACACTTCTCAAAGTGAGCCCCCCAAAACAAAGCTACACATCAGGGCTTATATAGCCTTCTCCTGGCTCAGAGAATGTAACAGCCTTTTGGACCCACTGGCCAATCAAAAAGTATCAACTGAAAAACAAGCCTCCCACCCCAGGCTCCAGGTGCACTTTAGCCTAGGGGTAGGGAAGATCTTTAAAGTTTACATTCCCATTACACTTCCCCAATTTTCTAGGAATAGGGGGAAAAGAGTGGGCAAATTCATGTAAGAATATTCCTGTGTTATTAAAATTATGGGATTGATTATATCATAGGTCCAGGCCTGTGATTGTAATTCTGCATAATTATAATAATGATAATAATTATATATCACTACTAATTATAATTACATATAATCATGATATTGTTAATAATAGAAGAATTAGAGTCTCACTTAACCTATACGTTAACAAGAAGCTGCCCAAGGCAGATTACTTAAGGCAAAGGTGGAATTTCACCTTGTAGCTATATTGTCTTCCTAACAACCATTCTCTCTGGTTTTGACAGTCTAGTACATAGTTTCTAGATGTGTCAAGTGGCCAGATTTTCACTGTTCATGTGTGGTTGATAGAGAATATTAATTTTTGTGACATTTTCATCCTGAAAGAGTTAATAAAGGGTTCTACAGCCTTACATTTCTTTTGGCTTCCTAAAAGGGAGCCTGGAAATGGAATAACTTGGCAGAGGAAGCCTGGGTGTTCAGACAGAATGCTGGAATCTTGGTGTGTGGCAGTTGGGACCAGAAAGAGCGGGCAGTTTAAGGAGGACTGGGCTGAGGAAACAGGGGGCTCAATGTTTGGATGTAGGATATTAACATTAATGGAGTGATTGGAGGGAAAGAGAAACAAAGCTATATTACATAGAATAAAGAAGAGTGGTTGCATGGAATTTAGTAGTAAGGGAAAAGACTAAACAGTTTCAGAGAAGTTTGAAATGGTAATTATTTTATTTTATCCTACCTATTTACTTAGGTAAAGTCGACTAGAGAAGGAATTGGTAATACCAGGAAATTGTGGGGAGGATTTTTGAGAGATTTGGAAGAGCTAGCATAGCAGTGAAATATAAGAGATGTTTGGTAATGGTGGCAGGAGTCCATGACAAACTAGTTAGTTTTAGGGGCCTCCAACCAGTCTTTAAGATTTGTGGTTATGTCAAGAATCAAATATCTGTTTTCAAAAAAAAAGTGGAAATGATGTAAAATGTAGCTATATTGTGGAAGCTCTTCGTGGGACTGACTGCAAAATGAAAAAGTTTGGTAATCTTTGGTAATAATTCCTATAGCTTAGGAAATGTCAGGTTTGACTTAACAGGATTAGTTGTATGTAGGAATGAATGCTTATTTGGTGAAATACAAGATTTGTGAGTTCATTAAACTGGGTGCTCCCCCACTAGTACAAACTGTATCTCAATCAAGCCTTCTCCTCTTCTGTGACACATTCATTTCCTATCATAAGTACTTCACAGAACAACTACACAATGTTTTGAGGACACCTTTCTCTAGTTCTGTTGACATTATGGAGATACCATTGGAGCAAATTGGATTCTGACATCCCTTATTCTCACTGCTTAACCAGTCCACATCCTTTTCTGGTTGTCCATCTATTTGATATCCTTTACATTGCTTCTAGTGTGTAACTCTTTGTTGGTAATGAGCTGGTCTATTTATGCCTACTATGTGCCCACTGCCTTTTTCGTTATGTGCCACCTTCTTCAGAGACTATTTTTATTCCATTGTTCAAAGTCATATACATTATCACTGGTCTGGTCATGTCACTAAAAAGTTCTATTATCTGCAATATAAAATACAAATTCTTTCTATTTGACATTTAAAACCATTTTCAATTGGTTTCAGCCTATCCAGGTTGATCTCACATTCTTCTCCCTCATAAATTCTGCATTCCAGTCAAACTGGCCAACTTGTTGTTCCCTGTATACAATATTCTATCCCTCTATCCCTTTGCACAGGTTCCTCCTTATACCCAGAATCCTCTCCTTCCTCACCTTTGCTTCCTGAAAGCCCTTGCTCCCTTCAAGGCCCAACTAAATGCTACCTCCTTCAAAAGGCCATTTCTGATTTCCCAGTTGTTAGTGGCTCCCACCATCAACCTCTGCCCCTCCATCACTTTGGATTTATTTTTTATATATCCTGTGTCTACTTACCTGTGAACATGCTATATTGCTTTGATAGAATATAAGCTCTTTGAAGGCAGAAAGAATCTCATTTTATATTTGTATCCCCACTGCCTATCACAATAAGCAACAAATAGTAGGCAGCTAATAAATGGTCATTAATTCCTCACTTACTGGAAGAACATTTCTGTTAACAAGATTGGTCTTTGTCTTTGTTTAGCATGGAGTCATTTAAAAGCACTTTAGTTTCCATGCAGTCTAGTATGTTTTCTATGTTCCATTTTGTGCTCAATTTATTATCTATCTGTAGTGTCTAAGAAATATGTATATATGTCATATATGAATACGTAGCATACAGATGTATGTATTTTTTGGCTCATTTTCTCACTCCTTCCTTAGACCTTTAATTTATCACGTACCTTGTTTCTGAACCCAAAAGATAGGACACAGTCACAAAATAAGATTGAACCAAGAGTAGAGTCTTCTCTGGGGGAACATGTAGCAATCTGTGGCCTTCCATTCTATTTTAGGGCCTTAAGTCCCAGAGAGAAAAGAATTGTTTGTATGCCAAGTGCTGCTTTAGAAATGAGATTTAGTTACAGTAATTTTCATGAGTCCTATTGTGAAATGGTGATCCAGGTGAACTTGATAGCAGGAGAGAAACTAAGGCTTAGAATGAACAAAAAAAAATGGAAGGAATGTTGCCCCACACCCATTATGTCAGATTAATTAGTAGTATTTGCTAGAGAAGAAACTAGAAACTTGCTGAAATAATTTATTTATTTCTTGGGTTTATATAGCCCTATCCTCTGAGGTAAAGAATTGAATAATTAACTTTGTTTAATAGTCAGAATTTTAATATCCAAAATGGCTACCTAAACAGTGGGAAAACAAGGGTTGAAAAAGCAATTGGTGAGAACGGAAAGGGAGAAGGAACACCAAAATGCAGAAGAAACTGGAGAGTACATTAATACCACACTTGAAAGGGCAATAGCCAGAACACAGAGTCCCAACACCTTAGTATCAAGTATTAGATTTCTGACCACTTTCCTCCCATAACTCATGATACTGGTGCAAAGATAAAAAACCAGTTCAAGGGACTTTTACCTCCATGTAACCTTGTGGCTTACTCAGGGTTAAAATGCAATGATACATTTGTGGACCATAAAATGTAATGACAATTACTTTACTATTAACAAAAGATAAAAAGGATATCATTTCTAAGGTTAAAAAAAAGGCGTCCATCTTCTGCATTTACTAGATGAGAAAGACATTTCTACAGGGGAGAAGGAATTCTGCTAAATTTTCTTATGTCAACTTCCCATAAGCTCACCTTTTCTACCTCAGGTGACCTGACAACCAAACAAATGTTGAACTCCACCCCTTTAAAGGGAAACCAACCCTGCTCTATAAAACTGGAGCCATTCCTCTAACATGTCCCCATAGTCCTTGGTCTTGTTTAGTTAAGTTCAAGTTCATTTCATTTGACAAGTATTTAATGAGCATCTACCAAATGTTAGGCATTGGGGATACAAAAGCAAAAAAAGGAACCCATTTCCGATCTCAAGGAATTCTTGTTCTACTGGAGGAAAGCAACATATATACAGATAAAAATTTATGACATAAATAAGGTAAATGGAAAATACTTTTCGAAGGAGCACTAACATTTGGGGAGATAGGAAGAAGTGTCACCTGAGCATGAACATGAGGTAGAGATGAATGGAAAGGTGTGTGAAATGAAAAGGAAGCAAATGGAAGACAGAGATTCTGTGAGATGGAGCTAAGACATGGGGGACAGCCTGTGCAAAGGCACATTTGTGGGAGATAGAAGTAGGGCAGTTCAGCTGGAATGGTGAGTGCATGAGAGAGATTAATGGGGGCTCAATCTAGAAAGATGAGTTGAGTTGGATTGTGGGGGATTTTTAGATGACAAACAGAGGAGCTGGTATTTTAGGTAGTAGGTAGCCACTGAGGTTTCCTGAACAGGGAAGTGACATGGTCAGACCTATACTTTAGGAATGTCATTTCCCTAGCTGTGTTGAAAATAGATTGGAGAGGAAAAAGACTGGAGTCAAGGAGGCCAATTGGGAAGTTGTTGCAAAAGTCTAAATGAGAGGTGATGAGAGTGTAAACTATGGTAGTAACTATGTGAATAAAGAGAAAGAGGTAGATTCAAGAGATATCAGAAAGAATCAACAGAACTTGGCTATAGGTTGAATATGGGAGAGAGGGGTGGGAGAGTAGACAAGCTATTTGAGGTTTTACAAATCTGAGTGACTATAAAGATGGCGGTGCCTTCTATAGAAATTGGGAATTTAGGAAGAAAAGTGGATTGTGTAGTGAAGATAAATTCTGTTTTTGGCATGTTGAGTTTGAGATGCGTATGGTACATTCAGCGTTCTCTTAATTTCTGTGGAAAAGTTATATTTGCATACCTACAAAAACATTTCCTCTGTGGTATGTCATTTCATCGGCATTGGAATGCAATTAAGGGGAAGGTAGACTTCTAATAGTTTAGTTTTTAATCAGGGAGGCCATAACAACCACATAACCAAGTTTTCTCTCTGGAATTTAGAAGGCTATATGTTAATAAAATGGAAACTGAATCATCTCTGCCAGAAGACACTAGATTTGTCGCTTAGAATATTATTGTGAAATGTTTAAGAGTTCTATTTCTGAGAAGACGAATATGGTTGGAATGCATTTCTCAAACTTTCTCTCCTAACTGTCAAATCTACTGAAGTTCTTCCTCCCCCTTGCCGATTTTCCCTTTATAAGACAGAATTCTTTTGAAGAGGCTGCTGTCAAGCAATGCCTCTGGGGAAATAGAAAAAAAAAATGTTAAATAATTGCTAGAAAAAAGATTCCAACTACAGTGAAGCGGCTGCAGCAAAGGCTCCCTTTTAACATCAGTAGGAGGTGACACATCTCAAGAATAACAAGGATATTATAAAGGCAGACTAAGAGGAAACAGTAAAAACTGTATGTACTGGAAGCAAAAAGCCTTGGGATTTATGGTGGGGAAAAACAATGGAAAGCTCATAAACCACCATAAGACAATAAATAGTAAACAGGAAGAATACATGGTTTCAAGCTTTTCCTAAGGAAGACTAGAGGAAATTCCTAGCTCTTGCTCAAACTGAATGGCAAAGGCACCTCCTTGAACCTGAAGTCTTCCTTAATTGGACTGCTTGTCGTCTGTGACCAAGACACACAGCATTTTGCAGAGAGGGACTCCATCCATGAAGAACTTGAGACCCAGACATATGAAATGAGATATGAAGTGACCAAGTACAGATTTGAACCCAGATTCTCTAACCCAAGATGCAGGGCTATGACAAAGACCTAGGATAATAAAACAAAAATAAGATTCCAGGATTTTGAAGGGAATCTGAAAGATCATTTAGCCTCCCCTTTACTTCAATCAGCATTACATTCAAACAGCTCCCAAGAGGTGATGATCCTTCTCCCATTTCAAAAGAATTTCAGAAAAGAAAATCTATATAACCTACCTTAGCTCATGAACGGTTAGTCAGAATAAGAAGCTGGTGTTGGCCACTTGACCTATTTCCATGTTTAACAACTTTTCACTGTTGTGAAATTGTTCCTTGTATGTATTAACCTAAATCTTCATTCTATGATTGGATGCTGTTTTTTCTGTCCTCTGAAACTGAGAATAGCTGATAACAGTTCTCTGTTTTTCATGGAAATGCTATGAAACTGAATTTCACAGTCTTCCCTTCTCTTGCTCTACAATCTCAACTCTTTTTGCTTTCCCTTAGAGATCCTCTTTTCAGATTCATTAATCATTATGACAGCTCTCATATAAATCCCCTCCACATCTGCCATAATGGGACATAATACAGTAGTAAGGATTTGTACAAAGCTGATTGTGTATGATACTGTATTCTTTTATGCATCCTCAGATCATGCTTTTAAAATCTTTGTCTTCATGATTTACTATTATTCCTATATATAAATATTTATATATGTATGTATATATTTTTCTGTACTTGCCCATTACCACTTCTTTCCCATTTTATGAACGTTTCTTTCCCAAAAGCAAACTTCATCTCTTCCTTTCTTCCAATTTACTCCAAATTGAGTCTTATCTATGCCACCATCATCCTACTCCCACCTTAACTCCATGTTATATTCAAAGTTATTGAATTCTTTCTTCATCATTCAGGTAATCTATAAAGATATTAGACTGCAGTAGACTCAAGATACCCCTCCTCCAAGAAACAACAGATAACAGTGAAGCCCAATAAATATAAAAAAAATACCTTCCAATCAGTTGTGTACCCAGTAGGTTTGTGATTTAAGATTTATTTTCTTAATTTATTGATAAGTGCAACCTGTTGTAGTAGGCAAAGTATTGGATTTTGAATTTGGAAGACCTAGGTTCAATGAGTTAATAATTGTATGACCATAGTCAAGTCCCATAAACCCTCAGTGTTCCTGAGTGCTACAGATCTGTATTAGTGGGAAAATTTTCCACACTGGGAGTTCCCTACACTGATGAAATCACAGGCCAGACCAAAAAGTAATAATAATAAGATTTATATTTATACCTGTTATTTTACAAATATTATCTCATTTGATCCCCACAACAATCATGAAAGGTAGATACTAAAACGTATATCCCTAGGTCATATATCTGAGGCTGGATTTAAACTAAAATCATTCTGATTCAATGCCCAATGCACTATTCACTAAGCCTCTGAGTGGCTTAGATTCAAATGAGATAACATATGGAAAGTACTTGGCACACTTTAAAATATATAAATAGTTACTGTTATTTGCTGTATAGAATGGTAGCAGTAATAGTAGTAGCAGTAGTGTGTGACAAACTCTTGCTAAAGTCAAAGTAGATTATTTCTTTTCCTTCCTCTGATCTGTGAGATCTAACATTCCATCATAAAAATGAATTTAATTAATCTGACAGTATTTGATGTTTATAAGCCCATATACATTGTGGTTTTTAAGCAGTAGATTTTTTTTTCAAGTTAACATTTGAGTTGCTTTCTAGTAACTTTTGGGGTGTTGAAGATACAGTTCTTTAATTTCCAAAGACATACTTTTCCCTAAAAAAAAAAAAAGCACTACTTTTAACTCTTTCTTGATTTTTAGATTTCACCATGTATACTAGAATTCTGAAATAATCTATTGAGGCTATAATTGTCAGACTTTTAAAAAAATAAATTCTTTTATTTTTGGATGCTGTTTCTTCTGTCCTCTGAAACTGAGAATAGCTGATAACAGTTCTCTGTTTTTCATGGAAATGCTATGAAACTGAATTTCACAGTCTTCCCTTCTCTTGCTCTACAATCTCAACTCTTTTTGCTTTCCCTTAGAGATCCTCTTTTCAGATTATGGAGAGATATATGGAGTGTGAGTCACTAGGTCTTACATTTGGCTATCTCTAGTTTATTTAAACTGTTTTTTTTTAACCTTACCTCGCCTTGATTTTTCACCCTATTTGTTTGATGCCTAGTTCTAATTGTCTCATCATTATTTTTAAACCTAAGATAAAATAAACATTAAATAGTTTTTTAATTTCTCTTTCCATCTAATAAAAGTAACTTTGGGAGTGGGAGATCTCTGACGTATATACATTTTTTAAAATTTCCTAAGCATTACCAGGTTTTCTTAGATTGCCTTGACCCCACCCTACAAAGGGTATCTTCAAACTTTCTTAAAATTCACCTTTTCCTTCCCCGAATTTTCTCTTTTAAACAATCCTTAAGAGGCAAGAGAATAGATTTGCCATTTCTCCTTAAGCCCACTGTCGGACTTGAAACCCTCAGAGTACTTTTTCTTGTTTGCACTGATCAATTCCCAGGCATCCTTCCTGGTTTTTGGGTGAGGACATTTGTCCAGTTTTCCCGATGCTGCAGTGTCTAAGGCAGAACGTAAAGTAAGACACTGAAGATTGGAGAAATCATGGTAGTGAGCTTCAGAGGAGAGGCCCTCCCTTCCAGGCAATGAAGGAAGTGAGGGATAACTGGCTTAGGCAGCCCAAGAGAGGATGGGGAATCCAGGCACAATAGAGTTAAGAGACACAATGTATCTGATGTCAATGGGTCTGGCACAAGTTTGGGAGCCCAGGCACCAAGTTAGGAGCTAGACCGACGAGACCACATTTCCAAGTTCATTCTTCTGGAGCACTTGCCCCTCCCTAACATCTGGAGGAGGAGAAGTGGAATTCGTCTCCGAGGATGTCAATTATGAATAGGAGGGATTTTTCCCCCCTTTTTTTTTCCTTTGAGGGACCTCTGGGCTGGGGATGGAGTAGAGTACTGGATTTCCTGAGTGATTCCCGTTGGATTGAAATGCCTTCTGGAACTCTGTGATTAATAGACGAACGTACTGACTGGCTAGTGTAGGTCTGGGAAAGGAAGCGGAGATGGGGAGGGGCAGGGGCAGGGGATGGGGCAGGAGGAGGGTACAGCCAGAGCGGGAGGGGCTGGCGGGCCGCAGGCCGCCCGGTGGTGACTGGGGGGAGGTCTTTGTGAGTCACATGATAAGCACTCTAAGGGGGAGGGAGTAGAAGAGGAACTCTTCTGTTGATTGGTTCTTAGTCGCCAGGTGACCCAGAGGCATTCCGTGGTTGGCGGGCGGCGAGTTTCCCAGCTCGTTAGGGCGTTTTACCCGGGGAAAAGCGAGGGAGGAGGAAGAGGAGGAGGACGAGGACGAGGGAGGGGATCGAGCCGAGACCAGCCCAGCCCTGTGGCCCCGGCTGCGGCGGCGGCTGCGGCCCCTCCTGTGCCTCGCGTGTTCCCACCCCTTTTAAATGAGCCCGATCTATAACTGCCCTCACAGAGTAGGGTGGTGGGAGGCGGCGGCGGCGGAGCAGGAGGAGCGGGCGCGGGAGCGGGAGCGGCGGCGGCGCCGGGTGTTGCGGCCGGGGCGCAGCTGCTGCTGCTGCTGCTGTGCCCGAACCGAGCCGCGGTCTTCAGCCGTGCGGGAAGGAAGAGGCGGTGGACTAGGGGCGGACATGGGCCGCCCAGCCCGGGCATAGCTCCGGGGCTGCCCATGCCCGGCCCCGCCATTGTTGGGGGAGGGGGCGGCGGCGGCGGCAGCAGTAGCGGAGGCAGCGGCACCGGCGGCGGCAGCTAACCCGGGGCGGCGGACGGGTCGCAGGCAGGCGGGCGGGGAGGGCGGACAGAGCGAGGCGGGGGTGAGCCGCAGGACGCGAGGGCCGGGGGGCCGAGGGGGTGTCCCATGGGGAACACGTTGACCTGTTGCGTGTCCCCGGATGCCAGCCCCAAACTCAGCCGGGGTGCGGGGGCGGCGGGGCCGGAGCGCCGGCTGGATGCCTACGACGCGGCGGCCGGGGACACGGTGCTGGCGGCCGCCGAGCCCAAGGAGACGGACTCGGCGGGAGGCGAGGGACCGCACCTGCAGCACATCAGCGACCGAGAGTTTCCCGACGGTAAGCCCCCAGGCCCGGCGCCGCCGCCGCGAGTCCGCCGCCCGCCGCGGGATCTGGGAGGGCGAGGCGGCGCTGCCCGGCCCTCCCTCCCCGGGCCCTTTCCCTGCCCCTGACGTGGGACTCGGGAGCCTGGCGGGGCACCCCTCTGCGCACACGTGTGTGAAAGTAAAAGTGAGCTCCCTTCACCCCCTGACCGAGCTTCCGTGTTGTGAGCATCTAATCTTCGCGCCTTGCTGGTGCCTGGGCAGAGCCTGGAAGGAGAATGAAACCTGCCCTTTCCCCCTTTTTCCTCCCCGCACTCATTCACCCACTTCCCACTGGTAACATTTCAGTCCATTTGTCCCAGGGATGAGTTGCAAAAAGATTGTCCTCTCAGAAATCACAGATCCTTCTGAAAAAAGAAAAAGGCTAATATATTCCTAATTAAATGCTTTTTGAATGAATGTAGATGATGGATTGTAAACTTTGAGGGAACTGAGTCAAATTAGAATTTGACTGAGAAAAGTTGAAAGTGGATTCACTCCAGTTGCGGCTGGTAAAATCTCAGCCCACCTGTCCCAAGGTTGAACTGCAAAAGATTGGCCTTTCGGGTAATCACATCTTCTGAAAAACAAAAGAAAACATGAAAGTTGAGGTACTGGGCAGCCTTGCACATCAGCCCTGATTAAATCCTTGTTGACCGATTGGAGGTGATGGAATGTAAACTTTTAGGGAACTTTAAAGTCAAATTAGGATTTTGCTGAAAGGGGTTGAAAGTGGCAGAGAGGATTGTAGCAGTGAAGAGGGGGGTGATAAATTAGGCTGATCCTATCTGTATTAACATTGAAGGAAGGAAGGAAAAGGTGGGGATAATAGTTTAAAATAAACAAAACATAGCGTGTGAAATGTCACTGCTACAGCTGGACTGAAAGCAGTTGATAACACAAAGGAAATGAGTCCCATTGAAAGCCCCACTTTGACATAGCTGTTCCATTTTAGTCCTTCCATACCCAGACTACACCCACATGATAAACTACATTGGAGGTAAGTTGCTGAAATCATTTTGGCCATAATTAGACTAAACTTCTAGAGTTCATTTTTTTCCAGAGTTTATTCTATACTTTTTGAAAATTTTGATCCCTTGAACATAAATTCAAATCCTTATAATGATTTGTAATTTTCCCTATACTTTGGAAGTTCTGAACTCTCCCTCTCCCTCACTTCCCAGACAAAATTATTAGAAATTTCCAAAATTTTCCACTAAAACAACATTTTTACTGTTTTGAGGGATACCCTCATTCTTTTTGTTTCAAAGGATAGCTTTGCTTGCATAGCATAGAAGGCATTAATTTTCAAATATGATGTAAAAATAGATCATTTCTCCTGGAGGTCTGTAAAAGCAATTTAAGGAGGAGATTTCTTGGCCCTGTTTCCCCATTTGCCTTTTTGAAATAAGCAGGAAAGCATCCTAGCTCTGTGTGGGGAATGTGTCTTAGTAAGTGCTTCAGTTCATGCACAAAACTCTTATTTGAAAGTTTCTCTCAGTTGATAATCTCATTCCTTTATAACATTGAAGAAACAATACTTTACTTTTTGAATAGGATTTATTGGGTTTATTGCCCTTGATTCTTGTGATAACCTTATAGAATAAATATTTATCCCCACTTTGCAGATGAGAAGATTAAGTAAGGCTCAGAAAGACTTACACGGGTATTGAGATGCCTATTGCTGTGTTCTTTTGAGTTCGAGGGAGTGAACCAGAGTTCTAGAAATGATGTACAGGACCGTTATCAGGGTTTCCCCAGTTTCTTTTTGGCTTTATGGATTTATAATTAGTTATGAATAAATTAACAAAAGGTAAAGATTATATAATTGTGGTAAAAGGGTGTTTACTGAGTTAGCCCCCTCTAAGGTGGATTTATAACAGATCATCTTAGATACAAGATAATAGTAATAATAGCTTAATATTTATGCAGTTCATTAAGGTTTGTAAAGTGCTTTACATATATTATCACATTTGATCTTCACAACAACCCTGTTAGGTACCATTACTCCCATTTTATAGATTAGGAAATATAGAATGAGAAAAATTGTGACTGGTCCAGAGTCACACTGCTAGCTAGTGTCTGAGGTCCAGTGCTCAATCCATGGTACCTCCTAGTGGACTACCATAATGGTCCGTTACTATCCAGACCATGTCTCTCAAACCTAGCTTCTGTAGTGGAATATCATGTGGTTCTTAGAGCAATAGTGAAAAGGACTAATACACAGAAATAATAAACATTAATAAAAATGTTCAAATCCACAATGTTTTATACAACTTTATTATTAGATACTTGAATATTATAATCACATAACTTTTTTATTGGACTTTGATACTTTTTGCCTTTTCAGAGAAATCATTTTAGGAGTATGGCCTGTATTCATACTAAAATGGTATCTGTTCAATATTGGCTTAAAAATGGAAGTAAAACTGAATGACCATCATGGAAGAGAGTAACCATTTGTTAATTTTTTTCCACTTAATTTCTTAATAAGTAGGAAAGGCAAATACAAATTCTTGTATAGTTCGATTAATTTGAGGCAGTATGGTGAAGCGGAAAGAATGCTGTATTTGGAGTCAAATTCTGACTCTGCCACTTACCACCTGGGTGAATTTGGGCAAGTCTTTTAAATTCTTTTGGATCTCAGTTTCTTATCTCCAAAATGAGGAGTTCTTTGACTAGATGACCATTGAAGGTCCCTCTCAGTTCTAAGTCTGTAAACCTATGGATTCTGTACTTTATGAATAGTTTCACTGTATGAAATAATCAAGAATATTCAGGATCATGAACTATGTTGAAAGGAGAAATTAGATAATCATTTTATCTTAGTGCAGCTATCAGCATACTTATACACCTCAGAGTAGAGGGCAGGTAAGAGAAATGTAATTTGAAGAAAATACAGTATGAATTCACATTTTAAAAATTGTCCATCTAAGGAGACCCAAAGGGTTTTAAAAACAAAATTGACACTCTTACAACTCATTCAACCCAAGTTGATAAGTTGTGACAAATTACATGGAAAGCTTGGAGAAAAGTCACGTTTTTAAGAGTTTTACAGGTAGAAGGGGACTTAGGAAATGAAGTTTAGTTCAGTCCTGTGGTTCATACTATAATGATAAACCTCCCAGAGATGCAATAGACATCATACTCAGTTCTCAAAAAACTGGGATGATAGCATACTATAACAGTATATCCGTGCAGATTTTGTCTAATACAGCCATAGCTTTACTTCCCAGGTAGGAGTTAGAGAATTAAGTTCTGTGGGGCATAGTGGATAGAGAGGTCTCTGAATCCATAAGGGCTGACTTCTAATGCCAGCTGTTGACCCTTGCTGGTTCTGAGACCCTGGGCAAGTCACTCACTTTACCTCTCAGTGTTCCAGAGAGCTCTTTAAGACTAGGTTGCAGAAAAGATACCAGCTCAATTATGTAGAGGGAGGAGCTTTACCTGGGAGCTCCCTATAGGTCTGTGTTTGGTGACAGAGAAAATAGAGAGGTGGGCCAGCTTTAAGTCTGGCTTCAAACACATTCTGGCATTTTCAGAAAAGGTGTTAACTTGCATTGGTAGGTGGAGTTTCTCATCCAGGGTGTTCCTTGTACCATGAAAATTCTAGGTCCGGTCCCTTTTTCTGTTCATTGCCCTTGGAGTCAAAAATTGTGGGTATGGATTATATTATTCCCTTTGTTAACTATGTAACCTTTGTCATGAGAAGTCAGAGAGGGTTCAAGTGACTGAAAAACAATTTTCTTTGAAATGCCGCATAATAAAGCAGATCACAGTATGGCAAAATTTTGACCCATTACATTGGTAAAGGTACAGGTATGTGAAATATTGCTGTTTAGGCATTTCAGTTACGTGACCTCATCTGGGTGTTTTTGTTTTTTGGCAAAGACTGGAATGATTTGCCATTTCCTTTTCTAGCTCATTTTGCAGATGAAGAAACTGAGGCAAACAAGGTGAAGTGACTTACCCAGGGTCACACACCTACTAAATGTTTGAGGCTGGATCAGGACTCAGGAAGATGAGTCTTCCTGACTCCAGGCCCAGCATTCTACCTACTGTGCCACCTAATGAAATACAAGTTTTTATTAATAATCATAGCTAACACCATGTAGTACTTACTGTGGGCTAGGCACTATGCTAAACTTTTTACAAATATCAGTCTGTTTGATCCTCACAACCACTCTGGGATGTAGGTGCTATTAATATCCCCGTTTTACAGATGAGGAACTGAGGCAAACAATCTATGTTACTTTCCCTGGCTCACATAGCTAGTTAAGGGTCTGAGACTGAGTTTGAACTCTGAGTCTTTCTGATTCCAAGCCCCATGCTCTATGCACTGCACCACTTTGATGAATGGGCTGGGCATACTAGAGAAAAGTAAAGACTGCCTGTAGTGTTTTATATCAACTGACTTAATGACTGTTAAAAATGTTTTCCTCTATACCTGACTTTTAAAAATAATTATTTTTTAGCTTTTAGTCAATTCTTTAAAAGCGATGAGAAAAACTTAATCTGTTTCATTACTTGTCTACCACACTTGATTTTTGGACTGCCCTTTAATCTCCATAGAAACAAAATCAGTAGAATGTGTAAAAAGTGCCCATGTTTTCCCCCCATTTTTAATTTCTTCACCTTATTTTAGATGATTTGTTTCCTTGGAAACTAAAACTGAAAGAACTACTTTGCCATCAAATATTTCAGCATCCTTTTTGTGCTAAAGAGCTCTATTATTTTGAGAGAGGCTTTATGGACTGTTGAAAAAAACATGACCAGGGTTAATAGACCCATGTTTTGGTCCTTGCAAGGATACGTATAGCTGTGAGACCATAACTAATTTCTCTGTCTCCAAAATGTAATTTCGTGAAGTATTGCCCCCTGTAGAAGTTGTGGGACATATCAGCAAAGGCCTCTGCTTTTCTTTTCCCCTCTCTTTAGCGCTTAATGCTTTTCCAGTGCCACTTTATAAGGTTGTCCTGAAGAATAAGTAAAATAATGTAATTGAAAGTGCTTTGTAACTGTAAAGTGTAACATAAAAGCTGCAATTATTATTTATCCAAAGTCATTCTTTGAATGCCACTTTGTTTCTTTAAAAGAGATAGTCTTTTACATGTA
The DNA here is from genome assembly GCF_028583685.1 of Petaurus breviceps papuanus. Taxonomy (NCBI): domain Eukaryota; kingdom Metazoa; phylum Chordata; class Mammalia; order Diprotodontia; family Petauridae; genus Petaurus; species Petaurus breviceps. The sequence goes on along the minus strand of NW_027187376.1, from coordinate 12,689,447 downwards.
TTTTACTTTGATCTTTCTGTAATTTTTAATCTATTCTTTTAACCACTAGTTCATTAGTTTTTCTTTTTATCCTAGTACCATAGAAATATAGCTGATAGTACCATTGTTCATGTTAGAGTTTTGGGCCCTCACCTTACATGGATACAGCTTACATGGATTTAATAACTATGTGACTTTGTGGCTAGTAATGATAGAAATCTTGGAATTGGCTAATTTTTAAAGGATAAAGAGCTAAAAAAAATAGGTGCCTTTCCTGGCTATCTGTTATTCCCAGTAGCTATTGTTGAACAAAAAAGAAAAGCAACCTCAAAAACAAATGTTGGGCATTTTTTTCATCATCAATTCACACATTTCAATTTAAGCAGCCTCTACTCATAGTAAATAAAACTAGGTTGGCAATTTTGTAAGAAATTCCCACAAAGCCAGTGTTCCACTCTCTGTTAGCTCTTCCACTACCCATAACGACAGCTAGAGAGAATTGAAACATTTAAAAAGTGAACTTTACATCTTGTAACTAGTTAGCTTGATTTGGAGAGGGGATGCATAGAAATGCAGTAAGTAATGAACTTTGTCTTGCATTTATAACATTGTAGTGTAGTCAGAAACTACAAAAATCTTTGTTTTTAGAGAAAAAATATATAAGGGGAAATAATAAGGTGTTAAAAGTATTATCTCCCCCAGGGATAGGGCAAGACCTGAAAAAGTCTCATCTCCCTTTCTTGAACTAGAACCATCAGAAAGAGAAAAATGAACAACTGTATTTCTGGTGACTAAATAAAACAGACTTTCTTGAAAAACATTAATTCCATTAGTCAGATTTTTCTACTTTATAACTGAATGGAGATTTCTTCATTTCCCTCTTTATAGCCTTCCCCCTCTTGATCTCATCTTTTCCTGGGGATTCATTGATCATTGCATTATAGATAATTTCTAAATTTCTAGTCAGAATTCCCATCCTGCATTGCCAACTGCCTTCTAAACATCACTATTAATACACGTCCATTGGCATCTCAAATTCAACATGTCCAAAAGTGAATTCATCATCTTCCTCTTCCTTCAGTAGGTCATCTGGGTAGCATTATTAAGAGCCATTAAAGCTCCAGACATTGTGAAGAAAGAAAGACAGAACACAAAGGCAAAAGTCAGTCCCTACTGGAAAGGAGAAGTTAGGTCACAGTGCTGTGGAGAGAGCCCTGGATTTGGAATCAGGAAGCTCCAAGTTCTTCATCTGTAAAATGGGGGCAGTAATAGCTCTGCCTTCCAGGGTAATTGTGAGAATAAAATGAGAGAGTAAAGCACTTGGAGAACTTTAAAGTGCTCTATAAATGCAAATTAGTGTTAAACTTGACTCACTTCCAAACTTAACATAGCTCTATCTTGTCAACCTCAGCCTGTAACCCCAGAAAATCATGTTTTACTCTTCCAATTCCTTTACCTCTCTCCTTCTCTACTTGTGTTAGCAACCTTAACTCAGGCCTTTATTCCCTTTCATCTGTACCTTCTAACTAGTTCCTTTCTCTATAGCTGCCAGATATTATTCTTATGTCAGAGCTCTGACCCTGTTACTCTTGGTCATAAATCTTCAGTGGTTCCTTATTGCTTCTAGGATAAAATATACTCTTAAACTCTTTATCTGCAATTTAAAGCCCTTTCACTTTGGTTTCAACCTACCTTTCCCACCTTGTTTGACCTCTCTTCACTCCTCCTCCCCTTTCTTTTAGCAAATCTGGATACTAGTTCCCTGTTAAGTTGCTCCCTGAGCTCCAGTCATCTCTTCTTTCTCTGCCTTCTAACAGATTCCCTCTGTTCCCTCCCTCCTGCCTGGAGTGCATTCTAACTTTTGCTTCTCTGCATCAATATCTGCCTGCCTGTGCATGTGCCTGTCTGTCTGTGCACTCGTCCTGGGGCTGCTGCCTCTGAATTCTCATCTGAGTCTTGTTGTTAGTGTTTTCTTCCTCATCACTCTATCTTGTGTTTTACTTGTTTGTGTTTGTATCTCTCTCCTCCCCGCAGTAGAATATAAATTCTCCTTAGACCAGGGATTGAGATGTCCTTTAGGCTGGTGGAGACTGCCTAGAGATAATTGGAAGTCCTAGTAGCTGATGAGGTTACCTAGAGAGGGAAAGGAGAAGACAGTTCATGACAGCCTTGAGTTACCCCCACTGTTAGGGGGCAGGATTTGGATGATGAACCTACGAAGGAGAAGAGAAGAAAGTTTTCTTGGTTTAAAAAAAAAAAAAAAACAAAGTGTAGGTTTATAAATGGAGGATAACAAGTAGGCCAGTTTGATTAAACATAGATACATAAAGAAAATCAGGAAATCCAAATGGAGAGTTAAGGTAGTGGCAGATGTTAGAGGTCTTGGATGTTAGGTAAGGGAGTTTAAGCTTTATTTTATATAGGGCGGGTAGATGGTATAGTAGATAGAGTGTGCTGGGCTGAGGTCAGGAAGATCTGAGTTCAAATCTAGCCTTGGATGCTTACTAGTTCTGTTTACTCCAATTTCCTTTTATATAAAATGGGGAAAATAATAGCACCCATCTCCCATAGGTTGGCCTGTGATAGTATAGTATGTGCCCTGATAGGTCCTCTCAAGTTAGAAAGGATTTGCATATGAGCCTAGTGAGAGGCTTTGCCTTTATTACATGCAACCTAGCTAAATTTGTAGAGGTTCACCAAACACTGTTTTGCTTTAACTCCTGTAACTTTTTTTTTTTTAAGCACTTGGGGTTAAGTAACTTGCTCAAGGTTACACGGCCAGTTTTCTGGGTGTGGTGGTAAGTATCTGAGCCCGCATTCAATCCCAGGTCATCCAGACTCTGGGGCCGGTGCTCTTATGCACTGAGCCACCTGGTCGCCCCAACTCCTGTAACTCTTGTAGTTTATTAAAAAAAAAAAACACAATTCTGCTTCTGCAGTGACTGGCAGAATGGTTAAAAAGGGAGCAGCCTTCTAGGAGGCTGTTCATAAGGATCAAATGAGTTAACATGTAAAGCACTTTGCAAACCTTGAAGAGCTACACAAATACTAGCTGTGAACCACATCAAGGCCTGCCTCTGATTCTAGAAGCTTAAGAGTTTTTTTCTTTGGGGAAATAACAGTTTCAAGGATATGTTTGAGTTGTAAATGCTTTATTTTTGACTCAGTTGAGGGTTTCCAACAATAGGACCTGGAATATTCAGGGCCTGCTGAGGTATTCAGTTTGAGGTTAGAGGTAACCAAATTTCATTTGATACATTCCTTGAATTCCTGAGAAAAGAGATACCTTCAGCTTTTTCCCCACACAATAATGACTGCCACCCAGGTGTCTAGGAGAGACTGACAAGTATCTTCGCTCTTATTTTTCTAGCAGTGGGCTCCAAATACATGCCATATAGTTCATTTCTAAAGAAGAGTTACTTGAGTATTAAGGCAGCCTCTTTCTTTAGTGCTGTGAATCCAATTGTCTGTTGAGTATTTAAATTGCTTCCAAACATTAAAGATACTACTATTCATCCCTCCTAGAATTATTCGATAGTAAAAACGGAATAAAATAAGAAAGTTTCATTTATTATTACATTATGGTCTATTTTCAAGATAATTCAAAGAAATTTCTATACCAGAAGTAATAGTGTAATACAGTATTCATATACATAGAGATGGTGAATACTTCATTTAATTTAAACTGCATTCTTTAAACTGTAATATATTTACTAGCTCTGGTACATATTTACTTATATCAAATGGGTTTTGAGGTGTAACATTACTATTACTCTGTGGCACTAACAGAGAAGAACTCTTTATTCTAAATAATAGCATAGAAGTTGAAAAACAGCTTGAAATCCTGTGGTTCTGTGTAAGAAATAATTTAAGCAAGAATCCGTTTCATCTTTTGTATTTTCTTTACCTGGGCTAATCGGGAAGGAGATAAAACAAGGTGTCTATTCCTACTTATTAATACTCTAGATTTAGCTATAAAACATCCTACCAATTGTTAAACAAGTATCTTGCATTGTATTCCTTCCCTTAAAATAAGGCACAATACTTTTTAGTATAGTTAATTTTATAGTAAGATTTCATATTAACAGACCCATTAATATAGAATTGGGATAATTCCTGCTGGGCTGAGGTTTACTTTGTTGTATATCTGTTTCTAGATAGATAACTCTGACTCTAGTTGGACTAGATAAACTAAGGTCATTTTCAGCTTTTAAAAATTCTATGAGCCTATGATTTATTTTAAAAATAGTCTAATTCAGACTGACTTTCTACCTCAAATTATTTAAGGTTTGTCATAGGGTGAGAGGGGAATCTTAACGTATGACTTCTTTGGTGTAAGAGACTCCATCCCTGAGTACAGATTGACCATTCTTCTGCTATAGACTTAGAATATTTAAAGCAACTCTTAAGGTTCTGCCTTCCACCCATCAGATTGGCAAAGTTGACAAAAACGGAAAATGGCACATGATAGAGGGGCTTTGGAAAAACAGCGACTTTGGTGTACTGTTAGTAGAGCTGTGAATTGGCCTAGCCATTGTGGAAAGCAATCTGGACCTATGCCCCCAGTGTTACTCAACTCTTACTAAATTTTGATTTAACAATACTATGACAAGGCCTGTCGCCTAAAGAGATCAAAGAAAGAGGAAATGGACCCCTATGTGCAGAGATATTTATATCAGCTTCTTTTATGTTGACAAAGTACTGGGAACTAAGGGGGTCCCCATCAAGTGGGGAATGGCCAAACAAATTATGATATGTGAATGTAATGGGGCACTATTGTGCCATCAGGAGTTATGAAAAAGGGCAGTTTCAGAGAGATGCAATAGGGTGGCTTGTCTGAACTGATACCAAGAGAAGGAACCTCAACCAGGAGAACAGTTTTTATAGTAACAAAATTAAAAAGAGTTTTGAAAGCCTCTGTTAGTACATTGACCCAGCCACTGTTCCAGAGGTCAGAAGATGAAGCACACTACCTGACTCCACACAGAAAGGTGATGGATGGCCTAAGGCTGCAGAAAAAGACATATATTTGATGGACATAGCCAATGCAGGAAATTGCTTTTCTTGAATGTGTGTGGTTGTTATGAAAGTATTTTTGGTGGTTTTGTTTGTTTTTTTAATTGGATGAGAAGGTGGGAGAGAGAAAAATGGTATTAATCGAAAAATTAAATCAAAAATAATCTTAGGGTATTGCTGGAAAACTGTTAAGTGATTTTCCCCATGGTCATTTAGTTGATTTCAGAGGCACAACCCGGATTTTCCTGACTACAGGCTGGGTACTATATCCATTTTTTTTTTCCTGTATACTCAATTTTTTTTTTATATTTGAATATTTGATTTTAAAACTTTCAATTCCAGATTCATTCCCTTCCCCCCCTGTCACCCACCCCCACTGGGGAGACAAACAGTTCAGTATAGGTTGTACATGTGCGGCTAATGCTAAACAATAACATAGTAGATGTATTGTGAAAGACTGACTATATTTCCCTCCCTCCTATCCCACCTCCCACTTGTTCTATTCTCTACTTTGATCCTGTCCCTTTTCACAAGTGGGTGCTTCCAACTTCCCTCCCCCCCAGCCTGCCCTCCCTTCCATCATCCCCCCTCACATCCCCTTCCCCCCTATTCTCCTGGAGGGTGAGATCCCCTATTTAGTGTGTATTTCCCTCCCTCTTCAAGCCAGATTCAATAGGAATAAGGTTGACCCATTCCCTTTTGCCTTCCTATTCTTCCCCTCCATTGTAACCATTTTCCCTTGCCTCTTCTGTATGAGATAGTTTATCCCACTCTCTCTCTCCCCATCTCCTCTCATTATATTCCTCTCACCTCTTAATTTCACCTTTTAAGTATCATCCCTTCCCGTTAAATTGGTCCCGTGCCCTCTATCTATGTATACCTGTAAACGTATATACATACATTCACATATGTATTCATATGCCCCATATAAAGACTATATATATATATATACATATATATATATATATTTCTAATCCCTTCAACTACTGAGAAGAGTTTCATAAGTTACAATTATTGTTTTTCCATGTAGGAATGTTAATAGTTCAGCTTTGGCCAGGTGGCTCAGCGAGCAAGAACACCGGCCCCAGTGCCGGGACAACCCGGATCAAATCTGGGCCCAGACACTCAGCACCACACCCAGAAAAAACAACTGGCCGTGCAACCCCGAGCAAGCCACTCAACCCCAATTGCTTAAAAAAAAAAAATAGTTCAACTTTGATAAGTTCCTTATGATTTCTTTTCCCTGTTTACCTTCTCATGCTTCTTGTATTTGAATGTCAAATTTTCTATTCAACTCTGGTTTTTTCAGCAAGAATGCTTGAAAGTCCTGTATTCCACTGAATGACCATATTTTCCCCTGAAACATGATATTCAGTTTTGCTGGGTAGGTGACTCTTGGTTTTAATCCCAGCTCCCTTGACCTCTGGAATATCACATTCCAGGCCCTTCAATCCCTCAGTGTAGAAGCTGCCAGATCCTGGGTTATCCTGATTGTGTTTCCACAATATTCAAATTGTTTCTTCCTGGCTGCTTGTAATATTCTCTCCTTAATCTGGGAATTCCGGAACCTGGCTATAATATTCCTAGGAATTTTCTTTTTGGGATCTTTTTCAGGAGGTGATTGGTGGATTCTTTCAACCTCTATTTTGCCCTCTTGTTCTAAAACATCAGGGCCGTTTTCTTTGAGAACTTCCTGGAGGATGCTTTCCAGGCTCTTACTTTGGTCATGGCTCTCAGGCAGTCCAATAATTTTTAAATTATCTGTCCTGGATCTATTTTCCAGGTCAGTGGTTTTTCCCATGAGATATTTCACATTGCTTTCTATTCTTTCATTTGTTTGGATCTGTTTAACAGCATCTTGATTTCTCATAAAGTCATTAGCTTCCATTTGCTCCAATCTAATTCTGAAGCAATGATTCTCCTCACTGAGCTTTTGAGATTCTTTTTCCATCTGGCAAATTCGACTTTTCAAGGCATTCTTCTCCTCATTGCCTTTTTGAGCCTTCTTTGCCATTTGAGTCAGTCTGTTTTTTAAGGTATTATTTTTCTCAGTCAGGCTGTTGACTCTCATTTCATAATTTTCATGCATTGTTCTCATTTCTCTTCCCAATTTTTCCTCCACTTCTCTTATCTGCTTCTTAAGGTCCTCTATGGCCTGTAACCAGCTCGTATATTCCTTTGAAGCTTTTGGTGCAGGAGTTCCGACTTCACTGTTTTCCTCCTGTTCCATGCCTTGCTCCTTCTTGTCCCCAAAATAGGAGTGTAACGTTGGAATCTTCTGTCTGCTTTGTTTCCTTTGCCTGCTCATTTTGCCACTCAATTATTTGACTTTTGGGCTTTTTGCCACAGTAGGACTCTGCCACCAGACCAGGGGAGTTTTTGTCCCAAATGCTGGGGTTTTCTCAGCTGCCGGAGGTATTAGATGGGTGCCCTCTCTGAGGTCTCCACACGCTCTGGCAAGCTGGACACACACCCCAGGACCTCCACCCTAGACTGCAATCCAGATCCAAGCAGGTTAAAGCAAGAGCGATGACCCCTCAGACTGGTGCTTGGTCCCCCTACACTCTGCAGGCCAGGAGCTGAAGCCGCCACGGGGCGCTGGCAGGATGTGCTGGCGTCTCAGCGGTTTCTTGCTCCGGGGGTAAAAGCCACACACTCCCACTTACTGGTCCCAAAGTCCAGACTGCACTGGCCTCTCACCTTGTCCTTCGTATGTATGTGTTGATAAATCTGGAAACGGCCACAGCTGCTGCTGATCTGGAGTCCCTCTGGCCGGCGGCTGGTCAGGCCTGCCCTGGGGCTAAAGCCTCAGCGTGGTGCTGGGCTCGGCTCCCAGAGTGCTGCGCTGGCTGATTCCTGCCAGCCTGCCGGGCTGTTCTCAGCGGGAGGTTAGCTTCTGTGTCATTTTGTGGGTTCTGCCGTACTATATCCATTCTGCCAGGATTCCTCTCCTTACACTGTTAAATTGGAATTCTATGCAACAGTATAGCTGCTATATGCTATGCAATATGGTATTGCACTTACTGTTTAACATACTTCCATGCAGGCCCCAACTTAGAAGCTGCCTTGTGACATGGAATTGACTCTGAATTCTGGCCTATGATAGTGTAGTATGTGCCCTGATAGGTTCTCTCAAGTTGGAAAGGCTTTGAGTATGAGCCTAGTGAGAGGTTTGCCTTTATGACATGCAACCTAGCTAAGTTTGTAGAGGTTCACCAAACTGTTTTCCTTTAGCTCCTGTAACTCTTATAATTTACTTTAAAAAAGCAACACAATTCTGCTTCTGCGGTGACTGGCAGAATGGTTAAAAGGGGAGCAGCCATTGATTGGGCAGAGGAATGTAGTGGTACGTGAATGTAGTAGATTATTGTATAATAATTAATGATTAATTGTGAAGAATTCAGAGGAACCTGAGACCATTCATATGAACTACCCTCCAAGTGACATAAACAGAACCCAAAGAATAATATGCACAGTGACTGTGATAGCTAGGAAATGTAAACAGACAACACTGCAAGGGAGCTAGACTCTTGAATCATTGTGATAATCTCTTGGTCTTCAAGAAACCCTAGCCAAAACCCAGGCTGGGGCTGAGTGGTTTATATCTTTTATAAGATAGAACACCGTCACTGTATGCAAACTCATTTTTATAAGTTTTCTAATGCAAATTTAAGTGTCTGCCTTTCGGAGTACTTCATAAAACCCTTAGCTTTACATCTGAGCCGCTGTAGAATATTGAATTTATAGAACTGTTGATTATTAGGGGCATCTAGGGTGGCAAATGGATAGAGTGCCAGGGCTGGAGTCAGAAGACTTGTCTTTCTGAGTTCAAATCTGGCCTCAAACATTTAGTAGGTATGTGACCCTGGGCAAGTCACTTAACCCTGTTTGCTCATCTGTAAAACTAGCTAGAGAAGAAAATGGCAAACCACTCCAGTATCTTTGCCAAGAAAACCCCATTTGGGATACAAAGAGTTGGCCTCAGTCTTGTTTCGGTATGCAGTAATAGTTAAACCACTACTAAGAGAAGACAGCTTTACTATATGAAATAAAACAAAGTTAATTTACAGCTTGGTAAAAATAAAATCATTCCACAAGCTTTTATTAAACACTGACTGTGCTAGGCATTGGGTATGTGGTTTCTCCCTTCACATCTCTCCCACATCCTTCTGCCCCTCAAGGGTTCTTATCATCTCATGCCTGGAATATTGCAGTGGTCTGCTGGTATGTGTTCCTGCCTCAAGTTTCTCCCTATTCCATGCCGTCTTCCATTCAGATGTCAAAATCACTTACCTTAAGAACAGGTTGGACCATGTTACCTGCCTCTCATTCACAACTCAGTAAACCCAGGACCAAATGTAAAATGCCCCGTTTGACGTTTAAAATTTGCCTTCACAACCTGACCTTTTCCTACCTTTCCAGGCTTCTTAAATGTTTTTACCATCCACTAACTCTCCCATCTAAATACACTGGCCCACTTTGTGTTCTTCACACAGGTTACTCTACAGCTCTCCTTTTTCTTTGTATAATCGGTCCCACCCCTCCCGACCCTTCCTACTCTGCCTCCTCAGAACCTTTCACTCAAATCCTACCTTCTGTAGAGGGACTTTCCCAGGTCCCTCCTCTTCTCCCAGTGCCTTCCCTCTGAGATTACTACCCATTTAACCTTGTTTATATCTCTTGTATGTATATATGCATGTGATTTGACCCATTGTAGTGTCAGTTCTCTGGATGATATTTTTGCTTTTATGGTGCCCCTGCACATAGTAAGCTCTTAAGTGCTTGTTGACTAAAACACAAAAATGAGACTTGGAGCTTACATTCCACTACTAGGGGAACCTTATTTACACATATGCAAACATAGGATATCTACAAATAAATCCAAAGCGATTATATGGGGGGTAGGAAGACCCTTGGGAGGATGTGGAAGAAAGGTTTGAGCTGAGCCTTGGAGGAAGCTGGGAGCTCTGTGGAACAGAGGTGAGGAGGAAGAATGTCTGCATGTTTGTGGCCTGTGGGGCAGCTGGTGCCATGTGTGGAAATAGGAAATGGAACGTTCAACAGCCAGGTTGGAAACCAGATTGTGTGTGATTTTTGAATACCAAGGAGAGCGAGCTGCTTGTTTATCCTAGGAGTAATGGAAAACCATGCGTGCTGATCAATCAGGGAGTTACATAGCCAGGTCTGTGCTTTAGGTGTGTCAATTGGGTACTGTGTTAGGGATGTATTGGAGATGGGATTCAAGGAAAATCTTTATGTATCAGTGTGAAATAATGCAAAACTCTGGATTTGGAGTCAGAGGACTAAGGTTCAAGTGTCACTGTCATTGACTTTGGCTAAATCACTTTACCTCTATGGGCCTGTTTCCTTGTTTTCAAAAATGAGAAAACTAAACTAGATGACCTCCAAGTGCCCTTACAGCTCTAGATCTGTCATTTTTATAGTTTTGTGGCATGCTCCAAAGCAGAGAACTAGTATTGCGAACAAGACTGGAAACTAAGGAATCGGGTGTAATAGAGACAGACTGGACGAAGACGGTGCCCTGAAATGAGTGTCCCAATGGACAGGCTGTGGGGATAGCGAGTGAGGCACGAATATTTGAATGAGGCAGCTATGTATACTTAGCTCTGATCCTCCTGACTACTTTGCTACTAAATTTACAAGTCTTTTCAACTCTCAACTCAGACAGGAAGCATCTTGTGTACTTCCTGATGGAATAGACACTAACCCTAAGGCATATCTAGTCCTGGGTCTGGAAGTGAGAACAGAGGATCTCTGTTACGGCTGTGGTGGGTACTGAGGTGGCATAGACCGTGTATGATGAAGAACTGGCCGCAGTCACAAACCCCTTTGGTTCAAGGCCTCCCTCAGAAACCAGCTTTGTACACCCTGTTTCCCCTGGTCACTTAGCCTTTCAGTGGCCTCTGTAAGTTGTGGGTCACTTGCTAATTACCATTGGTAGGATTTTATCCTGGGAATTATCATGGAAAGTTTACTTTATCTATGAAATTACTTTATATTGTGTTCCATACCTGTACTTCTCCACCCCTATAAGAAGGGAAGTAGATACATTCTATTATCTTTTGAGGTCAGGCTTGGTCAATAAAATTACAGTGTTCATTTGCACTTTTTTTCCCTTTTCATTCACATTGTTGTCAGTATGAATTTTATTTTCCTGGTTTTTCTTCACTTTATCAGTTCATACAGGTTGTACTGTCAAGCTTTACTTTTCCATTCTAGGTTTCTTCCTTTGATTTGTAAAAGAAGATTACATGAAAACCCCATATTACTTTTTTTGTCTCACTTTTTCCTACAAAACACCTAATCTTGCTATCAAATCAGGTTATATTTTAATAGTTAAACAGTAAATGAAAGGGGTCTTAAAATGCACTTCAGTGTAAAAAAACTTTTTGAAAAAATTCCCAATTCTTAAAGAAAAAAAGCACAATATTAGAAAAATGAAAGCATAATGTAAAAAATCCCTTTTTTCAGAAATATATCTAAATCTAATTGTCAGTGTTCACTTTACTAATAGTTGATGAAACTAGGGTGGTGCAGCCACTTGTTGCTCTTAGCTTATTCACTTGGGAAAAATTTAATAGAGAGAGACATGCTTTTACATTGTAGTGGCTTAAATTTCCATTGTATTAAAATGTTAGTACTGCAAGTGTTAGTGATGTCAGTTAACAGAAGAAAATAAAAGTTACCATGGGAACTATTTGAATATTATATTCTTGTAAATTCATATGCTTAAAAAATTGATTCTGTAGAAAGAAAATGAAATTATGTCTTAAGCCATCCATACTCATTAAATGGTAAACCTTATGTAGCTTTGTAGTGGCAGCCACATTGGCATAACCAGAATGGCTGCTAGCATAGATTCTTAGATCTGCTTTACTGGGAAAGATAGCTATTCAAGGAGTCAGCATTCTTTTTAATTAATTTTCATTCTTAATAAATTAAATTTCATTTAAATAATTTTCATTAAAATAATTTAATTCAAATAATGAATTAATTTTTAATTCATTAGTTCAGGGGAAAAGTCAGCACCCTGAGCTTCAGAGAAAATCCAAACAAAGAAAATAGAGAAAATACAAGCAGAGAAATAAAGACCAATAGACAGGGCTTCTGTCTGAGAAATTAGCACAAATCAGTAGACCAACTCTCTGACCAAGGCAATGCATACATAGTTACCAGACAGAGAAGCACCAACATCTGGGTTTTTCAAAGCAGGAGGGCTCCTTAGGTGGCTACCTAGAGTTTCATCTGGTCAGATCACAAGAACACTCTTCCAGTGAGTGAGCCCCAAAGCAAAATGTTAACTTCGACACGTGTGTGTGTATACACACCCTTTTTAGAGCCAGAGGATATCACAACTCTCATGACTTGGTTCCTAATTAGAAATTATCAGAAGGTGTGAAAGCCTTCCTACAAGCAAACCTCCATCCCCTAAGCAAGCTTCCCTTAATGGACCTCATATGAGGTATATTAATGGGTGGGGAGATCTTATATCCAATTAACATTACAAGCTATCACCTTGACATAATCTGCTTTTTTTCCCCATTTAGAAAAATTAGATAAAAGAAGAATCTTGAGTTGATCTATCTTATCTTTTTGTTATTTATGAGCTTAGATATATTATCGTACATTATTATTATTTACATGTAGCAAATTCTTTATAAATGTGAGGTTCTTACATTTTCTTTTTTTTTTAATCTTTTTCTTTTTGTTTTAATAATACTTTGAAGTTTCATGATTGATTCCTCTTTGGTTTATTCAGGTTTTTAGGCAGTCTCTGGGGTAACCTTTTAGTACTTTCTCATTTAAGCTATTCTTCCTTTTTTTTTTTTTTAAGCTTTTTCTTCAAGAACTTTTATTCATTTTTTAATCTCTCCATTTTTTTTCCAGGTACTTATATAGTCCTTGTGGAAATTTCATATTTTTCTTTAACTCTCTGCTTGGAGTTGCTGTGGTATTTCTCATTCTCCAGATCTCTAGATATGTAACAGTTTTTTTATGCTGGTGGATATTTTCTTTGATTTTCTTAACTTTCCAAGTTTAATTTCTGATTTGAGGGTTTTGTGCCAGGGCCAAACTGTGCTCCTTTCTGTGCTTTTCAGGGGTTAATTCAGTTTTTTCATCTGCTGGGATTCCCTGATTATCTGGCTGATCACTTCCAGAGTTAGGCCAAGTGTATCTTCAGGGTCTTTCTAGTTTCTCAGAACTGATCTCTGCCTCTACTCCAACACTTCCAGGCTGCTGGGGCTTTCTCAAGGAAGCCCACTACTCTTTCACTTTTGATGCTTATGAACACGTTTTCTAGCTTGCTAAAGTCCCTTACCAGAAGCTCCCAGGTTTCTATCAGCTTCCTGTAACAGTTTTGCAATGGAAGAAGTCACTGTAGTTTCTCATTGAATTTCTTGATCATTTTTCAGTCTAGTATAGAAACTTCAAGATTTTGCTAGCATGGGAGTTGGGTGGCTTATCTTCCTTTCTTGGGAGGAAGCTCCCATGAAATTACTTTCTTACCCAGTGCAAGCTACTGAGTCTTCAATAAATATGATCTGCTCTGATAAACATATATTCTGATTGCATGTAGTTGTTGTCTCATGTTGGAGATTTATAGTATTTATGATTTGGTAGAAATTACATATTTGTTTTACATAGAGCTAACCAGAGCAAGTTGAACTTGATTTTTAAGCCTTTGTGATTGAGTTGCTTCCTTAAAATTTTTTTTTTAACTTACTGGTAATGTTAAGCCCTTTAGCGTTTTTCTGAGAATTGCTAATTGAGTTGTAGGTGTCAAAATCCAATTTTATTTGTTAGACATCGAATTAACCAAAGTTTATTTTAAATGCTTCCTTCTTTAGTCTAGATCAGCCCTTTAGTATCTTTTAAATATAATTTGTCAAGAGTGGTCTTTTGGGCTTATTCCTCTTGATATATTTGATAGTTGATATGGATAGAGAGGTATGGCAATTTTCTATTATCTAAATACATAATCCCATACTGTTGAGTGCCCTTGGCAGCACTGTCCCTTAAAGGGATGGGAGCTGCCCTTCTTACTGCCTCAGTGAGCGGATTTGGACTGGTTCCGTTTCATATGATGTGTTATAGCAGACAGCTGTTATAAGGGTCTGCTTTCAGCTAAGGTCAAGTCCAGATCTCTAGGGAATCTGTGGTAGGCAGAAATAATTCTAGGGTCACCCAAGGATTCAAATTGTTTTGAAGAAGTTCTGACCTAAATTTAATATGTAGATTATTTCTTCTGTATTCCCTTTTCTTGTCTGTGTGAGCCCAAATATTGGACTGTATAGTGCCATGGTATTCTATATTAATCCTCTTTATGTACATGTGCTACTTTCCAACCAGGGCCTCTTTGTAGTCACTGTACTCAGCTTGATATTTTCTGCCTCCATGCCTGGGATGCCAGGCATCCATGCCTCATTCACTTCTTAGAATCCTTGCTTTCCTTCTGTTTAATTCAGGTGCCATCCTCATAGGAAGCCAAGCTTTACATGATTTCCACCTACTGTTTTGTGGGTTTTTGGGGGGTTGTTGCCTCTCGCTTTCCCCTTCTCCCCTTTTCCTCTTTTCTCCCCCCTTTTCTTCTCCTTTCCTCTCCCTCTCTCCCCTGTTTTCCCCTCTCCCTCTCTTCCTAACCCCTCTTCCTTATTCACTCCTTTCCCTCTTCCCTCTTTCTCCCTCTCCCCTCATTCTCTTCCTCACTTCTCCTTCTGTGTTCCTTTCTCCTGCCCCCCCAATAAATTTGTATTTATTTATTTTTTGTTTCCTTTCCTTCCCCACTGTTGAAATAAGCTCCCTGAAGACAGGTACTGTTTTCTAATTTGTCTTTGTATTCCTACCACCTAACACAGTGCACTTTACAAATTAGGTGCTAATTTATGAGATTGAATGTGGTGATCCTAATTTTCAAAATCTGGATATTGATATTATTTGACAAGGATTCTTTTTAAGGAATCCTAGGAAACTAATAGGTCATTAGTGCAACTGTGCCAACTCCAGATTGATAGTCTTACAGCACAAATTTCTGATGACATCTAAGCCTATAAGCCTAACACTTAACAATCCAGCAAATTGTTTATAGCTTTTTTTGTGCTAAGACAGTCTCTCATGGCTATGTGTGGGTGTCATTGAATGCTTGGCATATGTTTCAGTTAAGGGGGCATGCTTTATGCTTGAAGTTTTATTTCTCTTTCCACATTTTTAATGGATTTCTCAATGTTTGTCTTGAGGTCAGCCTCAAGTCAGAGGTGTGCTGCTCTGCTCCCAATCCTACTTTGACTTAATCTGCATCACTATCAGTTATTCTTTATGAACCTGTTTACGTTTTTAGCCTGTACCACTTCTGGGGTTAATGAATCTTCTATGTTTATTACTTACACTGCATAAAGTATAAAAATTTTAGAATATTTCCAAAATTATCCTCTTTTCCATGTAATAACTTTTAATGTTTCAAGTTTTGGTGAACATGGTAGTGTTCATTTCATCAGTTTTTATATTTATAGATATAATTTACATCCTTCCCCCCAAGATTTGTCTTTGGAAATTGGAGAATGAGTCCTAAACTTTTAGTTTCTTGACATACAGTGCACTTACAGCTGCCTTTCTCTTGGTCTTATGTCATTTGATTTTTTTTTAAAGGGTTTTTATTGATATGTTTTATTTTTATATTGCTTATACCTCTGTATTCCTCCTTGTCGCCCAGAGAGCCATCACTTATAACAAAGAATTTTCTTCAAACGAGGAAGAAGAGGAAAAAATTCAACAAAACCAGTCAACACATTTTTAAAATTCATTTATTTATTTTGGAGGGGGGAAGGCTGGGCAATTGGGGTTAAGTGACTTGCCCAAGGTCACACAGCTAGTAAGTGTTGTGTCTGAGGCTGAATTTGAACTCAGGTCTTCCTGACTCCAGGGCCGGTGGTGTATTCACTGTGCCACCTAGCCACCCCAACACCATTTTTTAAAATGACATGATATATGTGGTGTTCCACAACTGTGAACTTCAACCTTCACTATGGGTCTTTTCCATTTCTTTTATGTTGATCTTGAAATTTGGCATTGAGGAGTACACATGGTATTATTTCCAGTGAAGGATTAGATATACCATGGTTTTATACAGTTAGAATAAAAATTTCTGGTTTTCAGTAATCTTTTGAATTAATTTCTATTTTTTGTAAAACTACATTAGCACATCATTCTTATCTACTTATTTCTAGATCCCTTTTCTAGAATATGGATCCTATCATCAGACCCTTTGGTCAATCTTTTTTTTTTTTTTAAGTCAGATTTACAATATGAATTTATCCGAATCTGTGAGTTGATATATATAATCCCTACATGAACAAGAATTTCCTCTACACACATACTAGTTGTGTGACCTTGGGCAAGTCACTTAACTCCAATTGCTTTGCCTTCCCTCTTCCAAAAAAAAAGAACTTCCTCTATAAAATGCTCAACAAGTGGTCATCCACTCTGCTTGAAGTGCAGTTCCAGTAAGGGGGAAACTCATTACTTCTAAAGTAGCCCATTTCTTATTTCGAATAGCTCGAATTGTTAGGTTTCTCCTTATTTTAGTACTAAATCTACTTCTTCAGTTTTCACCCATTGCTCCTAGGTCTGCCTTTTGGGGAAAAACAGGACAAGTTTAATCTTGGTACTTGGCAAACATCCTGTTTGCTTTCCTGTGGACAGTATCTCATCAGTAGGTTGTAATATTCCAAAATAACCAAAATACTCCAGATGTGGTCTGGACTAGGACAGAGAACTGGATACTAGGCCTTTCACTATTGCCTTTCCTAATGCTGCCTCATTATAGCTCTGGCTTTGGACTGCCATCTCACACTCCTGCCTCATGGAACTGATAGTCTATTGAAATACCTACATCTTTTTTTCTGACAGTTTGTAACTTAACTACACCCACTCCATCTTATACTTAAGAAATTGATTTAAATTTCATAAGGCTGTATTTATCCCTATTAATTTTATTCAATTCCAATGATCTAGCGCCTCTGAAACTATTTTAGTATCCTGACCTATAATCCAAAATATGAGCTGTTCCTCTAATTACTCCAGGGGTGGCTAGGTGGTGCAGTGAATAGAGCACAGGTCCTAATGTCAGGAGAACCTGAGTTCAAATCCAACCTCAGACACTTAACACTTACTAGCTGTGTGACCTTGGGCAAGTCACTTAACCCCAATTGCCCTGCTTTCCCCCTTCCAAAAAGAAAAATAAAAGGAAGAAAGTTTTACGTTCAGTACAAATTTGACTGGCCGTGTGGTTTAAGACTTGAAATTACTTTATTCGTCAGCATCTTCTTCTGAGAGCTCAAGTGATTTGTCCAGCCACAGAGATGGCATGTGTCAAGACACAAGCCTTGAGCCCTAGGGTTTTTGGGGTTTTAGGGTTTTTTTTTTTTTTTTGACACCAAAGTTGATTCTGTCTGCTCTACTCTGCTGTGAATGTACATTTTCTGTAGTTTTAAACCAGTATAGAATATATCTTTGTCCTCATTTGTTCCCTTTATTTCTTCATGCTTCTTATTTTTTATGATAGTAAAAACTCAATTGCTTAAATTTACTTAGCATGGAGTGGCTAGGTGGCACAGTGAGTAAGAGTAGGGAGGACCCGGAATGGTTCTGGCATCAGATACTTAACACCCACACAAAAAAACTGGCTGTGTAAACTTGGGCAAATTACTTAACCCCAATTGCTTTAGAATTAAACAAAACATTTACTTAACATATATTTAGCTATTCTTAGTCATTAGGTATTTGAATTGGGTTTCAAATCCTGCCTCTGGCATTTACTAGGTTTGTGACCCTGGTCAAGTCACTTAATCCTGTTTGCCTCAGTCTCTTCATGTGTAAAATGAGCTGGAGAAAGAAATAGCAAACCACTCTGGTATCTTGTCCAAGAACACCCCAAATGGGGTCACAAAGATTTGGACACAGATGAAACAACTGAACAACAGCAACAGATTAGACATAGTACTGATACAAAACATTTTCACATAAATAGCTTTTTTTCTTATTTTGTTTCCATGGATGTATTCCCGAAACGGCTTGGTTTAGTGCATTGATAGAATGTTGACCTAGGAGACCATTTAATCTCCTAGTGCATTTTCTTAAGTCTTTATGTGGCAGAGCACTTGCTAATCTGTATTGATAGAATGAAGAGATTACTATTATTTGAGAATTCCTTACACTGATGAAATCACAGTCTGATGGAATCTAGTTTTTAAAGAAAATGTCAGGAGTTGTAGATTTACTGGTTCAAAAGTGTCCACCTTGCTTTCAAAAAAGGTTGTACCCATTTGCATTGTTCTGCTCTGATGATAACATTTTTCTAGCATTCTAGAAATCCATGGGGAGAAGACAAACTTTGTAGGCTTTGTTGTGGAGGAAATAGAACTGGATTGGAAACCAGGTGACTGGTGTTCTACTCCTGGTTCTGCCCTAATCAGCTCTGAAGCCTCAGGCAAACCACTTTCTCACTCTCAGTGTCTTTCCTTATATTAAAAATAAAGGTATGGGGCAGCTAGGTGGAGCAGTGAATAGAGCACTGGCCCTGAAGTCAGGAGGACCTGAGTTCAAATCCAACCTCAGACACTTAACACTTATTAACTGCGTGACCTTGTCACTTAATCCCAATTGCCCTCCAAAAAGCAAAAAAATAAAATAAAGGTATTAGACTAAGTGCTTATGTAAGCTCTTTTCCAGATGTGAGATTCTAGGAATGTCTTGTAAGTAATAAACTTGACATCAAAAATTAGCCCTATACTTTGTTACCAATTTCTAATATTTTTGTGTATATATAAATGTATATGTACACACATACATATCTATGTTTACAGCTTTTTTAGTACCTAACTGGATTAATTTAATTAAAAACATTAATATTTTAAAAATATTTTTAATGTTTTTTTATTTTAATTTAATTAAAAAACATTAATATTTTCCTGTTACTTTTTTAGTCACTCTTAAAGCTTCAAGAAATCTACCTGATGTTGATCTTACTCAGCTTTATATTTCATTACTTATAATAGTACACTTGGGCATTAGTGTGAACCCTGTCTTCTAAATATTTTTTAGAGATAGACTAGACTTGTGATTTCACTGGTGTAAGGAAACTCTCGATAGCTTGCTAAGACTTTAAAGTGCAAAGACACTGACTTGTGTTGTCAAAATTTCCCCACCAAGGAGTTCCCTGTACCAAACCATTTATAAATATGTGTGAAGGTACCTAGTTTGCTTCAAGAGCCCTGTGCTTTTTAATTCTACATTCAGAGAAATACCAATTTATTCTTGTCAATCAGTAAAAAAGCACTGGAGAGAAAAAGAAAAGTCAGAAGATGGCCCTGCCTGCAAGAAGCTCACAATAAGATGGTGGGGGTGGGAGGGAAGGCACAGAACTGAGAGTCTGGGAGAAGCTTCCTGGAGAAGGTTAGAATTTACATGGGACTTGAAGGAAGCCAGGAAATTTAGGAAGTAGAGATGAGGAAGGAGAGAATTCCAGGCTTGGGGGGGGAGGGGGGCAGAGCCAACAGCAGAGTAAAAGCAGGAACCTCTTAAGCTCCCTCACCAACCACTGCCAATACATGTAAAATATGACTAAACAAATTTTAGAGCCACAGAAGCCACAAAGTGACAGGAAGAAACAAATCTCCCACTGAAGGTAGCGTGGCAGGCTGATAGGAAGGGTCTATTGCACCTGAGCTGGGAGCTGAGCACAGTCCATGAGCTAAGCTGGCCCAGACTTGGTGCCCAAAAGGGCCAGAGCAGACTTTGGGAGAGTGAATCACCAGCAGCTGTGGAGGTTTCCAGACTTCTCAACTCATAAACACCAAAGAAAAAATAAAAGGTCAGTTGGGGTCCCTGTTGATGCAGGGTAAGAGAAAAGTACAGTCACCAGGCCCCTGCCCCCGGGGTAAGAGGTGGCTACAGCTGCTGCCACATGGCTGTCTCCGGAGCTCCTGGCCTGCAGATTGTAGGGGGACGAAGAGACCATTCAGAAGGTAATCACTCTTGCTTTGACCTGCTTGGATCTGGGTAGCAGTCTTGGGTGGTGCTTGGAAGGAATGACAGTGTGCCAGAGCTTGTGGTGGCTGTAGAGAGGGCATCCTCCTCATAGCCCTGACAACAGCTCTGACAACATTTGCAAAATCCCCAGCAATTTGGGACACAGCTCTCCACTCTAGAAGCAGAGTTCTACCATGGCAAAGAGCTCAAAAGTCAAGTCATTGACTGGTAAGATGAGCAAGCAGAGGAAGCACAAACAGACCATGGAATCCTTTTTTGAGGACAAAAAGGATCAAAGCATGGAACAGGAGGAAGACAATGAAGTCAGAACTCCTGCATCAGAAGCTTCGAAGAAAAATATGAATTGGTTACAGGCCATGGAGGAGCTCAAGAAGGATTTTGAAAATCAAGTAAGAGAAGTAGAGAAAAAATTAGGAAGAGAAATGAGAATGATGCAAGAAAATCATGAAAAGTGAGTCAACAGCCTGCTAAAGGAGGCCCCCCAAAATACTGAAGAAAATAACACCTTAAAAAATAGAGTAACTAAGGGCAGCTAGGTGGGGCAGTGAATAGAGCACCAGCCCTGGAGTCAGGAAGACCTGAGTTCAAATCCTGCCTCAAGACACTTGACACAATTACTAGCTGTGTGATCTTGGACAAGTCACTTAACCCCGGTTACCCTGCCTTCCCCTCTCCAAAATGCAAAAAAAAAAAAAAAAAAAGACTGAAAAGGTGGAGGGAGGACTGAGTTACCAAAGGGCTTTGAAGACCAAGCAGATTTTGTATTTGATTATAGAAATAATGAGGGAGTCACTGGAGTTTATTGAGTTGTAGGGTGTTGGGATAGTTTGATTTGGTCAGACCTGGGCTTTAGGAAAATCACTTTGGCTTCTGAATGGAGGATAGACTTGGGTGGAGAGAAACTTGTGGTAGGCAAACCAATCAACAGACCATTGCAGTATAGTCTAGGCATGAGGGGATGAGGTAATAATAATTATTACTATATTATTATATAATTGGTATATTTGATTGGTACTACCAATCAAAAAATATAAATACATAATAATGTTATTATTAGAGGGGTGGCAGTATCAGAGGAGAGAAGGAAGCATATTTGAGAGATGTTACAAATGGTAGAAGGGATATGGGATGATAGTTCCGCAGGGATGAAAGGATTAAGTGGTTGTGGGCATGTTTGTAGGCAGTAGGGAACGAGCCAGTAAATAGAGAGAGAGTGAAGATAAGTGAGAGAAGAGATGATAGATGGGGCAGTCTGCTGCAGATGGGATGGAATGAGATCCTTGTGCAGGGAGGAGGGATTTGCTTTGCTAAGGCATGTAAAACGAGCAGTGAGGGAGAAGAGAATAGAAGGCATTTGAGGGATGGGAGAAGAGAAGCTCTCAGCAAATGACCCCAGTTTCCCCTTTTTTCCTAAGTAAATTCTTCATCCATGAAATACATTCTCGATTGTATGATGCCTTAACTTCCACAACTTTAGTTCTATAATTAAATTAGTCATCCCTCAACACGGTTTTAGGTATTTTGGGGATTGCCTGTCTCTAATTACGTGGGAAATTTTGGAAATTTTCAGCCATGCACATATGTAACAAAAACTAAAAAAAAATTAGTAATTTAGTAAGTCATAAATGCTGTATATTGTTCATTTATTTTATCAATTATTGCCATTAAGAATACACATGTAAATTCATTATAAACATTAATGATTAATAAATTTTGTTAAAAGTTTCAGTGCACTAAAGAACTATGGGCTATGCACTCTCTTTGGGAATACCTTCTCTTTATCTCTCTGCCATCTACGCTTAGTAATTTGATTTTCTTCTGCTGTGATCATCTTGTTTTGCAGTGAAGCAGTTGCTGCAGCTTCACAGGTGGCTGGGAAGACTGCAAAGTGTGTAGAAATAGTAATCTCACATAGAAACTGCAACTTTTTATGTGTGTAGTGTATTGTTTTACTTGTTTTTTGTGTTAAATAAATATCAGAATTATTAACAAATAAAGGTTTGAGGTGGGGCCTGGAGTTACTCATGATTTTTCACATGGTGGGGGCTGGGGTTCGGGGTTCTATATGGTTCTTTGCCCCTAGCTTCCCAAATGTTGAGTGTGTATATGCTCTCTCCTGTTTAACCTCTATTCTATTATATTTCTAATAATTACTTTCATTTACGTAGCAGTTCTCAAAGATTTACAAAGTGTTTTTTCCTCATCCTTTGTGGTTTCTTTTAAAAAATTCTTACATAATTATTTCTTTCTATAGGAACTATGTTATAGCCTTTCTCATAATAATTGATTTACCCAAAAAATAATTGACTTACATTCAAAGATCATAATCTTTATTAAAAATTATACCAGCTTGTTTATGAAAATGAGAATCGTGGTTCTGAGGTCTCTTGGAACATTTTGGTTGTGATCATGTTTTCATTCATTCCACTGTCATTCTTTGGCCATCTCTTCTGTGCATGGCACTTTACTAGGTTTTATGAAGGATATTATGTCAACTCTGTCCTCAAGGAAATGTAAACTATAAAATGTAACATAAAATATTAAATACGAATAAGTTGTCTATACCTCAAGGCAGATGAGTTAAAAGGGTTGCAGACTCAACTGCCTTTTGATACAATGGCTGATCTTAGTGACTGAGTGTGTTTTTGGTTTGTAGCATCAATCTGTTATCTGTGAATTTCTTGAAAACTTTTGTGTTCTGTCATCCTCTCTCTGGGACCTAATTCTAGTTAATCAGTTAAACCTAATCCATTTAACTATTTGACCTAATACCTTTTACTTTTCTGTTTTGAATGACAGTATTAAAATAGAATCACTTTAACATCTTTCTCATTTAAAAAAAGAGATCATTCATTTAGTTTTTTATCTCCTATTTATCCTGAATATGCATGCCTTTTTTATACCTTGATCCAAGTAGCCTACTGATTCTTTAGTTTGTCTCCCTCTTTTTGGACTCTTTAAAAAACTGGCATTTGAAGTTTCTTGCGAGCTGCTTTCTCTATATTGGGGGTGAGTGAGGGACATGGCTCTATGGTATTTCTGGTTTCTACCTGGCCATGATTTTAAAAGACTTTTCTGTATTTGAATGATACTTGCAAGCCTCACACCCACCCGCATATGATTTTTGTCCTGCAGCCTTGAAGTGACTGCTGGATGTATTTTTAGTTTGGGTTAACTTGAATGCATTTGTTTTTGGTCCTTGGGCAGCATGGTGCAATAGTTCTGGAGCGCCAGTTCTGGAGTCATGAAGATCTGAGTTCAGATTTGGCACCTGTAGCAACAAGCACCCCAGGGTGGCTGCCAACACAGGTTCTTAGATCTGCTTTTCTAAAAAAAAGCAACTCAAAATGGGTTAACAATCTTGCTTTAATCAATCAAACATATATCGTTTACCTAGTTCAGGGGGAAACTGTCCAACCATTACATACATCCATACCTAATCACAGTTACCAGACAGGGAAGCATCAATTTTTCAAAGCCGGGAAGGGCTCTCAGCAGCTGCCCAGAGTCTCATCTGGTCAAATCACACAACACTTCTCAACATGAGCCCCCCAAAAAAGTCTCACATCAGGGATTATATAGCCTTCTCCTGGGTCAGAGAATGTAACAATTCTCTTGACCCACAGCCCAATCACAAAGCACCAAGGTGTGGGCATTCCTGAAAAACAAACCTCCCACCACAGGCTCCTGGTGCACTTAACCTAGGGGCAGGGAAGATCTTAAATAATTTACATTCCTATAACAGGACCAGAAGTCTCTTAAGCCTTAGTTTCCTTCACTATCAAATGATTATACTTATTGGTGGTGCCTACCTGATAGGGATGTTGTACATATCAAATGTAAGGCTCTTCTTCAAATGTTCACTTAGAAATCTCAGACTTCCTCTGTGTTACGTGCTTTAAAACTTTTCAATTATTTACTTAAAATCTCCTTGTAAATTTTTTTTTAATGAAATAACTAATAACTTGGTTTTTTTTTTTTCTGTTGTCACAGTGACTAACTTTATGGTTATCATATAATGCATTGATTGGCCTTGCATGTGAAAATATTCTGCCAGTTTCTTTATAGATCATTATATTTGTGTTATTATTGCCTGACTTAGTTTTGAAGTTTTCCCAGTCATATATTTTTAGCTCAATCTCAGATTGGACAGGCTGTATTTTATATATCCCCATTATTCCATTTTTATTGACATTCCGGCACACAAAGATTCCATAGCATTTCTTTTCTATGATTAGGATTTTTAAAAAATTGGCATGGATTTCATTCATATACAGCCTTATTATACCTTTACCTTGGATGTGACTTTAAAAAATAGTCAATGAAACAGTGCACCTAAAAAGACTTATGGGTGTTTTTTAAATGTGCTAAACTTTCCCACATTTTTCCTTATCTCTCTTCTCAACAGATTTAGCCATGGAGTCAAACCCATCTGACCATCCTAGAGCAAGCACAATATTTTTGAGCAAATCCCAGACTGATGGTAAGGTGACGTTCATGTTCTTTTCTGAGGAGACTATGAAGACCTCACTTTTTTCTGTTATAGGTTGCCCCTTTTTGGCTAGGAGTTATATATCATTTATTCAGGATCATGATTTGATATTTAAACAATTTTCATGTAACAGTTATAATGTATGTGGTTTATTTTGTTTGCCATTGTATCAGTTAATATAATGTTATACACTTTACATATACAGGTTGTAGATAGGTATTTAGTCCAGCTCTATCACTTTGCAGGTGATAAGAGTTGGATGGAGACCCAGATAGGGCAAAAATTACTTGTCTGGGGTCACACAGATAACAAATATCAGACCTACCCCAAATCCTCTGATACTGAATCTTGTTCTCTGTCCACTGTGCCACAGTTGCCTCTACTAATCAGGATTTTGAGTAAAAATCAATTTCTGCTGGCTGTTTCACAATGCTACTCTGTCTCCATAAAGCAAACACATTTGTAAGATAGCCATAATTAAGGGTGCTTTCAAGCTATGAGAGCTTGAATCTGATGTGCTCACATAGGAAGTAAACCCATGATTTGGGACTTATTTAAGTACCATGTTGTGATTTGTGATCAACTGAGGTACCTACTGCCTGGCATTCATTATGACCCCTTGAGATTTTGAAGCTTTTAATCTCCCATTGACTCTGTCATAACCCAATAGAGTGACATGCCTAGTCCTCGGTGGGTGCTTTGTAAAGAAATTTCCCAAGTGGGAATGGGAAGGGGGAGGAGGGGGGCCCAGCCCTAATAGCTTAATAGCAAACATAGGCTCACATCTCAGATATGCTGATGTGGTGGCCGTACTATCTGTTTTCTCTTTTCTCCTGGCCTTTCTTTCCTTAATACAATTGATACAAAGCAGGATTTTTCAAAATGCTTTATGAAGTAAAGGGGATAGTCAGGTAAGGTAGAATAACTTGATAAAGTGTACATCAGTGGAAAGTTATCTTTGACTGTGTCTCCTGAACCTATTTCTGGTCTCTTACGAATTTTAGTTTAGGACAGTTGGCTTAGCATATGTCCTAAAGGTAGATAAATATCATTCTTCCCTTCAAGATGAGTCCAGTCTCTACATCCATCCAGTATTTTAGCCTAACCAAGCTCATTCTGTGTGGTTATAATTGGTTGTACCAATCTAATGCCCTAGTGCCAGTCTTTATCGTAGTTCCCTTAACCAGATGGTAATTACTGGTAACTTCAGGTCCTCTAAGATAATAGCCTTGTTTATCCCAGCAAGCTAACTTTAGGCTAATATCTCCTCTGTCTGCTGTGTGATAGAGATGAGAAATTCAGAATTTCCTGTTAACTTCTCTGCCATTTGCTTGCTTTCTCTAAAGTTGATTCCTAGTTCTTTAAGATTGTTGCCCCTGTGAAAAACTTGGCTAACATATTCCCCTTGTATGATTAAAGGCAGATAACTTGGATCCTGTGTTTTCCTTTTGAACACTGTTTTGTTGAATAGCATGTAAAATTGTTTGCAGAAATAAAAGTATAATATATCTCACCAAATTCCTTCTGGCATAAATATGATCTTGATACCTAAACCAGGGAGATGTAAAATAGAGAAAGAAAAGACCAATTTCTAATAAATATTAACAAAAAATTTTTTTCAATAAAGTATTAGCAAAGAGCCACTATAACATGTCAAAAAGATTTTGTTCTATGAGCAGTTTCAACTTACGCCAGAAAACTGTAAACATCATAGTCCTAGTAATAGAAATAATTATCAGTAGATTTTAAAAAACCCTTGGCAAAATTCAGTATCCATTTCTGTTTGAAAAAAAAAAACAACATTCTAAAACTTGGTTTCAAGAGGGTTCCCCAGGAAACTCTTAAATTCCCCAGTTGGGTTGGAAACCATATTAAAATGTAATTTAAATGTCAAATATTTAACAAAATAAATAAAAATACAGTACAACATAGAAAATGTTAATTTGTAGTTTACTAAGATAATGTTTAGCCTTCAGTGATCAGTTTCTGTTTCAGTTTGATACCACTGTTCAAATGCATATGAAATAAATGAAATTTTCCTTAATATGATTAATAGTATCTATCTAAAACCAAGAGTCAATTTTATATGTAGTGGGGATAAACTAGAGGCCTTTCCAAATAAGGTATAAAGCAAGAATGTCCATTATTACTGCTATTATTTGATATATAATGCTAGAGATGCTAACTATACCAATAAGATAAGAAAAATGAACAGGTAATAAGTAGAGGCAGAGAAAAAAATGATTACTTTTTTTAGAGATATTTAGTTAGAGAATGAGAGAGTCAGTTGAAAATTAATAGATGCAATTAACATCTCCCTCAATGTCTGCCTACCAAAAAATGCACAGAAAGTGTACACACACAAACACACACACTATAGAAAAATCGGGATTGAAAAATATTCATTCCTTATGAGTACTCTGAGCCAGCGTAATGAAAATGACAGTACTACCTAAATTTTACCTCCGCAGGAGCACCATAAAAATCTAATTATCAAAAGGGTACTTTGTAGAGCTGAAATTTTTCTGGAGGAAATAAATGAAAGTAATTGGAAAAGATAGGGGATCTAGCAGTCCCCAATCTCAAACTATTACAGAGCAATCACAATGATTTGGTATTAGTCAAAAAATAGAAAATTGGTTCAGTGTAACTAACATATTGGGTACACAGCAGAAGCAAAGGAACGTAATAACCCAGGGTTCTGCTAACCCAAAGATCCTAGCTTTTGGGATAAGCACTTATTCCTAGACAAAAACTTCTAGGAAAACTGGAAAGGAGGCTGTCAGAAATTAGGCACCATATTCCAGGATATGCTCCAGATATATGACTTAGGCATAAAAGGTTACATAAATTAGATTTGCAAAAAAGAAATTACCTTTTAGATCTGTTGTTAGGGGAATAGTTCATGACCAAATAAGAGATAAAGGGTCACAGGAAATAAAATGGACAATTTTGATTATATAAAATTTAAAAGTTTTTGCAGAAATAAAACCAGTGTAGCTAAAATTAGAAGGGAAGACAGGAAAAAAATCTTTTCAGAAAGTTCCTCAGATAAAGATTCCAAGATTCACAAAGTGTCCCAAAAATCTTACCGGGGTGGGGGATGGTTTAAAGCTTATTGAAGTTTAAAACAGCATTTAAACTTTTGGGACACCCTGTTTTAGGAATCAGCTGCTATTCCCCAGTTGACAAATGATTGAAGGATATAAACAAGTAGTTTGCAAAGTAAAAAATCCAAGTTATCAAATACATAGGATATAATAGTAATTCATATGAAGCCATTCACTTTATATCATTTAAATGTTACTATGATAATGATTATACTTTAGAAATGGAAGTTTCTTAACACAGACTTTAGGATCATGGATTGAGAGCTAGGAAGAACTTTAGAGACCATCTAGGCAGCTCTCATTTACAGCTGGATACCTGCTGCCCAGAAAGGCGGTTCCGTGCCAGAGGCCACATGGATTTAAGTACGTGACAGAGCAGGGAATCCAAATCAGGCTTTTGTCTAATAACCTTTTGTGTATATACTTTGTCTATCTTAAGTAAATCACCTCAGTTGCTCTAACCCCATTCTTCCTCAGAGGAAGCCAGCAGTTTCCCAAAGCCATTGACTAATCTTATTCAGACTAAGAAAAGTAAATGAATGGAAGGTTGTAGCTGTCACACTTCTTTATCAGTGTCACTTCAGTTTCTACACTGCCCCCAGCAGCATGTGAGAGTACCTAGGAACTAGGCAACATTAGTGCCTTTTTATCCACTTGGTCCTTATAAGCACTATAAGATTGCATGTCATAGATGATTAATTTTAAGATGAGTGTACTATTTTAACTGAAAATGCAGTGTTACCTTTTAACCGTTTAAAAAAATGATTTATTTAATTTGACAGTAACAGTGTAATATAGAACCATTGAATGACTGAGATACATGATGGAGCACACCTAGCTGTAAATCAGTACATTGGACTTCCAGTTGTTAAACCTAGAATATGACCTCTTTCTTTTTTTTTTCTTAAATTTTATGTTGCTGAGAAATCAGATGAGAAAATTACACATGCTAACCTAATTTGTTCTGCCTGTTTCACTGTGTAGACTGTCTTCCCTTTGTATCTGTATCTGTTAGGTCCCAAAGTGAAACTAATAATGTTATTACAGATTTCTTTTTGTGAGGTCCTTTCTACCTGTGGAGAAGCTTATCTTGTCTATTAGTTTTAGAATTTGTATTGGGAACTACCAAACAGAACAGACTTTTTATATACTATATGTTATGCAGAAATTAATTTATAATGAAATTAAATTCTATCTCTAATTTTGCATGTAACTTGTCTTTATGTTATATGTATATATATGAAATCAAGTAAACTTTCAAATATCACTAACTTTTCCAAGCTGTAAATATCAGAATTAATTGGTTAATTTGTTTTTATTCTTAGTGAGAGAAAAGAGGAAGAGCAACCATATAAACCACGTAAGTAAATGGCCATCCAAGTGTAATGTTGTTTGAAAGAGCAGTTAAGTAGCTAAAAAGTAAAGATAATCGTACCATGGTCCCCCGTGAACAGAAGCAGCCTAATACTGTTAGTTTCATAATGCTCTATTAACATCATTTTTTCTATGAGTTTTTCTACATCTCTTGCTGATTTTAATATCTTAATAGATACCACATGTATTAAAGGGAAAATATTTTTGGCTTAATATTTCTTCAATTTTAATATCCCTTTAAAAGTTGAATTTCAGAAACATTCCGTGGTTTAAAGACATGCATTGAAAATAAAAAGTAAGATAATCTAGATAAGTCTTTGACAATATAATTTTTTATACATCGGAAAACATGTTTTTTTCTGTCTTCTGGTGAAAGGTATTCAACCTGTGTGAAATACTGAATTTTCATTGATGGATAAACTCTTGAAATGGAAACTTAAACCAAAATGTTCTTGGCAAAAAAAGGAAAATGAAAAATAAATACGCATTAAAAAAAAAAAGTAGATAAAATAAGATCGATATGATAGGACTTCTCAGTGGAAGGGAACTGAGTTTAAACCAGAAACCTAACCATATTTCAAATTGTGATCATAATAGCTGTTAAGTAGGATTTTTATCTGCTTTTTACACTTAGCATACTGTTTTGCAACTTATTTGTGCCACATGCTCCCTCTTTTTTCCATTCTTCAAACATCTTAAAATTTCCTCTCTGAAAAATTTATGCTGAATCAGTAGAGTCAACGTAAGAACTTTCCTACGTAACTATTGATGAGCTGAAATAATTTTGAATAAATAAGCTCTCTACATTCTTTTATATAATTGTTATAGGGGTCTTTTTGAAAATGTAGATAGCGAAAGAGGAAGCTAGGTGGATAGAGCACTGGGCCTCATATCAAGAAGACCTGACACTTAACTAGCTCTGTGACCCTGGGCAAGTCACTAAAGTTCTGCCTCAGTTTCCTCCACTGTAAAATGGGGATAATAACATCTATCTCCCAAGGTGGTTGTGAGGATCAAATGAGGTAATATTCTCAGAGTGCTTTAGCATAGGGCATGGCACTTAATAAATGCTTGTCTCCTCCCCCTTTCCTTCCTTGGAAGGCTGATTTGTTTTGAAGTAAATTGAGTGGCCTTGGGCTCATTTATGTCACCCATGAACCAGAAATAAATGGCATGTAACATGTCTTCATTGACTCATCAGATCACCCTACCTCTCCCAAATATTAACTGAGTTGGGCTGCATTCATAATGCCCTACTATTTGCTATTCCATTCCATGTTGGGGGAAAGGGGAACACTTGATCTTGAATCTTTTGGCTGATAGCTTGGGAGAAGGATGAGTAATAGTGGCTATTCCCTTGAATGGAGTGATTCTCAAGACTCCTTACCAGAAGTTTCTTACAAGATTAACAATACGGTTATAATCCAAGTTGAATAATTTCATAATATTTATAGTATCTTTGGTTGGGATAGATTCAGTCTAGGGACAGACAGGTTGCTGATCTTTGTCCTAAGTCTTTAGGGGTTGGAGACTGGGTCTGTTATTTCTCTTTTTTTCCAGTGTTGTGTGCATATGGGAATTTCAATACAATTTGATGGCAATAACTTTTAAGAGACATCTTTATTTTTACTTTTTTGCTTTTTGGAGGGCAGTTGGGGTTAAGTGACTTGCCCAAGGTCACATCGCTAGTTTTTGTGTTAAGTGTCTGAGGTCAGATTTGAACTCAGGTCCTCCTGACTTCAGGGCCAGTGCTCTATTCACTGCGCCACCTAGTTGCCCTTAAGAGGTCTCTTTATCCTACTTAGTAACTTTAAAAAGGTCATAACTTAAAGAATTACGTGTGTTTGAGATTTTGGATTTCCATTTTATGAGGCAAATAGAATTATTTTTCCTTTCAGTACTTAAAAATTTAATATATGTTAATGATTTCTTGTTTTGACATAATCCCCAAATAGATATATATTATACCCCCTCTTTTGATTCCTCTCTGTTGAAAGTGATTGAGGTATGACTTCATGCCAGGAAGCAAGGGAGAAAGAAATGGAAGGTAATCTTACTGTCAAAGAAACTGAAGGAGCATTTTATCAGTTACTTACATGATGCTGATTATCAAAGATTTTAGTTACTTTAAATGTTACAAGCATAATCCAGAACTGCCACCAATATCAGGACAAGATTGGTTGTGGTCCCCATTAAGTTTACCTGTTTTCAAGGCAATGCAATTTTGTTAACTTTTAAATATTATATAATAGTTGGAACAAAGTTAGCCAAGTACTCCCTGCTAAAAGTATTCCCTTAATGAATAAATAAGTAATGTATAGAAAAGTATCACCCTGAGCAGTGTGGCCTCTCCTACTTTAGCATGATTTTTTTTTTACAAATAATGCAACTTAGCATGCCAAATTTAGATAAGAAAAGGCTCTGCCCCTCATGAAGCTTACAGATTTGAAGATGATTCACAAAAATGACATACAAAAAAAGATAAGGGAAACTCCTAAAGTGTTTTAAAATAGTCAATATTTTTGTTAAATGATCAGATGAACATTTTATAATATTCAAAACAAACCTCTTTCCTCCAAATGCTGTCAGAATTATTATAAGTAATCAGTTTTTGAAGTCTAGTCTAATGATTTAGTTTTTATGTCTTCCAAGTGGTAATTGCTTTCAAACTTAGTTTACAGTAAATAGAGGTGGATTACAAGTTTTTTCTGAAATTATAAGCTGAGGAACTAAAGTTTCCCATGTTTAACAAAGTGAATATAAATTCCAGGAGGATCGTATTTTGACGGTTTATTCATAGTTAAGAGATTCGTGTTCCTATATTGTCTGTTCTGTGCATATCATGATAATCCTTACATTTATATAGTGCATGTATGCCAAACACTGTACAGGTGTTCTATGGTTAGTATCTCATTTGAGTCCCACAACAACCCTGGGAGGCAGGAACTATTAGCCCCTTTGTATGGTTGAGGAAACTGAGGCAAACAGACATTTAAGTGACACACAGCTAATAAGTTTCTGAGGTCACATTTGCAATCAGGTCTTTGTGACTCCAAACCTAATGCTCTGTGCACTGTGCTGCCCCCTAGCTGCTCCCATCACATCATAATACAGCCTTAGAGCTTAAAGGAGCCTTGGGAAATAGATGAGGAGAATTCTCAGTGGGGTAAAGGGACTTGTCTAGGGTTACATGGCCAGTGTGTGTGAGAGGCCAGTCTGAAACCCAGCTCTTCAAGACTCTAAGGGCATCTATCTGTCCATGATGCCTTTCAATTCTTATTTATTACAATAAAATGCCCCCATGCGAATTTTATTTCAGCTGTTAGTGTTTTATTGCCATGAATATTTATTGTATTCAGTCCATATCGATATGTTAGAATATAAAAATAATTTTCAGCTCTTTTTCATTAATCCTTAAAAATCACAAATCTTTTTCTAAGATGTACCTGTGTTAAAAAGGAGATGCTAACAAATGTTTCATTGAGTCTCTACCTAGTTGATGTTTTAAAGGTACTATTCAAATATTTCTTTAATAAGTCCAAATTTTTATGTCTTTCATACAGTGATGCATTGTATTATCACATACTTAATACATTTATGGAATGTGTGTGTGTTACATGCAATTTCATGTTTTGAAGTGGGGGGGGGAATTTACCTTTAAAAAAAATTACCATTACCATTTCTCTTTATTTCCTTTCCCCTTCAGTTGTCTCCAGGGCAGCTCACTAAAAAATATAGCTCGTGCTCAACAATATTTATAGATGACAGCACAGTCAGCCAGCCTAATCTTAGAAGCACAATCAAGTGGTAAGTACAATTAAAGTGCCAAAGGTTGAGTGACAAATCACTCTTTCTTCATGCTAAAAGCAAATTTGGAAACTCTTTGAGCTCAGGTCATCATTTTTAGTCAGGGAATTGACCCTCAGCAGCTTGTTTCTCAGAGACTGGTTTCAGCTTCTAGGTTGATTTCCCAGACCTTAATATGGGATTTTATATTTATATCCTATGCCACATGAAGGAAGGAAAAAAAACTTAAATAAGCTGTCACAGAAAAACCTTTTATTTGATGCCTTACATTACTCATAACTCAAGCATTGGGAGGAATGAGAAGGAAGACATTTTGACTTTAAAATAAAGAATTTGTAGACAAGCCTCTCATTTTTTTTGCAAAGAACTATATAGCAGCTTACACTCCTTGATAGCCTACTTTTAGAAGGAATGACTTGTCCCCCTACTGGCAATACATTTCATTGAATTTCTGATGCTATTTTATGTGTCATTTTAAACTTGTGGATTTTTAAAAACTTGGCTTCATTTATCATCTTTCTAATTAAAAAAAATAAATTTGTGGTGTTAACCCTTCATCTTTCTGAGATTGTCTAACTGGGCCTTTTATTTTCCCCTCTATCTCTATTTAGACCTAAGTAGAGAATTCTTTTTTTACTTGGGGAAAAATGCTCAAAAGAGTAAATGAAAATAAGAAAACGCAATGATAGTCATTTACTATAGCTATGAGCATATATATAGTAAATGAATATATAACTCTAGTTCTCATAAAGAGTGTGAGTGTTCTGGTTCTGAAAACTATGTATAAAGGAATCCTATTCCAAGTATTCAGCCACAGGTACTTCAGCAGACCTTTTAACCTTTAAGTTCCCAGGACAAAGAGAATCCTCTCAGACAAAACTTTCCATTAGGTATGTTATCCTCACCTGAACATTGAATGAAAACTCTAGGTACACAGTGACAAAACTGGACACCTGTAGTGAGATTTTTGTAGTCTGTGCCATCCCTCACCTCTTCTTGCTGCAGTTTAGTCTCATAGCAGACAATATCTTCAGATTTGTTGTTAATTCTACATGTATTAGAATTCCTGAAGGTTAGGGAATGTCTGGATCTCATTTTCATACTTACAGGGGAAAAAAATTAACTCTTTCCAAGTTGTTGGAAGCCAAACGTGTAACATTATTCAGGAGATACCCCTGCCCAAATACTCCTTGTTGCCTTATCCCGTCCAAGAGTTTTCTTAAAGCCACCACTACATGCCCACATGTGTACATTTGCACGTCTGCACATATACATACATGCACATACATAATGACTACAGCAGACCTCCCCTCCAAACTTTAAGACTATTAAATTAAATCCATACTATATCATAGTTGCCGGATGAAATCCTTATTGTTTCTGTAGTAAAGAACTAAATTCTGATGTTTAAAAACGCCATAAATGGGCTTCAGTTTTTAAAACTTTAGTAGTTTAAAAAAAACCACTGCAGGAAAAATGATATGTTCTGGCTTATTGAAACTCTGAAGAGATTATTCTCTGTCATCAGTCAATGTTTGCATGCCTGGGTACAAAGCCTTATAATAATCTATATTTCTCCATTTTAATTAATACTGAGTCTGAAGCCACATGAAAGGCATTGAATAAAATTCCTTTTAGTAATGACAACTGATGGTGTTTTAATTTTATTTTTCTAATATTCAAAACCAAAAGTAGAAAACTTGTTCTTTGTCATCACAGTTGATTACTATGGAAAAAAAATAATTGGAAGAGTGATTTCAGGTGGGGAATAACTGGTATGGTGCAAAACCTGTTTCCTTTGGGGGCATCATAATAAAATTCTCAGAATAAATAAAATAGAAGAAAATTGCTTTCAGCCTTCTTTAGAATCTTAGATTAAGGCATGAGGATTAGTAATGCTTCAAAGAATGATTTTAGGAGACTGTTGCAAATATTTCCAAAGTCCAGCACTTAGGGGAAATTTATTGTTCCTTGAAGGTGTTATTGGTTAGCTAGCTTTTAAAATTTTCTCAGTGATGTTGAACGGTCTCCTTTATTAAGTTCCTTCCTCTGACCAGCTGAGAGTTAATAAAATACAGGTAAGAGGTTTTGCTCTTTCCTCCTATGAGGAAAGTCTATGTAGAATTTGATACCTTCATCATCAGAGTACTTAGTATTTAATATTCTTAAGTTATTTGAAAAGACTCATCAGGATTCTTTTTTTTTTTAATGTTGCCAAGACAACTTGCCAGATTTGGGAGAGGGGTAATATTAACTTTGTGAGTTCTCTCTTATTAGTGGTTTGGGGGACCTTCTAGTAAAGAAATTGAAGGATTATAATCCAACTATCTATTTTGCAAGTAATTCTTTTTTTCAGAAGTATTTGATGTTTCTCCTTCACTTGATTTGAACTTGATATGAGGATATAGCTTCTGGAGATGCTTGACCTTTGGAGGACCAATGCTTTCCAATTTTGCTTAGTGACTACTTATCAAAGTGGGTGTTTTTTAAGGGCTTAAATGTTATCCTGCTGACTTGGAAAATTCTAGTAAAATCAGACATCAATTTCAGAGCTGGAAGGGACCCTAGAAGTCTAGTTCAGTTACCCTATTTCACAGAGTTGGCAGGTGAGGCTAGGAGACGTGTCAGGTGGTCTAAGGTCCTGTAGCTGTTTGGGTAAGAAAGAGGCCAAACTAGCACCCAGTATGCTTGACTCCCAAACCATTTCCCACACAGGACCATTTTGGTTTTTACCATACTAGGACATTCCATTGTTGTGTGACCAAAAGGTAGGAGTTATATGCAAACGGAATTATTTTCTATTTTCTACCCAATAAGGGTATCCCATACCAGCCCTTTTTATTAGCAGGATTAGTATTAACTCTCAGAAGCAAGGATTCCAAAACTTACAGACTTTCACTCTTGAATAGAGAGTATTTTTACATGGGGTCAATGAATTTGGTGGGGGGTTTTTTTTTATTTTTGAGAACTATTTTTCAACGTAATTAGTTTTTCTTATAATCCTATGTCTTTTGTACATTTAAAAACATTCTTCAAAATAGTCCATAGGTCTCACCAGACTGTCAATAATACAGAAATTCTGTAATACAGAAAAGTTAAGAACGCCTGCTCCAAACATTGAAAATTAACATCATGCAAAGCCTATATCCAAGTAATTAAAAATGGACCAGACATTTAGCTCTGCTGCTAAGTAAATGACAGAGTAATGATATATGCTGAATCTAATTTGTTCTAATGTTCTGGCTTCATACACTGAAATGAGTGGAATGAAGTGTTGTGAAATAGTCATCTCAGTGATCTGATAGAAGGTGATTCAAATTCGTAGTGTAACTTTTCATTGTATGGAGATTCTTGGCTTATCCTGTAGTATTCTTCTGAGAAAGGAAGTGTATGTATAAAAAGAGAATAGCATTTCAAAACAAGCTTCTTAACTTTTAAGAAATTTATAATATTAAGTGATTGTGTGAGGCATAGCTATTAAGCACTTTTAGTGCCCAGGAGCAGACTGCTGAATTATGAACTAGGAAATACGATTCTTTGGGATTATCTCTTGCTTCCCAGTTCTAGAAATTTTGTGCATTGTTGTCCTAAACTGGCTTTATCTATAAATAAATATCTTCTAGAATAGAAGTTTATACTTCAGAAACTTGATATATTCTCATAATAAATTTTTCTTTCAGTATTATGAACCTGAGTAGCTTAGTAATTGATCTTGTGGGAGTATTTGCATTTTATTTACCAATTTCAAATTATATTTCAGAATACCCTTTTATCTTGGTTTTCGTAGTAGTAGTAGTAGCAGTAGCGGTAGTAGTAGCGGTGGTAGTGGTAGAAGTAGTAGCAGTGGCAGCAGTAGCAGCGGCGGCAGTAGCAGTAGAAGTAGTATAGCTAGCAATCTTCCATTGTCATGCCTCCTAAGAGTCACTCAGAAATGTGTTCATAGTTTCATTGAAATTAGGATAATGGTTGATCAGGGATAAGAAAATGAAGGAATGATGACACTTTCTCCCTGAGCCTCAGCTCCTTCCCTCATGAATCTAAAAAGCCTTTTTAGGTTAGTTTGCTACATTTCATAGAATTTTAAATTATGTTTAAATGCTTAATTTTAGTACAGTAAAGTTCTATACATCCAGATTCCACTCACTTTTAAAGTAATTCAAACAATGCCTATAAAAAAGGCTTTGCTGAGCAAACTAATAACTACAATTGGGATTTCAGGAAAGATGTTTAAACACTTACTAGATAGATTAAACTGTGCTTAAGCTCATTTACAAGTATCCCTTCAGAAAGCTCATATTATCTGTTCTTTAAAATAGTTCCCTGAGGAGACATTCTTATGTACATCTTAAATTATCACATTCTTAAAAGAAGTAACTGCTTTTCTTAATTAAAGCTGATGCTTTTTAAAAAAATATGTGCTTCCCCCCAATTCGGATTCTATTAGGCTTTATTTTAGATACCAAGATCACATGGCAGATGTGTTAGTGGTTGTTAATAAAAATTAATAGATGAAAATTTATTTTATTTTATGCTTTAGTAGACAAGTATACCCAGACTATGATAGCTACTAGCAGACTTCCTAGAACTCTTTTTTTATTCAGATCTTTCAAAATAATTTGTTGAATGCTTGCTGTAAATTTACATTTTGTAGTATATGCTTCATTTGTCACTACAAACTTCGTAATAGCTATCATCTTCTGTATTGAACCCACTCAAATATTTTCTACGAATTACAGAAGAAGAATTTTAAATTACTTTATATAGTAAATTTTATTTTATTTGCTATCGAATGCTAGAAAACATGAAAATTCTTGGGGAGCTGGTTTGGTAGTGAGGGAAGGATAATTTTTCAGTATTTAACTGATGTATAGTAGCTATTCATTTTAATATAACCTTCGTAACTGTATACAAAGAGACAAAGCACATGAAATGTGGAATTTTCAGCATTTATATATTGAATAATTCAATGTAGTCTTAGAATGTTTTTTGAAGTATTTATATTTTTTCCACTGTAAGCCAGATACACAAGAAGACTGTCAATATGGTATGCTTATGAATTGAAGTATTCAGGCCCATAGAATTTCACAATCAAAATTTAAAATAAATGTATTGTAATGAAGAGATCTCCAGCCAAGAAAAATAATGAAATATGTTGCTATAAAACTATCTTTTTCCTCCACAGTGTGACGTTAGCAATATACTACCACATAAAAAACAGGTGAGCTCTTTTAAAACTATAGTTATTCCAAGTTGTCACTTTGCATGTGTCTGGTTCATTTTTAGGCAAATTTAGTTTGTGAAAATCATTAAAGCCGGCCCTGTGAGAATATAAGTTTCTAAAAGGTTTTCTTATAGCAGTGAAGAGAGAGGGAATCATTTCTAGTTTTGCCTTTGGCATGCTGACCTTAAATATTTACAAAGAGATGCTGTGCCTATGACATGTATTCATCACAGTCAGAAATATGAAAAGGAAGAATAAGAAGGTGATTATAAATTTAATATATGTTTTCTCATTTTATTTATTTTAAGAGCCTGTTTACTTAGTTACAGTTAATTAGTAATTATGAATTCAATGGACACAGTGAATAGGTGAGGCAAAACTTCAAATGATTTACTTGTCTTTAAAAAAAGTTTTTTTAAATATCCTCTTAGCTCAGTCAGAGAAATAGTTTGCCTTAGTGAATAAGGAGGCAGCTAGTCAGATCTGGGAACAAGTCCTGTCAAATTTAATAGTTACTGACTTTGTTGGTAAAATCCTTAACCTTTCAGTGCCCCAATAAACAGTCATCATCAAGCATTGTCCTCTATCTTAGGGCAGAGAGAATAGGGTTTCTTTACATCATTGAATATCAGGTATAGATAAAATAAAATTGGTTCAACTAGATATAAGTAAGAAAAGTAAAATAACAAAAGTTGGTAAGGGGCAAATGGAAAGAAATTCTTAAATGGTTCGTATATTTTAGAACTTCTAAAAATTCATTAGGAAAAAAGAGAGGATGGCATCTATTACCTAGCATTTCCTCCTTTTCTATTATAAGGATTGAAGTAAACTCTTACATACACTACTCTATTTTGCGATTGGAAGTGTTGCTAAAGTTGTTTTTTTTTTTTCCTTTAAGTAATATGTGGATTATTTAACATAAAAACTAAATTGTAGGGTTTTGGTTTTAGGTTCACAAAATTATAGGGCCATGGTTTCAGTTTAATACTTAATGGTTATTACCCATTAAAGAGAGTTAAATATTTAGAGGCAGCATTGGCAGATCTCATTATAGTCTTCTATCCTGAATACTTTGAGGCTTTAAGTCTCAAAAAGTATAAAGGAAAAGCATAATGCTAGAATCCAGGAAGACAATTTATGAAACTATATATGTGTACTGTTAACCATGTTAGACTTTAAGCTTCCTCCCACCCCCAATGGCAGATAATTTACTAAGTTGGTAACTATATTCCTGAATTAGTTTAAAAAAATGCATGCTCTTGTTTTATAGAGATTCAGATAGATCCTTGGATATTTTTGATGAGAAATCACATCCACTCACAGTAAGTGTCTTTTCCTGAGGTTTTTTTGTATAAAAACATGTTTTTTTTTTTTCCTGTTATCTGGTTTGCATTTTAAAAATCACTTCAAGAAAAAATTCTAGGTTAGGAAATCAAAATTAATTTTCTATAGCTCTAGCCTGATAATCTTGTACCTATTCTGATCAAATTCATGTACATGAAATGATTATCTGAAATAGCAGAAAATAAGAATCATTGTTAACATTTTAGGTAATTAGTGGTCCACGGTGAGTACTGAATGGCTCAGGTTAGAAAATATCAAGGAGACCTATGGCATGTTTTTCCTTTATGTTTATGAAAACTATTGGTCTATAAACATTACTTAGGTAATAAGGGGAAAGCCTTAACATGCTTTGTTTGGCAAAATTGGCTTAAAAAAAACAAACACAACCCACCTTTTAAAAGTTTACACCATGGGATAAAGTTGATATTTTTGATAATAGTATATAGCATATTAGAAAACATTGCATTTTTATATAATAGAAATATCATTAAACAAGTGATATTCTCTCTAGTAGTTTAGAAAGATATTTAGGTAGATTATTAGTGAGAGACTTAAGAATTAGTATATGAAAAAACTGAATCTGTTTCACTTCTCCTTCTTGACCCTGCCATCATGGTAAAAGAGGAGAAAGAAAGATCCTAAGTTTTAGTCAAAATAATTAATCTGTCAAATCCAGAATATTAAGATACCTCTTAAAATAAATTCCTACAGTAAAATTCAACATTATGAAAATCAAAATTAAGTGACTTCATGGTAAATCAGAAATATCTTCTTATGACTTTAATTATTTTTGATCCATGGATTAAAAATATGGTCATACAAGTCTGCTATCTAGCAACTATACTTTTTTTACTTCATTGACTTTTTGAGAAAATTTCCATACTAAATTTCAAGGATAGGAAGCTAAACACATCACAGTATTAAGAGAAGCATAAGAGTGGTTGATAATCGGCAATTAATCTAGATTAATAAGGCTTTAGTAATGGGCTGTGAAAAGCTCTTTGCAAGAACATATTATAAAATCTTATTTTTAAGGTGGTACATTTGCATTGTACACTCCCACACTCAGTACACTATTTAAGCAGACCACCTTCACGATAAGTGAAAGCAGCATAAAAAGATTATTTAGATATCTAACAATAAAGGGAAATGAATGAAGAAACCATTTAGAATGAATATAAATAGGCTGTCAAAGACTGAAACAGTTTACTTTTCTAAAGCATTTCTTTGATGTACAAAAAGCTTCTGAAAATATATTAGAAGTTGCTATTTGTATTGAGGGGATTGATATATTGAAATCTCTTGGAATTACTGAGACAAAAAATTAGTATCTCTTAATATCACAAAGCAAGTTAATGGAAAAGAAAATTGTCTCTTGGGCATAAATTCAAGAAATTTGTATTGGTAAACTTTAGATTATCTAAGCCTGATATAGTCTTGGGTCATTCTTATATATATTGTTTCTTTAATATTTAATTGATCTTGGTTATCAGAAGAGACAAAGGAGCATAATTTTAAAAATGACATTGCTGTTCAGGATTTTTAAAAATTTATTTCTGTGGTGTTTCTTAACCAGGACAGCAAGTTAAATATTTTTATTCTAAGTAGGTAAAATAATACAAGTCAGGGGGGAACACATTAACACTAAAAGCTTTTTTTTTTTAGTCACATTTTTTTTCCAGGCCCTAGCTTTTCCTAGAATAAAATTTAATTGAGCATTTATTTATATGGAAGATCATTTAGGAATAAAATTATGATTATAGTAACCAAACTTTTTTTTCCCCAATATTTTGAGGTCTTTTAAGATTTGTATATCTCAAGAGATTGAATGCTGAGATTTTTACCTTTTTGTCTCTATCTTTAGGACCTAGTACCAGTGGTTTGCTCATACATAGTAGAAGATTAATAAATGATTGTTGAATTGTTAGTTCTACTTGGGTATGTTGTGTTAAGAAGTATCTTCCCTTGGAAAAAAAAAGAAGTCAAATAACAGTTTTTCGTGAATTTAGGAGAATAGGTGGTCAAGAAACAGAAGAATTGGTATAGGTAGTAAATTTTTTAAGGGAAGAAATAAGTTGGTTGGTAGAGAACTCACCTGGATTCAGTGAAGGTTTTTCTCAGGAAGGGGAAAAATGTGATTGTGGACCAAGGGAAAGATTAATGCTATAAAGAAAGCTAGAGTAATCCTTAGTAGATATCTGGTGGGAGTATATCCAGGGGAAGCTATCCTTGCTCTTTTTGCTTTTTAAATTTTATCAGTGAGTTGTATTTTTGTTGATGTGCAAGTGGCATGAAGCAAAGAGGGATAGTTAATATATTTGCTAACAGAACAGTCATCCAAAAAATTCAGACTGACTAGAACGGTGGAACAAACATAAGATGAAATTTTATAGGCATAAATACTCATTAAGTTAAAAAGAATGAGTTTTTATAAATATCAGTGCTGAAATCTATTTGATCTCTATTTCTAGTAAGTTTGTTTTCATTATCTTGCTATAGGAAGCATACACTAGAATGTATATGCTAGCTGTGTTCTCTCTCTCTCTCTCTCTCTCTCTCTCTCTCTCTCTCTCTCTCTCTCCCTCCCCTTCCCTCCCTTCTCTCTACCTGCCCTTCCTCTTTCTTCCTCCCTACCCCTTTTTATTTCCCTTCAATTGAGGAATACTTATTTTCTTTATTGCTAAATTGAAATTAAGGCTCCTTTGGAAACCACCTGACCAGTTCCATAGAATTGTTCCATAAATGAAAGACA
This sequence comes from Petaurus breviceps papuanus, assembly GCF_028583685.1. Taxonomy (NCBI): domain Eukaryota; kingdom Metazoa; phylum Chordata; class Mammalia; order Diprotodontia; family Petauridae; genus Petaurus; species Petaurus breviceps. Next base: position 12,647,286 of record NW_027187376.1, on the reverse strand, counting down.
TTCCCAGTGGTGAAAAAAGGGATGGCATCAAGAGAACCCTCTTCTGTATCTGCCGTCTTTTTTAGAAAAGGGGTGGAAAAAAGAAACAATAACCCTGACCTAAACTGAGCTCCCTGTTGCTTTAGAGATCATTTTCAGGTGGTAGAAATTAAAAGATGGATGTATGGATTAGCCCAGCCATCAGAGTCCTAATAAAGAACCTTTGAAGAAAATTATGATTTCATTAATTACCTAAATATAAGAAAAGTGAATTTAGGAAAAGTAGGAAAAGAAAATTAGATTGCATCTCTTATAAGATTTTATATAAAATCCCCTCCCCCACCTTTTTTTTTTGTCCAAGCTTTTCTCTATTGATCATTATCAGAAAATAGTTTTGTATGTTAAGCTTGACCAGAAACCTTGGTTCTGTGTAATGGCTGATTGATTTTATACCCTTGAAATTATGTCCATGTTTGAATTACAGAGGTACTTATTGATTTAGTTTTACAGCATTTTATTATAAATGCTGAAGTAGATGGTTTTCTTCTAATTCTTTGATTTCATTCATATTTGAGGTAAGGAAGCTCTCGTTGTTTTCTTATTTTTTACATGGTTGCAAAGCTCCAGTAGCCAGTATGTGGAATGAATATTATAAAGCTCAGTGTAGTACTACACTGTCTTATTTCAATTGATTCTGCAAAAGGATGTGGTTACTTGGGTCTCTGAAAAATAATTTTATACTTTAATGGTCTCTGATTTTATCAGTGTGTGCCTTCTCTTCACCAGACATCCCTTGAAGCCTCACTGCTTAAAGCCTTCTTTGCAATGTATTAATGAACTTAGGCTGGTCCTTGAATAACTGGATGGATCACTAACCTAGCTGGCATTGTAAGGCTCACCAGAATTAAGTGCTTTATTGGTGTATGAGCTTCAAGAACCTACAGTCATTTCCATATAAGAAGAGGGTTTGATTGCTGCCCACACTGCTTAGGTGCCAGAATTAACATTTCTGTGATGCTGTAAAAGGGCTTTTGCAAAGCCCTTTTTATACCTTCTTATGTGAGGTACCCAGACGAAGAAGCCAAAACTGTTTGACTTCCCAGTATCAGAGGCAGAATTTTAATGCAAGTCTTCCTCATTCCAAATGTGGCTCTGGATCTCCTCTGCCTACTTTTCCATTCCTCTCCCTCCCCCCCGTGATGTATTTGTTTAATGCTTAATTTAATGTCTAATGCTTTGAAATTGATTTGGGGTAGATAATAATAGTAATAATTTATGTTTATATGGTATTTTGCCATTACAAAGCACTTTCCAATAATCTCTCTATTGTCATAACAACCCGTGAAATATTTTGCATATTTCATAAATGAGGAAATTGAGATTCTCAGGATTTAAGGCAAAGATAATGATTCAGTCACTGTTTCCTACAAAAATGTAATCAGTATAAAGCAGTTGCCACAAAAGAAGAGGGCAAAGAAGTCCAGCAATATCCTTGACCGGAAAACATTTGGTGTCTTTGTAAAGTGAGGAGGGAAAGAAGCGGAGGACAATACTTGTTTAAAATGTAAACTCCCTTGTAAAACCCCCTGGAGGAGGATGGTGGAAGATTCTGCTTAGTATCACCTCATAAAACAGAGGCACTAGTTTGGCCAGGAGACCCAGCTAAACCATATTTAAAATCTTGTCCTGGACCATGCTTTTGTTTACCTAGGCTTAATTTATGTTTGCATTTAGCAAAATCCAAGATAAGTCATTTGGGAGGATGGTATGGTGTGTATGTAGGTCTCATTTTTGTCCGTTGTTAACAGCATTTTTCCCCGGCTTGAAGTCTTAGAACTAATCTTGTCTGTATTTAGTATAATCAATCCATGTTTCTTCCTTTAAAATGTCTCGAAACAATATTGAATTAATAATGATAAGAATACCTAGCATTTATATAGCATTTACAGATTAACAAAGTGCATACATTCCCATTTGATCCTCAGACAGCACCGAGGTGTAGGTCCTATTATTTTCATCTCCATTTTACAGAAAACTAAAGCTTAGAGAAGTTAGTGACTTTCCCAGGGCCCCACAGCTAACAAGTGTCTGAGGCAAGGACCCCCAAGCCCACTGTTATATATTGTGCCACTCTGCTGCCTCCAATCACCTTCCGCTGTTCCTTAATGTTCCTTTTATCTTGAAGCAAATCCAGTGTCTTCATTGCCCCCTATACACACAATTCTTGGCTGGCTTTATTCATTCTTTCTCCCTCTAACTCTCACTGTCTGTCTTTCCAAATCTAATGTATCCTTCAAAGCCCTGCTTAAGTCTAATAATATTTCTTATGCAACATTATTCACCTGGCATTTAACACTTGGTAACTCTCTTGAAACACCTTTTGTTCTTAGTACCACAGAAGCCATTCCTTATTTTATGTTAATCATATTTCCCGACCTGGCATGCTCCTCAAGGATCATGCTTTTCATATATATAGCTGTTTCACATGGTTCCTAACAGCACAATACAGAACGCATAGTTGGTATTAAATTCTTGTTGATTTGAAGCCCAGAGATTTTGACACTGAATAAAAGGGAGTAAAATCTATTGTAAAGAAACTTTAAAAATTACTAATGTATAGAAACGTCTTAGTAAGGTTTTAGAGACTTAAATATAGTTGAAACTAATCCTACAAGTATAGGAAAAGACTACAAAGCTGAGCTGACAATATATATTTTTAGTCTGAATTTTAATTACGAAGGTTAAACTGTTCCAGTTATTCCTGGTGCTGTGTAGCTAGTTTAAGCAATTAAAGTGTTGATATAGAAAGTTGATTCAATTAAGTCTTTTATAATTCATGGGTATCAGTTGGAGAGAGCAGTAAAAGTTTTAATGGGACATAAAATCCATTGTGCGGTGATTAATTTGTTAAGAGTCATAACAAAGTTTCTGTATTTTAAAAAATAATCTATTAAGTTAGCCAAGGAACTTTCACTGGCTGGCATCTGTAAATAGGTTTATAGATTTAGGACTCCAAGGGACCTTCCATGCAGGTCATAGATGTAAATATCTAGGCCAACACCGTAATTTTTATAGATGAGAAAACTAAGACCCCCAAAAGGTTAAGAAACATTTCCAACTCCTTTTCTTCCAATTCCCTGCTCTCTCTGCTGTACCCTATTCATACTTGACCGATTCTAGTGTTCCTCATCTATGCTTCCACTTTTGTAGGGCCAGAATATTCTTTTGGTTGAGAAGACTAGAAAGTAAGGTGGGAGCAGGAAACTGGGGTTCACCAACATTAGGGATATTGCCTTCTTAATCCTCACAAGAAGACTTTTTCCCCTTGTCTGGGCAATGCCACAGGACTTTGCAGACTCTATAGCAAATTAAAAGAAATTTAAATAAAGAAAATCATAAATCACAGAAGCATGGACCATGAGAGTTACAAAGGTCCTGAGATTAAAAAAAATTACCTCCTCTAAGTCTATAGATACGTGACTATGAAATCAATGAATCTCTCCCCCTCCTCTTTTACAAATGAAGAGTGAGGGCCTGTGAAATGACTTTCCTTAGGAGATGTGGGAGACATTCTGGACATTGATGATTGTTGGTTGTAGTTTTGAATAATCTTTGCAGTCTCTAAGCATTACTAATTACAGTCTTTACTCTGGCAGAATACAGAGAGGGAGTAAGTAGGGAGAGTGAGAGTAGGCAAGAAATTCCTGGTGGCTCACTGATGTTTCCTGTTCTGTCATTCCACCCATTAAATCTTCAGTGATTCCTTATTTACCTTTAAGATAAAACATAAACTTGGAGTCTAAAACTTGTTACAGTCTGGCTTGAGCCCATTTTTCTAGATTTATTTCCTGTCAACTTCTCTTCACTCACCAGGTCACAGGCAAATTGGCCCACTTGCTCTTCCCAACCTTTGTATTCCGTCTCCTGGCCATGCCTTTGCACAGGCTGTCCATCTTAGCTGGAAAGTACTTCATCCTCACCTGCCCCTCCAGTCCACCTCCTTTGGGGAAGCTTTTCTTAATGTCCTGGTCATTCGGTGCTTTTTCATGTCTTGAATTTTTTTTGCATTTACTTAGTGTATTTCGGCCTTCCCCTTCCCCAAAATAAGCCTCCTGACAGGAGTCACTTTTTCTTTTTTACCTCTATTAGGCTCTTAATAAATACCTATTAAATTGAATGAGAAATCTGTTTGACTAAGGAGCTCTTCTATTCAAATGCAAACCCAAATCCCAGAGCTCTTGGAAAATAGTTTTGATTGTAGTAAGGAGAGGACCTTGGAATGTGCTAACCAGAGTTAAATGAGATGGCAGGAGAGGGACAACTGTGAACAGCCAGAGGGCATAAAATGTTGAATGAACAGGCAAGCAACTGGAATTATACCAAGTAAATTTGGCTACCTTCTGTAATTTTTCCTGGGGTTCAGAATATTCTTCCTGTCATTGAGTTAAGATCAGAACTAGTTGGAAGGCTGTAAACTTCAACTTTCCCCAGCTAAGCTCAGTTTCTTTTAGGCTAGGTTAGTTCAGTCCTTCTCTGTTGGGAGGAGGAGGGGATAAGAAAAAAGAGGATATAGGTATAGATATAGATATGTTACTCCAACTTCTTTCCTTTTCAGGTATACTATTTGAGGAATTTCTCTATTTGTAGGACTCTTAGAACTTATTCTCTATGAGGGCTAAGAGCTGGTTGAATAACTTTGAGCACCTATTTTAATGTACTATATATTTTAACATTTATAATATACATGTACATTATATGTCATATATATAAATATATACATATATAAAATACCTGTATCTACTTATATGCCATATATAGGTCATTCCCAATAATGCTCCCAAATAGGTTTTTCTGAATAGATTATGATTTGCAACTACATTTGATACATAGGTGGTTGTTATTAAATTTAAATTAGGAGAGTGAGATTGATATTATTTGTTGGTGCTATAAATTCAGTTAGGAGTATTATATGTTATTATATGCACAATCTCAGTCATCTGAATTTGGGCAATTCTCATGACTTTTGACCTATAGAACACTTCCAGCCTTAAATTCAACTGTCTAAAAGTGAGAGACTGAGATATAACAGAAAGAATACTAAGAGAGAGAAGACCTGTTAACCCTCTGCTGTCATTACTTAGTTCTATTACATTGAAGAAGTTACTTTACCTCTATGAGGCTGTTTCATCATCTGTAAAATGGAATTGGGCTGAATAGTCTCTAAACCCTATACTATGTGTATTGGAATAGGCCCCCCCCTTCCCTCCATATTTCCGCGAGGTTGTATTTTATCATCTGTTAAATGAAGTTGAGCTAGATTGTCTCTAAACTCTATACTGTCTGCATTGGTGTTCATACAGTGCTTACTCTGTACCAGGCACAATGCTAAACTTTGCCTTATAGATCCTCACAACAATCCTTAGGAGCTAGTTATCCCCATTTTACAGGGGGGAAAAAAGTTAAGTGACTTGCCCATGATTATCACATAACTAGTACATGTCTGAGGCTGAATTTGAACTTGGGTCTCCTGACTCCGGGTTCAGCACTCTCTTGACTATACCACCTAACTGCCTTAATGAAACATATTTTGGGGATTTCTTTTTTATGTTCAGTAAAAGCAATCATTTTTTTTTAACATTTTACTAACCACAACACTTCTTACAAATTTGACCCTTGACTCTTGACCCCACAGATCTTCAGTTTTAATAACCTAGGCTGATACATCAATCCAAGATTAATAAAAGTACATAATAAGAAAGCAGTTGGATCTGGAAAATTTTTTTCTGTACCTCAGGGGAGAAAAGTACATTTTTTCCCAACTTATTTATAGCTGACTGCAGAAACTCATGAAATATGACCATTTTTAAAAGTAAAGTTTCTCTTATTCAGCAAACCTTTATTAAGTATCAGCTGTGTACAAAACACTGGGAAGTGCTTACCTTTCTAAGCATTAGGGATACCTCCCCTCTCCCCATTTTATTTTAAGATTTTGCTTTCAAAGAACTTAAATTCTAATAGGGAAGATGGACAACAGGACAAAAAAAGGCACCTGACATATTAGGGAGTTGTAAAACAGTGCTATGAGAAATTCAGTGGGGAAGGTCATTGTGGGATTAGAGAATCAAAAGTCCTTCATGTTTACACTAAGGACAAAACTAAGAACATCTGAGTATGTTCATAAAGGGGGGGAGGGGAGGAGTCAGTAAAACGAGTCATTGCAGATGTGTGAAAGGGAAGTGGGGGAAGGTGTGGGATCGAAGGAGCATAGAAAACTATCCTTGGTGAAGATCAGAAATCTCTTTTAGGATGGTAGACTCTTAGAGCTGAAAGAGACCTGAGGGGTCATCTAGGCCAACCTTCCCATTTTATAGATAAGAAATGGAGGCTCCAGGAGATGGAATAAGAGCCTGGCTTGTTCTTTCCATTATACCACACTACCAGTTTCTGGGGGGGGGGGGTAGAAATATAGTTGAGGGAGTTGATGTCACCTCATTGAAGTAGAAGAAGCTAGGTCATCTGGAGGGGGTGGGATTGGCAGAAGGTGGGTGGAGTCATACAGTAGATGAGTAGGGAAAGAAAAAATGGTTTGGAGCAGTCATCGTGGGGCATGAGCTAATGATAGTAATAGTAGAGTCATAGGATTGTCCAACTCCAGGAAGGGTCTTCGGGATACATAAATAGCTTCATTTGATGACTTTTCCCAGTGACTGCTTAGCATCCCTACAGTGATGAATAAAGTTGGTGAAGTTTATTTGGAAATGAGGGATAACAGTGTTGGGGGAAACATAAGGTCACTGGGACAAAGGATTCTGGTATGTAGCACATGAAATGTTAAAGGCAGCAGACAGGCCTGAGACTGTGTATGAACACAAAGTCATTTCCATTTATTTATTTATTTTTGCCTTTTTGGAGGGCAATTGGGGTTAAGTAACTTGCCCAAGGTTACACGGCCAGTTTTTTTGTGTGGGTGTTAAGTGTCTGAGGCCTGAACCGAACTAGGGTCCTCCTGACTCTGAGGCCGGTGTTTTTACTCACTGCGCCACCTAGCCACCCTACAAAGTCATTTCTAAGTGGGCAGTAGGTAATGGATTAAAAGAATAAAGATGGGTCAGGGTACCTTAGAGTGCAATAAGGTTAAGTCACTTAGTGTGAGTCTTCTAGATGCAAGGATTCAAAATTGCAAATAGAGAGTGAAATCTTGAAATAGAAAGCACTGGTTTCTGGGAAAGTATGGTGATTTGAATGTTCTGATTAATTGAGCTCAAAGAGCAAATGATATAAATTTGTTCTGCCTGATGTACTTGGCTAGCAGAATAAATCTAGAGGGTGAATTCTTAGATTGAATTCTTTCAGGTGAAATGTTTTTATAGGTCAAAATTTTGGGTAGAAAACTCAAAGTACTTGATGAATGATATCTGAATGGGTTAGAAGTGCTAACTTTTTGACCATCCCCTTCTTAGTTGGTCCTTGGCTCCACTGCCACTGCTTCAGGTGAGTTTATGTAGTGATTCAGAAACAATAGATTTGCATTTCTAGCCTTATTCTTGTAAGCTTAATTACTTTAACAAGCATTTCTCAGTTTTGCCAAGATTATCCATGGCATAGAGGCTTATACTTTAAGCAACATTTTATAACAACATCATTTATACATTATAACCAAACCCCAGGAGAAAGGTAATGATTTTAAAAAGATTACTCATTCTTTTGATAGCCCAAGGTGAAAATTGAATTAAATAGTGCTGAGGAGCGTTCAGTTCCTCAGTGCACAGTGTCTTACACTGCTCCTTATTGTACTGCTCCTTTGGAACGAATTGTGCCCTGGAGTAGGTTTTGCCTCATGGGTACCCTGTGGCACCAGTGAGCTGGAAAGCAGGCATTATCTTCCGCCTATTATCTGCCTTTTCCCTAAGAATATAACTCTTAGCTGGATTTTTGTATTGATGCCCTCCTTCCCCTAAACATGGAAGATAACAAAAACATTTACTATGATTATGCAGGTTTCATTTCTAAGCTAATGCTGTCTTTTGTTGTACCCTGGTCATTTCTGCTTATTTTTAAATTGTTTTGGTACTTGACTAAGGAAAATAAATAGATCAAATTCTTATTCAAACAGTGATTGAATGTTTGCCTATGCAGAAGAGAGATAAAAAGCACTGGTGGGCTAGGAAGGTGGGAGGAGTGGGGACAAGAGTGGGTAGGAGCCGTGTGTGTGTGTGTGTGTGTGTGTGTGTGTGTGTGTGTGTGGAGAGAGGAATAGGGAGGGATAATAATTTTGAAAGTCTTATCATTGGATTATCTCTTAACATTTGGGGCTAGGTGATCAAATCTTAATATAGGTCCTCAAGCTATGGTTTTCAGTTCTTATTATCTAATATTTCTTTTCTTTTCTTTTTTAATCTATCGCTGTTGTATTGTTGTGTTTCCCAACTATAATCAAGACCAAGAGAAATGAACCTGGGCAAATCCTCAGGTCCCTGCTGCCTCATCTTCTCCTTCTCATCCCCAGGGGCCAGGCTGGTTTCAGGGCAGGCTCACCTTAGAGTGAACCTGAACCTTTAAATTAGTCCTGGAACTGGCCTGAACTCCTGAGACTCTCGGAGCTGGGGTGACTGAGGGGACAGTCTGGATCTCCTAAGGACACTGGCCTTAAGGCCTTGGTGAGGTACAAGGGCCAAAATTCACTCATAGAGTAATGTGGAACACATACGAAGTGCACTCACTGTAACAGCTGCACATTTTCTTAAAAAGACTATTTTGAAAAGGACAGTTTTCTTCCCCGGGCACTAAATGTTGTTGTTTTTCTTTTAGCGCGATGATGTTCCTGATGACTACTTCAAGCACGACCCTGATCACAAGCATATTTACCGATTTGTTAGGACGCTCTTCAGTGCTGCCCAGCTGACTGCAGAATGTGCAATAGTCACTTTGGTAAGGCACATCTCCTTTTGAAAGGACTCTTTGGTTTCTGCTTTGTATCCACATTGTATGCCCTGTTTCATCATATCAAAAATAAGGTCCTTAAATGACAAAGTGTCAGTCAGCCAGTCACAGAAAGATGATATATGTGTTTTAAAAGTAGTCAGCATAGAGCTCACTCACCATTCTGTCAGGTGCTGAGACCCCTCCCTCTCTGAATGGCGAGAGTTAAAGGTGGAGAAGGCTGAGCTAGGGCATAAAAAAGAAACTTTTCACCTTTGTGTTTGATTCAGGTTTCATATAGTTGGCAGTTCATATCACAAAACCAGAACTGCTGTTGAAAGTGTCAGGAGGCCCCCAAAGTTGAATGCCCACGGGAATTTAACTACTCCATAATGTGTGGAAGGGCCAGCTAGAGGAAGCTGGCAGATCTGGGCTCCCAGTCTGGTAACTTTCACAATCATTACATGTATTTGGGTGGTTGGTTTTTGTCTTTATGTAGAAAGCTTTAAATAGGTGAGAGAGAGAGAGAAGGGGTGTGTGTGTGTGTGTGTGTGTGTGAATGCACACCCCCACACATATATAGTCATGTAACTGATATAGAGAGAAGTCTGTCTGTGTAATTCAGCTTGTAACCTTGTCTGGTTTATTTATAGAATCGATGTTTATTTGTAAAACATGTGGCAGTCTTGTGAAATGCCACTGGTTCAGAGGGTACCAGTGATGGGCACCACTTCTAGCTCATGTGGTGTCAATTCAGTGCGTTTTGTGGTGAGCTGAAACAAATAGCTAAAAAGAAATGGTAAAAGAGGGGCAATTTGGACGTACTTTTTAGTGGACTGTTTTAGCAGGCAACTTTAAAAACAGTTATTCTTTCACTAACCAACCACAAAATACTTTTCCCTGCTTATTGAATTTCATGTCACACTGCAAGTTAGCCACTGGGAGGCTCTCTTGACCATCAGTTTTCACCCATAAAGCCAGAGTAGCATTCTAATGCTAATGAGCCAAGTAAAAACAACTGAGTTCTCCATTGTTCCAAAAAAACATTATTTATGTATAAAATCATTCTAGTAGCCCTAGTAGGTACTTAGCAAATATTTGTTGGATGAACTTAAACTTGGCTTCCTAGTCCTGGTCATTGTATTAGAAGGTGATACTGTTGATCTATTGTATGCAATAGTGGTGAGAGTGCAGGATTTGCACTTAGAAGACAACTTAGGTTTGGTTCTGCCATTTACTTGACCTTGAGCAAGTCATTTAACCTTTTGGGCCTCAGTTTCCTTATATGTGAAATGAAGGGGTTAGATTAGGTGGCCCATCAAGATCCCTTCTGTTCTAGCTCTGTTCAGTAGGATGCATTCTTTCAGTAGCACTTGAGCCACCCATCTTGATAACCAGGGGCACACATTTTGTTACAGCTGACTATGGGTTTGCAAATGCAGGGTGGTATGTATTAGGATGGAATCCATACATCTTTGTTCTTTATTTTAATAACCTAGCTGAATGTCTGCTCCCTGCAAATTTAGTGTGATGAATTGAACTTTTAAATTGTATCATCAAATAGGCAACAATTTTTCTAAAAGTAATTCATATTTAGTTTTATTTATAGATGTTTGTGTTGCTTCCAAGATATAGCTAGAACACTTGGTAGGACCTGTAAGATTCTTCCTATAAATTATAGAACTAGAATAAAATGTAATGGTGTGAGTTGGTTATGAAATAAGACTATGTTATTTGAAGTTTACATAATTAAAATCAGTCATTTAAATTAGATTTTGTTCGGTTTTAAGAATAGGTTAGTAAGATGGAGTTTTATTTTCCTGAGCTAACCAGTTGCCTGTAATAACTTGTCATTGCATTTACACTGAACTAAAATTAAAGGCCAATGATCTGCTTTTTCAGGTTTACTTAGAAAGACTTTTAACTTATGCTGAGATTGACATTTGCCCAAGTAACTGGAAAAGAATTGTTTTGGGAGCCATTCTTCTTGCTTCCAAGGTTTGGGATGATCAGGCAGTTTGGAATGTGGACTATTGCCAGATCTTGAAGGACATTACAGTTGAGGACATGTAAGTCGTAAACTTCCTACCTTTTTCCAGCTGTAAAATGAGAATTATTTACATAATTTCCATTTTTAGTTTCTTAAATGGTCAGAGAACCAAGAGACATGTAACCACATATCACCTTTCTTTATCTCAGAACCCTGTGGCTATATTCCATCCTGTAATTTATTCATGGGCTATTTGTCTGTTTCTCAAAAATAGTTAAATTATTATAACTTAGATTTTTTTTTTGTATTCACTTTTGATAGAATAGGAATTGAGGCTGAACCTGTTTTTCATACTTCCCTTTTGCTTCCTAAATCAGTTTTTCATTTGCTCTAGAAATAATTTGATGAAATTAAGATTTCATTTGCTACGAAATACTTTGAATGATATTTCAAAGCCTGTTTTTCTTCTCTCTTAGTGAGGTAAATTCTGCCTTTGAAAGAGAAAATAAGGGACCGAAGTAGCTCTATTAATCAACAAATTCACTATACATATAAATGACATGTTATTTGTGCTTTTAACTATGTTTGTTTAAATTCACACACAAAAACCTAGATTTTGCAATGCTCTAGGTGTACTGACTTGTTTCAGTGATTAAACCTCTATTAATAGATATGTTAATCCTATGAAGTACTGTATCACTACACAATTAAAAGGTAATAGGGTGACAAGTATAAAAGAAATCATGACGTGCATTTATTCATGAAGTAAATCAAGCCCTGATCAGCTCATCTGAACATGGTGAGATTTACATTTCTATAGGCTTACCACCACATGAACAGGAAATTAATTTTGCCAGTAGGTTTAATAGGACCCAAGGTGAGGAAGCACAAAGCTTTCCTCACATTAGCAGCTATCCAAAGAATGAACCATTGATTTTTGAATTTGTTTTTCTCTCCGGCAAAATAGATTTTTTTTAAAAAGCTTAAAATTCTTATGACTTAGTAAGTTTCTTTCACTTTTCTTAGGACATTTTTAGACATACTTAGACATTTTTAGGACATTTAATAAAGAAATATAAAATCCCCAGTAAGGGCTGCAAAGACTGATATTTTGGGGGTCTTTTTTTATTTCCTGACCTCTTGTCAACTTATACTAGCCCCGGGTTTATGTTTACTTTTAGGAAGGGCTGATAACACCCTACACGTCCTACATTTTTCTTCTCTATGTTAGCAGACTTGCTGCCTTAGTATCTATACAACTCAAGTTCACAGAGTATTTCACTCTAAAAGGCAACAAAAGCTACTTCATAATGTTTTGAGAAACTCTCATCTTCTAAATGACAGAAAGCTTGACTTTCCGTGGCGCAGAGGATTTCTGTCCCAAGCGTCTGATGGACAGCATGACACAGGACACAATTTCCAGACCCTGGCTGGAGCATGTGAATGCACTGCCCCTGCCCTGGCTGTGGCTCGTTTTGTAAAGTGGGTTTAGTATGAGACAGATTCTATCTTTGATCTGTTTGCTTTTTGTTGATGAAGAGAGTATTTTCTTCTGTAGTCCTAAGTAGGAAATGTGTGCTAAGATGAGCAAAAATTTGCATTGTGCCCTTCGAGGAGGAGGGGGAAGGAGGGGTGTCCGCCTCCAGCCTCGTGCTGCTCATCGATTTATTTATTTATTTATTTATTTAATATTTTGGAGATGAGTCCTTGTTGCTCCAAGAGGCTTTTTTCCTTAGAGATAATAGCAGCAGCTCTTCATAGATCCATTTGTTGCCGTGGTGATATGCCTGCTCCTTTTGTTGGTCTGCCTCTACTTCAATAAACCCCTTCCTGTCATCAGCCTGGTGAAAATGTCTGCAAGTTCTTCAGAGCTAATAAGCAGCATACATCATTCCTTTCATCTGATCACCGTCGTGGGGCCTATGAGAGTGAGAATGGAGGATGGATTGTCCAGCTGCACTAATGGAACTCTGAAGAATGAGCCCCCGAAGTCAGCAGCCTAAGAGCACAGCAGTGCCCTAACCTTTTGCCCCCCAATATCCCCAACTGAAAGTGCTGAGATTCGAAAAGGACCATAAATAACTGTACCTTGCCGGAACATTAAGTGTATTCATCCAGCTGCTAGCCTTTATTTATTTCAAAACAGAATTTAGAACCATCCTGGTAGCCTAGAATGATATTTTTAAAAAGTGGACTGATAGCTTTGACTAAAATTGTTGAATATATTGTGTTTCTTCTCTAATCTCCTCTAGGAATGAGATGGAAAGACACTTCTTGGAGCTCCTGCAGTTTAATATTAATGTTCCTGCCAGTGTTTATGCCAAATACTACTTTGACCTTCGCTCTTTAGCAGATGACAACAACTTGAGTTTTCTGCTGGAGCCCCTCAGCAAAGAACGTGCACAGAAACTTGAGGTAAAGGAGATTGGTGGTGTGCTAAGCTGCAGTTTGTGTTACATAACAAAAACTGTGACTGGCTTTTTCTAATCATATTAGGAGGTAATTAGAAAAACTGAAAGCTTTTATATCAGCATATTGAAGAGTTTTAACCCTTTGTCATCAGCATTTCCTGTGCTGCTCTTGTGGCTTGGGATCTACAAAGGACAAAAGTTACAGGTGCTGTACTTGAGGATCATAGTTCAAATGAATGTATCAAAGCAAATAAATTTGAAATTTAATTTGCTCTTAATGATTTCTTTGTTCTAAATCCTCATCTACATGCGATCACAGTTTCTTGGAATTGCATTCTGTTAACATCTAGGTGTCTGCAGCGCTTACTGTGGTGATTGATTTTAACTGAATTTCTAGGATTTTATTTAAGACATGGGTTGCTGTCTGTTCCAGTGGAAGAAATGTCCATGTTGATAGGATCTCAGTCATTGATATGACCTAAACTAGACAATCTCAGATATGTTATGGAGGAAGTATTCAGTTCAGTGGTCATTAAGTGCCTTTTGTGTTCATGCCTGTGATAGGGACAGGAAGGTGACTGGACTTGGCATTGGAAGAAAGACCAGGGATTGGCACTGGCTCTGCTCCTGACTTGACTGGGGGCATTTGAACATATTAGTTAACTTTTCTGATCCTCAATTTCCTCATCTTTATACAGAGAATATTAATAATATGTCACATCTACATTCAGAGGGCCCGTATGAACATCAAAGGAGATAGTAGTGTAAGTCAAGGACAGACTGCCTGAACATCCTTCTCTCAGGGGCATAAGCTTAGGGATCCAGTAGTGTACAATCGCTATTACTTGGTTTTGATTTGGGGAGTATTTTTGTGGTCATGGGCTTGTATTTTTGTACACTTAATTTGTTGATGAAAATTAAAATGTATTAAAAACCAAAGGTTAATATCATGGGAAAAATTTAAATCTAATACCATTCAATCACATCAGTTATTTTTTTTTAACTAAACAGAGGATTATAGTCTAAAACGGTAGATAAAGAGATCACTGTTTGCTCCAAGATGTGATCTACCCTGTGGACTTTTAAGGCCATTTGGCAGAATGTAATGTAGTAATGTTATAGGCTTCCAGGTCAGTCAGTCATCATAGAATAAAATCATTCAAACTGTGATGCAGTCTTCTCTGAATTTACAAAGTTTCCATGTTCCTTTAGTGATACAAACCAAACCACAATCAAATAATATTTAGTGTTGACTTTTTTCTAATAGATGCTTCTTCAAACTCTCAGGGTCAGGACCAGTTTGTTTCTTAACAGAATGAACAGTTGGTATTTTATTGTTTTTAGCCATTTTTAAAAAGGAATTTTACTTCTTTCAATTAATAATAAGATGTCTTTTCTCTCTCCCTTCTACTTCCCAACTCTACTGAAAAAGTGTATAAGTGAAACATAACAAATTCCTGCATTGACTGTTTCCCAAAAAATATATGTCTCAGTCTGTATGCTGTTTTTAACCATTTGTGAATGACTTCAGTAAACCCGAAAGTATTCATAAGTAACAGGATTATATAAAGTATCAGGACTGGTTTACATAAGGCACATATTCATCTGCGTAATTTATAACTGTATTAGTAGGGCATCGAAGCCAACTTATATTTGGAATGATTTTTTCCTAAGAGTTATTATGAAGGTATGCTGAACGAGACTTAGTGAAGCCTACTTATGCAGGTGCATATCCATACATTGCATTGCCTTGGGCTGTCATGAACACTCTCTGGGATCCTCCTTGGCATGGGACTTCATTATAAGTAAAATCACCTTTTATATGCTTTGGGCGTTTCAGTTAAATCCAGTGTAGACTTACTTTATTTTTAGCTTGTTCCATTTATTAGTACAGTAATGAATTTCCCATCTAATGTGGACATCAGATCCATTGAATTTATACAAATATACATGAACCACTTTTAAGGGAGCAAATGAAGTTGTGATAAGCTGATCCTTTTTTTAAAAAAATGGGATACACTGTTTCTGACAGGTGGAAATTCATATTTTTTCCATAACCTTATCCTATTTCTTCTCCCTAATATTCTTTACAGCAACAAAGGGCGTTTTGCTGTAGCTAACAAGACAGAAACCTAAGTGTAGGTTCTGTTCTCACAGAGACTAATAAAGAAGGAGACTCTGAATTTCTGAAGCCTTGGTTTTCTCTCTGCTCCTTCTGTAGGCTATTTCCAGACTCTGTGAAGACAAATACAAAGACTTGTCCAAAGCTGCCATGAGACGATCTTTCAGTGCTGATAATTTAGTCGGTATCCGCCGTTCTAATGCCATCCTCTCCTGAAGGAGAAGTGAGGTGCAGTGTGACAGAAAGCCAGCATCAGCATCTGTAAAGAGCGGAGAAATGCTCCCTGCCCGACAACCAGCACGATGGTGTTTGCAGCAAGAGGAAGGGCACTGATTCCAAGGGACTCGGGGACCTGAGGATCACACTCCATAGGAAAGATGGGACCTTGTCAAAGCAGCACATTCTCCTGTCCTTTTTAATGTATCCAGAGGTGCAAAAACAAACTTTATAATGAAACCTCCTGAATCCCACCCCATACACAGATGTTTGCTTACCGTGTAGGCCTATAGCTGTGAACTATGTAAGTTTTTTTAAAAGATTAGTAGTTTTAAATTTTAGCATTTAAACACTAACCATGTGACTCTAGTTTAAAAGTTCCCTCTACCTTACCAACCACTCCAGAACTTTGCTGCAAAAATGCCTTTCAGAGTCAATGCAGTGTTAACTTTAGAACACGGAACTCTTAAATAAAGCGTCAAGCCACTTAGGAGCAGATACTTGTAGCATTGATCAGCGCTGAAAGGTTTTTCCTCCTTACTTTGTTACCATTAATGCTGCTAATTACTATTAGCAATCAAATTAAGAAGCTGCTGGGCAGAGTGTATGCTGGCTTTGGATCGCCATGTTGTCCTAGTAAACACAGTATGCAGAGAGTCTTAAGTATTGGGTTTGCGAGCAAAGAATTTGTATTGGGTCCATGCTGCTTGTGAATTACGGTGCTTCTCATTTTGTTCCTTTTGCTCCTACTCTGAAAAATATGCAGACTATAAATTGTTTTTCATGCATTTAAGGAAGTGGGTTAAAACACTTTAATCTTCCAAACATGGTGATCCAGCAACACATAATTAGTGTAATACGCTGTTTTTGAAGTTTTTATCTTCTGAAGCACCATCATGCTATATTTACAATGGAGTTTACAATGCAAAATACGGTTTATCTTTGGTCTCCTAAAATTTCTGCTTCTAGATTTTGGAGGGTTGGAGGGAAGAAAGGGGGAAATGGTAGGGAATTGGATTCACAATGAATCTGTAATAAATTAATGAATAAGAAAAATTGGACTCAGTGATAGTGATAGATGATTATTCTGTTCCTGACATCAGACTTATCCAGACTTTTTAAACTTTATGTGTAACTTAGACGTAGTTACAGTTTGTTCCTTCTCATTCTCAGTGTCTCAAGAGAAGACGTAATCACAAGGTCAAAATGAAACAAAGCATAATTTTTGGTTTTTGAAAGGTGGGGAGAGGAAGATTCAGGAGATTGTTGTCCGTACCAACCAAACTCAAAATAGATATGAAACATTTGAGCATATTAATAATTTTACCTCTCTTCTCCCTTCTCCTGTGTGTATAGAGCCCTAGGTATTTTGCCCAGTGAACAAAACATTTCTGGTCTAGGAATGCTGTGTACTCTTCCTCCCAACATAGTAATGCTACATATTCAACCCACAGATCTGCGTGCTGCAGGTCCTGTTGTTGTCAAAGGAAAAGAGCTATATAAATGATAAATAATGGTATTTTTAATATTTCAATCTACCAGCTCCAGAAACATGGTTTATGGAGTTTGGAGCTTCAGGTATTGATTGCAGTTTTATTTTGAAAAGAATGCTACAACTTCAGGTGGTTTTTCTTTCTCATGTTTATATTAAAAGAAAAGCTAATAATAAACTCTATTTTAATTAAAATGTGGCTAGTGTGTTTTGTACCCATTTTTGGTCCTTAACAAAGCTTGACCTAGATGTTTTATATTCATTTTCTTTCATTCTTTGGACCTAACAGAGGGTTCCAAAAGCATTTTCAAACTTTTAGTATGCTTATTCACAAATATCCATTTGACCCATGCTTCATTACTTATAATCAGTTCTCATATTCAGACTGTATTTTACTTCTGGCATTTGCAAATGAACATTTTGCTCTGTAAATTGTGTAAAATGTATAAGGTATATCTGATAAGATCTGAAGGTAGTTTGGTGTATATATTTAGTGTATATTTTTCTTTAAACAAGTTAAAAGAGTGAATCCTATGTTTAGCATCTTCATGGAATCTAGAGGCTACTAGTCCAGTTCCCTTATTTTAAAGCTGCACGTAATGAGACTCAGAAGTCAAATGCCTTGCCCAGCCCAGGACCCCCCAAGCCCGGCCTTCTTTCCATCCCACAGTTGCTGTGCTTTGGCCAAGGGATCTTTACATCCTTGCCTCCCCCCAAGGCCATCAGAATGTATTACTGGGTCAGTAATAAAGAACTGGCACTTTAATGATTAGATCTTGTACGCTGCCTGTCATTGCTTACTCCAAAGAATCCTGATAGGCTCATGGCATAGCAGATAGGATTGCAATCTTGCATGTCAGAAGACCCAAACTCATATCCTGTTTTTGACACTTAGTTGTATGAGCATCAGCAAGTCACCAAACTTCTGGAATCTTCATTTTATCTGTAAACTTGTGATAATATGATAGCACCTGCCTCACAAGCTTTTTGAGAGGTTCAAGTGAAACCTTGGAAAATACTTTGCAAACTCTCTATAAATGCAGTTATTAAAATAGCTTTAACCTATGGGGGAAAATGAATAAGCTCAATGAATTATCTGATGTCAGTGTTAAGACTAAGAATTGGGTTTTTTTGAAAGATTAATTAGTTTTCAAGGTCTAGGTTTTAAATAGAACTGTTGGAGTTTAAGAAATCATCACTAAATTATGATATGATGCCTTCTTGCTTGGTGCTTAGGGTGACTGAGGACAAGTCTGTGAATCGTCAGCTGATGTAACTGGACCTCATATGATTGGTAAATAGTAAATCTGACAAATTACTACTCAACTGTGATTTCATGGTATCTCTACAGTTTAAAAAATTGCAAAATGAAACAAGGTGATTAATATTCCAGTACTCAGTCATCCTATCTGATGCTATATTTTTCATGGTATAGAATTATGAGTTAGTATAACTGTTTTAGGTTTTATATTTCCAGTGACTAGAAGAGTGGAAATAAATGATTACACATACTCCAAATACACATTAAGCCCAAGGGAAGGGATGGCCCAGGTCAGGTAGGCATTAGCATGAGTTGCTAATTGAAAGTGTGTCATTTAGTATAATTGCATTTTATCTCTCTCTTGCTTTATTTCTCAACAGGGACTGGACCATTTACTGAAATGGATTAATAAAGATTTGGGTAGGTGGGCTCTAACATATGACTACAGCTCTACAAAAGTATACCCCAAGAGGTCAGCCAGGTGTCATGGAACCTGGAGAAGACGTGGTAGTATTTTCCTGTGTTGGCAAACTTCCTAAGGTTCTGTAGCTGGGAAAGGTATGATGACTTAAAAATCTTGGGAATGTTCTTCTGTAAGATAGATGTGCCCATGATCCCCCAAAGGATGAGTTTGTGAAAATGGCATAGTTGCATAGGATTGTACCCATCTGTTCGTTTTATCCACATATGCTTTTATTCTAAAATGTATTGGAGACTCAATTGAACTTTGTTATGAATTTTTTTATTGCCATCTAAATTTCAGGTCCTTCTTATGAGAAGATGATAAGACTGAAATTAGGGAACTTATTACTTGAGTGTTAAGCAGCAAATAATCCTTCAGGCCCATATCAAGTTGTCAGCAAGGCCCTATTGCCAAATTAAAAACCTTTATTTAACAATTCTGCTTCTTACTGCGCTGTCCTCTTATTTCTGGGCAGCCTGAGTTCCATCAGAACAATTCAAACCTAGGATTATAAAGTGTCTTTATTTATTCCCATGTTTTAGGCTTTTGGAGGGGAAGCTCGGTTAACATGTCCAGCCTATGTTGCTACTAAAAGACGTTCTCAGCCAGTCCTTCCTAACCACATTAAGAAAATAAGTTTTGACTCATTCTCTGACTCCAGAGCCACATTCATGAAAACACAGTGACCTAGGAAAATACGAGCTGGCCGTTGGGGAGTTGCCTAAGTAAAGTGCTAGCTTCTAGGCTTAATCTTTAGATGAAACCCAGCATCTATCAACAAGTTAAGGATTAAATTATCCAAAGGATAAATACTCAGCCCGCCACTTACTGACACTGTGTGGCCTGGCCCTGTACGTGAATGAAATTTAGAAGATCCAGAAGCCCTTCAGTCCAAGCCCTTCCCTTAGCCCACAGGTACAGTCTGTTTGGTTTCTAAGGCAATTTCAAATGAAAGCTATTTAAAATGGGTTTGTCAGGTGAGAGAACAAGGACTTCAGGGTTGGCATAAATGTCAAGAACACCTGTTCGTGGTTTATGATCTGGGCATCAGGAAGGCCATCTGGGAAACTAGAGGTGTAAAGACATTGTAAGATAAGACTGCAGATAAATGAAGTGTTACTAAGAAGACTTTGCAAACAGTGAAATGGAGCAATTGATTACTTCAGATCTTATCAGAATATCACTCATTTTGAGCATGAGATTAGGGAAATTCATTGGTGCCCACCTGCTTAAGGTGGTATATTTTGGGGCAACCATAGTATCTACTGCAAAAGACATCAGTAAAAAGTCATTAAGAAGATGCACAGATCAGTACTGCACAGTTCTGTAATGTATACATCATTGGAACTTGTTTTTAAAATTAGAACTCTTTTCTATTAAATGTCTGTTTTCATTTGTTCTCAGCAACTGCCACCCACCATCATTCCACTAGACAGACACACACGTGCACACGTACCTTGGCTTCCTAGAACTCAGGCTTTTTGGTTCTTACCACAAATTCCTCTCTTGCTCTCCATCTTGCCTGCCATTCAATTCCTCCCACTACGTATAGTTGGTTGGTGTCCTTCTGCCCTGATAGCCTGCCATTGGCCACTGGACCAGTGTTGATTCACTCCTATCTTAGCCCTCTTTTCCAAATTTCCTGCTACTGGATCCCAAAGGAATGTTAAGAAAATGTTCGACCATAGACAGCTGGCTATTCATGCTGTCCAGCTTAATTGAACCCTTGCCCTACTATCTAACAGTTCTTTTATTCGGCTGCTATCCTGATAAACTCCCACCTTGATGCTAATCCACCTGCTCCATTACTCAAAGCAGTGGGTCTCCATTGAAAAGATGGGAGGCCGTCCAAGGGGAAGTTCTTGCATCTATAATAATGATGAGAAAAGTCTGGTTTTACAGTGAAGAGCTAGGTCTTCCTAGCTTGCCATCTTTACTACCTGGGTAGCTTTGGGCAAACCACCTCACCCCTCTAAGAACTACATTTTTCTCATCTGTAAAATGAGGAGAGTGAACTATGTGACGTCTGAGTTCTCTTCCAGCTCAAGAAATGATTCTCTGCTGTATCCTCATCTCTAATTTTTTAGGGCTCCAATCCTTGATGCTTCTGTTTCCTCACCCCCTTCTCTTTGGCAGTGTGGCTTCCATTTTACACCTTTCTGCTTGGAATTTCAGGAAGTCTGTAATAAGTTCTTGCAAGCTGAAACAGCATCTTCTCTACTTGAATTGTCTGCAGAATTTGTCACTGCAGGGGTGGCTAGATGGCGTAGTGAATAGAGCACTGGCCCTGAAGTCAGGAGGACCTGAGTTCAAATGTGGCCTCAGACACTTCTCACACACACACACACACACACACACCCCTAGCCATGTGACCTTGGGCAAGTCACTTAACCCCAATTGTCCTACCTTCCCCCTCCAAAAAGCAAAAAAATGTTTTTGTCACTGGACTATCCCTTTCTTGAAACTTTTACCTTGGCATTGCACTTTTCTTGATTTTCTTCCAATATGACTTTACCCCTTCTCCCAAACTCATACATTGGATCCTCCTAATCCCTTAACTGTGAGCATTTTCAAACTTTGTGCTTCTGGTCTGTACTCTCAGAGAACTCAGCTGTATTCCAGGCGTTGGCTGTTACCTCTGCTTATGGCTTCCTGATCTTATCTCTAGTCACACAGAATGAATCAATATCAAAACTGGAAAGGACCTTAAAGCTTCTCTCTCCACCCCCACCCTCCCAGTCTAGTTCTAAACTTCCAAATGCTTACTGAACATTTCCACGTAAATGTCTTCTAATTATTTTAAAGTGAAGATGTTAAAAACCAAGCCATCTTTCCCTCTAAACATCCCCCTCATTACCTGATCACTCTCCAGCCCCTTGGGCTCAAAATGGACTTTGTGCTCATCTTTCCTTCGCCTTCTGTGCCTACAGTCAGTAAATACTCGGGTTTTTTCTTTGAAATGCTTCTCTGCTGTCACACAGATTCATCTGTCTGATTCTAGGTTTTCCTCTTTTCATACCTACCCTGCATGTGACCATCAGACTCATAGGTTAAACATCACTCCTCAGAAATCACACCCAGGATTAATGGCCTAATGTTATGGATTTGGCTAAGGCTGTTCTTTAACTTTATAGTCCTATATTCCTGATATATCTGTGACCACTTCTCTGCTGTACCAGTTTACTTATCTGGAAAATGAAGCAATTGGACTAGATGAACTCCCGTCCAGCTCTAAACTGTATGAATCCATGAGCAAACTTGCATCTACTACCATATTTTTGCCTATGCATTTCTTCCTGCCCTTTTCCACTCTTTCTCTGCTTGTCCAAATCCTACCCCTTTGTTAGGATTCAACCCAAAGGTCATCTTTCTCCTTTCCCAGCCTTCCCACACCTGTTCTACCCTACATCAGTTATGTTCTTATTTTGGACCATTTTACTTAACTAAGCTGGTGTCCTATCTTTCTAGTCTTACACCTTACGACGCCACCCCCCCCCCCCCCCCCCCCCCTACCACCTAACCATACTCCAATACCTCTCCCCCCCCCCACCCCTCCAACATCTCTTCCTCACTCGCTTATCCTACCCGCCCCCCCCTAGCGATCC
>NW_027187376.1:12605296-12624728 GCF_028583685.1 Petaurus breviceps papuanus | reverse complement strand
CAGACTTAAATCCTGTGACACTGGCTTCATGGCTTTTCCACCAGCTAGACACTATCACTTGCTTCTGGGCATTTTCTCTGGCTGTCTCCCATGCCAGGAATGCTGTCTTCTCATCTCCCCTCTTTGGCTTCTCTGGATTCCTTCAAATCCCAGCTAAAATTTCACTTTCAGGAAGTCTTTCCTAACCTAGTACCTGCCTTCTACTGGTATTTCCTACTTATCCTGTATATGGCTTGTTCATAGCTATTTGTTTGCATAATATCTCTCCCATTAGTTTTCTTGTTTCTTGAGGGCAGGGATTATCTTTGCTTTTTTTTTTTGTGTCCCCAGTGTTTAGCACAGTGCCTGGCTGAGTAGGTATTTAATAAATCTTGATTGACTACATTTCTGTATTAGCTCTTTTAATATTCATTCATGTCCTATTTGTTCTGCCTGGAAAACTAGATTCTAAGCTCCCTGAGGACAGTATATTTTATACTTAATACAGTGTCCCAAAAGTATGAGTACAGCTTTAAACATTTAGTAGATTAAAGTTGTACCAAGACTTTTTGGATACTCTGTATAAAACCCCCACAGCAACTAGCATAAGAAACACTTGATACATATTTGATTGCAGAAACACCTACCTTCTCTTCACATCCAATGCCACAGAGAATCAAAGGAGGAAACTTTGCAATAATCTCTGCACTATAGAATGAGTTATTGGTTCTATGAGATTTTTTAAACCTCTCTAGACTGAGCCGTGGGAAAGTAATTTGAGTCTCCATTGTGGTAGCTATACCATTTAGCAAAGAGGAAACATCTTTATTCTTCTTTGGCATAGCTTTTCCCATGAATTTGGTACCAGCCTTTGGATTCTGCATCTGTGTGCTTTACTCCCCCTTTACTCAGATTCCTCCTTGGACCCAAATATGATCAACTGAGGATATAGCTTGAATTAAGCCATAGCCAGTGTTTCTAGATGGACAAAGTAAATAAGCTTTATTTACTCACGTTTTGCAGTCATCCATTGTCAGGTTCTTTCAACATTTTCCAGCTCACTGTTACCCTGAATACTAGAACTGAACTAAAATAGAAGCCTTGTTTGTCATGAATAATGTGAACATTTTTTAAAAATATTAAGGATCCTAAAGAAGCATCCCTGGAGTTTTGAGCCTTCACTGAAGCATAGTTAATTTGCATGTCAACAAATTTTAGCATTAATAAATTTTTAAAATACTTTTTAAGGACAACCTAGTTCTAGATTCACCATCAGTACAGGAAGAGAATTTGAGAATTCAAGTCAGTTTTGAGGAATCTCCCACTAATTTTCCTATCTCCCAATGAGAAAACTCGTTTCCACAGTATCTTCTCATTTTTTCCCATTGCTTTAATGGTTTTTATTTTGATCTACATTAATCAGGAACAAAGAAAAAAAATAGACATTTCTTTGTTTTCTCATAAATAACTAATCTCCATAATTTTATAAAATCTCAGATGATTTTACCTTTACACAAATATAATACATACAAAATTTTTTTTAAGTAACAAAGTCAGCAATTTAAGTATCTGGAGACTAAACATAACATAAAACTGTTTTGTCTACTGAATACAGGGCACAAAATAACCACTCCTTATGTGATGGATTCAGAATTAAAATCATGTTAATAAGTTAGGGATCCAAGTTGATTGTCTGCAAAGTACAACTACCACTGCCAGAGATGAGTGGTCCCCCTGTTCAGTAGGATATGATTTGTCAGGATGCTAGTTAACTGTATTGCAATGAAATAGGCACTATCCAAGTTACATAGCTATTAGAGAAATTATTAATGCCCTGGACTCGACTAACTACTGACTCAGTGTTCGCCTCATTTGGCTCAGTAATTAATTCACCTGCACCAAACCCGTATCAAAGGTCACTAAATCTCTCATATATATAATATATATTTATATTATGTATATATGTATATATATACACGACCACAAAACAAAATTACATTTACATAGTTTGTAACAACATCTGTCTCAAAAGACGTACCATACACTGTTGGTTAAAATGGATCCAAATTAGTGGAATCTGTCATCCTATCCTGCTCTTCTCTCATCTTCCTAATTCCTTGGTAGCTGTTTGAACCCTGTTTCTTTTGGAATAAGCCAGTTGCTATGTCCCAGGCTGTCTAAAAATTAGGAAAGGCTAGCAGAGATCAGGTAACTGACTGGGTCCCCCCACCCCTGTCCAGACATGTGAGGTGTGTGTTGTTTACAGTCCTGATTACTATATATATTCTGATTGTGTCAAAAAGTGGATTTTCAAAGTTTCTCCCTTTCTGCCTCTTATTCCTTCTATAGAAAACAAAAGTAAAACAAGGCCCTTTTAAGGTTCAGGTAGCAGTTAATTAAAAATATACAAGTAGATTTCTTAGCTTCGGGATTCTCAATTCTGTGCATGAGAATGCTATTAAGGTCCTATGTGTAAACCAGGAGGCTTTCTCTCCTAGCAGCCAGTGGTATAGTGAGTGAAGCCCTGGCTCAGTGTATTGTAATGAATGTCCCACTTTGTAAACTGTTTTGCACCTTAAAAACACACAAACAAAACACAGACATAGTTGGGAGACAAGTTCACAGATTCCATAGAAAGGGGAAAGAGCTTTGTATCGATGACAAATGAAGAAGGCACCTCCCAGTAATTTAGACAATTTTAAACTGTGATAATGCAGTATAAATAATTTAAATTCAACAGGTTTCCTGAAAACTTGTCACCTTAATTTAATACGTGGATCATTAAAGTGGCAGTTCTGCCTCTCAGGGTAGCTTGCTTAGCATTAAGATCTTTTAATTTATAGTGCTTCAACTTGAACTAAGGAAAGGCTGCTGGATATAACTGGGCTTAAACTGAAAACACCCGTCTCCTATGGTAGAAGAGTGCCAGCCTAGCTTCAGCCAAAGCAGAGGCGGCATGGAGGGTGGGGGGATGGCTACAGGGTGTCATAAGGGGATTTGAACAGTGGTGAGATAACAGCACAAGACTTCAGAAAGGCATGAGAGACAAAAACTGCCAGGATTTTAAGGCCACTAACAAAGGATAAGGATGTGTGGCTTTAAGGGGTAGGAGAATTCATCTAACAGCAGCAATACTCTTACCTGTCCATGAAAGTGCAAAGATGAGGAATTGAACCCTGGAAGTATTGCCTGGCATCAGAGATATTTTCCCCTCATCTACAGTGGTAACCTGTTTTCATTTACTAAAACATAGGTTTTAAAAAAATAAACCACCTAGCAAACCAGCCTGCGTTCGGCATTTTGCAGACTCCCCAGATTTTTTCATTTTCTCCACCTCATTCCACAACCTACATTCTTATACAGAAAATTAAAAAATTATAAAAGGCCTACCCAAATTGGAGAACAATTTTAACTAAAGGCTAATATGTTTACTATAAAAATGAAACAGTGCAGGGAGGAAATTCCAAGTGATCAATGAAAAATGCTTTTTCCGTGTAATTATGAAAGGGTTTTTGACTCTAAAGGGAAATACTCTCCAGAGGAATTCAGGGAGAGACTCTCAAAGCAAAGAGAGAAAAGGAAACACAGCAATGCCACTCCCCCTGCCCTCCCCCAACCCCCCTAAAAAAAACCCAGACCTCCTGTGGCTACAGTTTTTCCATTCTGAGATCTAGTCCTATATTCAGAACTAGGTTTCACTCTAAGCTGTTAGATTCTCATCTCTCTTTTCCCCAGGTAAGAGATCACCTGTATAGACTAGGAAGCCAGCACCTAATCGCTGTCCTTATCACATGAAAATTGTTTGGTGCTTCCAAAAAATGTAATTTTCTCACTATAGGAATTTGTGCATTTTGAGGACAAACTTAGAAAGGGGTCTAGAAATCACATACGTTTTTATTTTGGGGGTTCCCCTCCTATCTACCAACTCCATGTTTTACCCAGGCAAAACCCATCTACATTTGCTCCCTTTAGGGACTGTGCATTTTTCAGTACTTGGGACTGAGGAAGAAAAACCTGCCTTGGCATACATTTCTCCACTTTAACATTGTGTATATATAATGTTAGTGCAAATAATAACCGAAAGGCCCAGGCCTCCCATATTAAGAATTTGCTTCCTAGACAACTTGAGTAAATTTTCATTGCTTTGGATATTCAGTTTGCTTAAGTATAGCTCTAAGTCTTGTTTAAAAAAAAAATCGAGTGGTCTCCTGCCTCCTCTGCTTAATAACCTCAATGGCTTTTGATCAGTGGTTAATTAGATTGGGAAAGCAAACATGGACTTCTGAAACTGCCAAGGGACCAACCTGCAAAGCAAGCGTATACTGGCTTGTTCTCTCTTAACAGACAAAACTTAGATAATTATTGGTAGAAGCTTGCTGGGGCAGTAGCTTACCCAACAGGCCACGATTCCAGACTGGTGGAGTCTGTGGAAGACACCGAGGTCCATAAATTAGCTAGTCGCCGAACCCAGGCAGCTTTGAAACCAACTGGCCTTACACTTGTCCAAAAGTCGGGACATTCTTTTTTGCTTCTTCTCTAAGGTCTTCTCTAGCTCCTTACCCTTGAATTTCTAAAGACTACGGGAAGGCAGGACTGCATTCTTTAGGGGCCCAAACTTCCAGTGCCCCCAGGGAACAAGGGGGAGGAGACAATGCTAAGCTGAGGGCTCATAGAAGGATAGAGTAGGAAATGACTCGAGCCAAAAGGGCAGTTTACCGAGGCAAAAGGACCCGGGTAAACCACAAGGGTCAATGTTAAAACGACACTAGCCAAGTCCCTCTCGGGTTAACAAATAATATCCTGGTAATGCATTTGGTGAGGGGCTGTTGGAGGTGATTGATTAGATGGTGGTGGCAACTAAAAACACGTGTGAATATATTGAAAAGATTCCTCCCACTCGCCCAAAAATTCTGAAAAGATTAAGACGCAGTCTCTATGTGGCAACCACCAAAGTACTTCCAGAAGTAGGTAACTTATTTAACTTTTCCTGGCATTAGGCGAATTTCCCTTTTGAGTAGGACACTTGAGTTTCTCCCACTCAGCCAACAGCTAACAAGTTTCACAACGCTTGAAAATTACAGCTCAGCCAACCTACTTTCCGTGGCTCCCAAAGTTAGACATTAAGGTTACACTAGCCTCCGGAACCACAATTTCTAGTCCTAGAGAATGGGATGCAGCCAACAAGCTTGAGAAACCCCTCCCCACAGCCTTGTCACTTTGGAAGACCCTAAATACACGAAGTTTCAAAGCACTTCGAGAAAATTTCGCCCTCAGTTTCGAGGAACATCTAGCCACGCAAAACAAACATGAGATCGCCTTAAAAGACCCAAGAACACTGTACTGGTGTGGGCTGGAGACAGGCCTGTTGGCCCCATCGCTCCACGGTCAGATGCCCAAACTTATCCTGTTCACATTAAAAAACACAGATCTTTTTTAGGGCATAACAGACTAGAAACAAGTTCATAAAAAATAGACAGTTGAACTTCATTCTAATGCCCAATCTCAGAATTCTGAGGCCAGCCCTCCCTCCTCCCCAAAGCCAAAGTAGGGTTCATTGCCAAAAAGCAACTTGCACCCACACAGGATTGAAAATGAGAACATTTTTTAAAAATTATATTAAAAACCGAGGTCCCCATAGAAGTCCCGGGACTATCTATCTTGTGTTCCACCTCAAAATTGTCCCTTCTCCCTTCTCCCAAATTCCGAAGTGAAGCAGCAGCAGCAGCAGCACCATGAAGTCAAAACAAATGACCTGTTAAAAAGCTACCAAAACCCTCCCCTCCCCCGCCTCCCGAAGTCCGGGCTCCGCACCCAGTCCTTCAGGCAGCCAGCCGGGCCCGCTACACGTGAGACAGGGACACCTGCTTGTGGTAGGCGGGCGCACCCGGGCAGGGGGCTCCAGTCCTGCAGCCGGTCAGGGCCGCACTGGCCTCGGCGTAGTCCCGGGCGGCCGTGGCCCCGCCCGACTTGTGGCCGCGCCGCGGGCGGCAGCAGCAGCGGCTGGTGAAGCGCCTCCAAGACTCCACCGTCTTCCCGGACCAAATCCAGACCCCCGAAGTGATGCCCACGAGCAGGCACATTAAGTACTTGAGCATAAGCACCCAGTACTCCGGCTTGGCCCGGGGCTGCCCGGGCTCCCCCGCGGGGCACGGGCAGGTGATCGCCCGCTCCCAGCTTTCCCGGGAATGCTGCTCGTACAGGTAGCAGGCCACCACGATGCTGGCCGGCACGGTGTAAAGCACAGTAAAAAGGCCGATGCGGATCATGAGCTTCTCCAGCTTGTCCGTCTTGGTGCCTCCCTGCTTGATGACGCTGCGGATGCGGAAGAGGGACACGAAACCCGCCAGCAGGAACAGCGTGCCGGTGAGCAAGTAGACCACGAGTGGGGCCAGCACGAAGCCCCGCAGGTAGTCTAGGTTCTGGTTGCCCACGTAGCAGATGCCGGCCACTGGGTCGCCGTCCACGGCGCTCAGGGCCAGCACGGCGATGGACTTGACGCTGGGGATGAGCCAGGCGGCCAGGTGGAAGTACTGCGAGTAGCCAGCGATGGCCTCGTTGCCCCACTTCATGCCGGCCGCCAGGAACCAGGTGAAGGAGAGGATGACCCACCAGATGGAGCTGGCCATGCCGAAGAAGTAGACGAGCAGGAAGACCACCGTGCAGAGCGCCGGCCCGGTGGTCTCGTAGTGGATGTGGCTGTGCTCCCGGTTGCAGGCCACGCTGGCGTGGCCCATGACCAGGCGCACGAGGAAGCCCAACGACACGAAGAGGTAGCAGGCCGACAGGAAGATGATGGGGCGCTCGGGGTAGCGAAAGCGCTCCATGTCGATGAGGAAGGTGGCCACCGTGGTAGAGGTGGAGACGAAGCAGAGCACCGACCACAAGCTGATCCAGAAGGTGGCGAAGGTGCGCTCATCCGGGCTGAAGGTGGGCTGGTAGCAGGGCACGGCGCAGTTCAGCACCCGGCCGGTGCGCACCTTGTTGAAGAGCGGGTGCGTTTCCTTCACGATAGGCACGAAAGGATCCCGACACTTGCAGGCACCGCACTCCCCGCCAGAGGACGCCGAGCTGCGCGGGGCCAGCAGGGTGGGTTTGGCCGGGAAGGGCCGCGGGGGGGCCGTAGTGGCTTCGCTGCGGTTGTAGTCCATGCACAGGGTCTCGGCGTCTCCCAGCACCGGGAGGCGGTCGCAGTTCATGCGCTCTGGCCAGGCGAAGCCATACTGGCGCATGAGCGGGGAGCAGCCGGCCTTGGCTCGCTCGCACACCGAGCGGCAGGGAGGCAGGGGCTTGGGGTAGTCGGGCAGACAGATGGGCGTGTACATGGAGCAGAGGAAGAAGCGCAGGTCCGGCGAGCAGTGGATTTCCACCAGCGGCCAGAACTGGTGCACTTCCAGCCCAGCCTCGTCCTGGGTGTCGTGGTTGAACTGGTTGGGCATGTGCGTCAGGTTGTAGCCGATGCCCCTGCACATGGGCACCGTAATTTCCTGGCACACTAGGGCCTTGGAGGAGGCCTCTCCCCGCCCCGCCAGCTGTGCCATGAGCAGCAGCAGCAGCGACAGCAGTGGCGGTGGCGGCGGCCCCGGCAACCCCGGCAGCGAGGCCAGGTCAGGGTGAGCCATCTCTGCCCCGCTACCGAATCACTCCAGCTCCGTCCCTTTTCTGCTTCACCCTCCAAGGAACCAAGATTGGCAGGAGAAAAAGGAACACTTTTTCTCAGTCCCGAGTAAGGCTGGCTTCTTCAGTCTTTCAACCTGTTGGTTTCTTTCCCTTTTCTGAAATCCCTCCCAAGACAAGCTGCCACGAAGCGGCTCCGGCGCCGCTGGCTGGCCTTCAGCTCCTAGCCGGCGCCGCTCCGGGGTTGGGAGTGTGGATCCAATTCCGGGAGCAGTGATCTTAAAACGATAATCACATACGCAGACACACACATACACACACTCGTTATTAAAGAAAGGAAAGCTATGAACAAGTTCAACTGTCCCTTAAATCCGGGAGTCAAACTCCCTAGTCTCCCCCCGCCTTCCTCTGGGTTCCGGGCCAGACCAATCCGAGGTCCCCTAACCTTACACCCCTTCCACACTCCCCACCCCCCCGGAGAAAGGACGCAACGAGAATCGGACTCAGGATTGTGGACTGGGGTGGGGTGGAGTAGACTAGGGGGTCCGGGACCAAGCAACTCTCACCTCCTCGAACCGTGGGCAGTCCTCGACCGGCTGCCTGCGGTCCCGGGTCCAGGATACTTCGCGGAAAACCACGGAAGGAGATTCAAAGCTGAGCCTGGCCCAAGGAGGTTCTTTCAGATGGCAAAGTTGGGCAGCAATGGAACGGGAGCCAGCAGCGGCACATGGCAGCAGGTGTGCGCGGGAGCTCAGGGAAGAGAGCCCGCTCTAACCCCCCGACTGGGGGACCGGCTGGGCTCTGGACTCCCGTGGGGGCCGGTCACTCCCCTTCTCCTACGCCTCCATGTCCTCCTCCTCCTTCCCGGCCTGCAGTTCCCAGCATGATGGGCAGGCGGGGGCGGGAGGCAAGGTTTCAGGGTCCTCGGACCCCACTCAGGGCTACTTCACCTGGGCAGGGGAGGGTTGGGTAGGGGAGGAACAGGGATGCGAATGTCTCCCTTGCTTCGAGGGCTGTGTCCGCAGTCCGTCCTCGCACCCGGGGCTTTGGGATTGCACCAGGCAGTCGCCGATGTCTATCCTGGCTTTCGTCTTCTTTCTTGGGGCTCACAGCAAGTAGATTTCGCGTCAGGGGCTCTCCCCGTGCCGGACGCGCTCCACACTCTCCTCCCAGGGTTCAGCGTTGCCTTCCCCGGGCCAGAAGCAGCTGCCCCGCTAGGGCTCCAGCTCCGCCCCCGCACTCCGCGCTCGCCCCCACCCCCGACTGACACAACAACCCAGGAACCCTAGCCGTGGGCCAACCCGCCTCTCCACCCCCTCCCCTTGTCACCTGCCTCCTAAAGCAAGGCCAGAGGCCACGCCCCCTCAGCTCGGCCCCGCCCACAGGCACGCCTCCTCCGAGAGGGGCAGCACATGCCACGCTCCGCTCACTCCGAGTCTCCTCCCACTGCCCCAATGCTTCGGCCTCCAGGTCCGGAATTGTGCAGTCCGGGCCACACTCGCCAATCCCCAGCCTGGAAGACCACAGTGGGCGGAGCCTATGTTAATCTTACTGTCTTGAGATCCCGAGCGGGAAACCCTCCAGATCAAATTCTCCCCTCCCTCCCTCCCGCGCCCCACCCCCATGATTTGGGGTTCTCGCTTTGCTTTCCTGCTCCGTGGCTCACTCGGTCCTTGCTGGTGCTAGCTCTGAAGACCTGGGTCTCCCCTCTTGTAGTTAGGAGGCTTACAGATTCCGGCCTCTACAAAGACTAGGGCAAAGAATTCTTAGTTTCCCACCTGTCTCCGTTTCAGTGGTGCACGAAAGCCAAACCTCCCCTAGACTGGGGATGGAATAAAAAAGAATCCTGTCAGGCCTCTAACAGCTGTCTCAACCCTGGGTCCAAGCATTAGTGTCCAGTCATGGCAGAAAGACTCAGAACACGAACAAACCTACACAACAAACGCGAATACAAGTCTGCGTTTGGGAAATTTAACCGAAGTGGGAGCCGAGATTGCTTTGCAGTTTCCGGCAGAGAAAAGGAAAATATAATCAGGGTGACAATGGGGAGGCAAGGAATGCCCCCCTCCCCATACCCGCCAGCGCTCGGTAGGGTTAAGCCGCTCCCCAGCCCCCCGTAGGGGTCCTGTGGTGGTACACAATGGAACTGGAGACTGGGGACAACCTGCTGGGACTCCTCACTGGCCTTACAGTTGTTGCGCTCTCCGCTTAGGTTATTAGACTGCAAGTTTTAAATGTCCTAAAGAGTCTTCCTTCTGAATGGTGATAATTAGGTAGGAACACGGAGGTGTTTAGCATGCCTGAGATGTCTTTCATTCACATGCAGAGAAAGAGGTAGGTTTTTTCTTTCTTTCCCGTTTTGTTTCTCTTCCCCTCCCCCTCTTCGGCGGAGGAAGGCTAGTGAATCCATGGGATGTGCATTAATGGATTAGGTTTATCTGGTCCTTAGCCCTTCTGTAATTGAGTCTCAACGTCCATCTATAAAATGGAAGAAACACCCCCCCCCCCATTGAAAGAGAAGATTTTTGAGCTAGAAGGGCTTTCAGAGATCATCTAAGCCAGGAATTCTTAAACTGGAATCCGAATCATCTGGGGTTGTTTTATTCCCATATACATATATGTCTACATATATGTACGTGCATACACATCCATACCTAGAGAGATTTTATATAGAGGGACACCAATAGAGAGATACATATTGATAACTTTCAATGTAATTTCTTTCCTTCGTAATCCAACGTGTTTTATGTATTTAAAAACATTCCCAGAAAGGATCCATTGGCTTCGGCAGACTTTGGTCCATGTTGTTGCTATTGTTTGCCCTTTCGTTTTGGAAGAGAGAGTGAGGCTGGTAACTGTGCACATTCCTCTCTCACTTAAATCCAATCCACTTGCAAGGTCCATGACACCACAAAAAGTTCTTAAGGAACCCTGATCTAGCCCAATTTCCCAATTTTACAAATGAGGAAACAAAGGTGAGTCACAGAGAAGTGTCACAAAGTCACACCGATGGCAGGGGCAGACTTCCAGACCAAGTCCAAATCCTGCATCCTTCCCACTGTCCCAAGCTGCTTCCTCTCTGCTGTTAATAAAATCATCAAGTATTTATGAGTGCTTACTATGGACTAGACACTGGGCTACAATACAAAGAAAGACCAAAAATGGTCCTGCCCTTACAGAGCTTATGTTCTAATGAAGGAGACAATACGTGCACATACAAGTATAAAGAGGATACAAGGAAGGTAGATACAAGGCAGCTTTAAGGAGCATAAGCCTAGCAGTGGAGGGGCCTGGAAAAAGCCTCTTACAGAAGGTGTCTCTTGAACTGAGTCTGGAAGGAAACCAGAGATTCTAAGGAGCCACAGTGAAGAGGGAAAGCAGCCTAGGCATAATTGCATATGAGGACCAGAAAGGTTGTGGGGTGGAGTAAGTGGAAAGGAGAAAGAAGCCTGGAAAGAGAGGAAGGGACCAGGTTGTGTAAACAACCTGTACCTTTAAATGGTAAACATAAGAGTTAAAATTTGATTCTGGGAAGCACTTCAGATAATTGAATTAGGAGATGATATGGTCATATCTGTGCTTTAGAAAGATCACTTTGGTAGCTATCTAGAGGATGGATTGGAGAAGGGAGAGAGACCAGTTAGGAGGCCCCAAAATAGTCTAGTTTAAAATGATGGGGGCTGGACCTAAGATGGGGGCTGTCACTCAAGAGAAGGGGATGGCTTACGGATATGGCAGAGGTAGGAACTAGGATGTCAGGAATCATCACTGAGGAGTGTAGCGCTTCAGAATAAGCTTGGAGTTGGTCAAGGTTGGCTACAGCACTGGAATTTGGGTCTGGGTACAAATCCTACCCAAATGACTTCGGGGTTCTTCATTTTGTTCACTTCTTTTTATCATGAGAGAGATGATCTCTCATTTGTGGAGTACTGAGAATCGAAAGCAGTCCTCTGAGCCTCGGTGTGGTCATTTTCACCATGAGCAGTCTGAATTAGATTATTTTTGGAGGAGACGAGGAAAGGGAATAAGCCTCTATACAGCACCTACCTAGTACCAGGCATTGTGCTAATGGGAGGTAGGTGCTGTTCAATTTTATAGCTGAGGAAACTGAGGCAGAGGTTAAGGAGCATGCCTAGGGTCACACAGCTAGCTAAGTATCTGAGGCCAGAGCTGAACTCAGGTCTTCCTGACGCTGGGTCCAGTGCTCTATCCTCTGTGCCACCCAGCTGCCTAAGTGGAATTAAATTTAAAGAATTTGTAAAAAATTATTACAATGAAGATGAGATTTATATACCATAATTTTCAATGATTTGAAGTATGAGACTATATACCACATAGCCTTGGACATAAGGACAGAGAGGCCTGAGTTTAAATTCTCCTCCCCCACTTATATCTGTGTGATGGTGAGAAAGTCCTTTAATCTCTCTGAGCCCTGTTTTTTCGTCCTTAAATGGATAAACTATTTGCAGTACTTACCTCAGGGTTCAGGATCAAATGAGATAATATGTGTAAGATGTTTTAAAAACCTTGTAGTTATTACATTTCTCCTCCTCCTTCTTCTCTTCTCCTCCTCCTCCTTCTTCTTCCAATTGGGATTAAGTGACTTACCCACGGTCATGTAGCTAGTAAGTTTCTGAGGTCAGATTTGAACTCAGGTCTGCCTGAGGGCCAGTGCTGGATCTACTGTGCCACCTAGCTGCCCCTTTATTATATTCTATGGAAGCATGTATGTGTTGTTTCATATACAATTTGTGTGACATATTACATAATTATGGTGAGGAAATCCAAGCTAAGTTAAGTTAAGCAGTTATAAATACCCATTGCTGTATATGAAGGAGGCATGAGTAATAACGCTTCCCAACTTTAGCATTATTGAAGATTCTACAGATGTTTATATTTTGAATTTTGGAAAGACTTTGAACTTGACAGCTGCAGTAATGGGCAAGGGGAAGATAATCTCTTAGCAGTAGCTGAGGAGAGCAGTAGAAGCCAAAGCAAGAAGGGAAGAGAAACATTATTCAGTGGAAAATGTATGGAGACTGTGAGTGTACCAGATGAAGGACTATGTTTTATCCTGAGTTCTGGGCAGCAACTTCTGTTTTGTTGGGACTAGAAAAATGTTAGTAGCTAATAATAATCCCTCAAAAATTGAAATTGGAGAATGATAATGACTGTCATTGGAATTTGGCCTAAACGGTTGTGTTCATTGGTTTGCTTCTGAGTGAAAAGGAATAAATGGCCCGTATTGGTTTGCTAACCCTATTTTCTTTCTCCAGCTGTTCCTTAGAGGTTTTCTGTTAGAATACCAGTCCAGAATGTATTAACCTCATTTTGCAGATGAGGAGACTGAGTCAGAGGTGACTTAACCGAAGTCACTCACTCATCAATGGAATATGGAACATGTATTAATGGAATATATTCCAGTATGGAACAAAATAGAATTTGTTTCCTGATTTGCAAGCAACTTTTCTATGAAATAGTAAATACTAAATGATAGTAAATATATTCTAATATTTAAACATTGCCAGATATATAAGGTGTTCCCTCTGGCATCAGGACAAATAGACTAGAATAGATAGAGTCAGAAGTCAGAAACACCTGAGTTTGGATCCTTCCTCAGTCTCTTACTAGCAGTGTGACTCAGGATTCTTAATCATCTTTTAAAGTTTTGTTTTGTTTTGTTTTTTGCCAGGAATTGAAGTTAAGCTTATTGGCCAAATCATTTAACCTCTATGAGTCTCAGTTTCCTCATCTGTAAAGTGGAAATACTATCTGACTTACCTTACAGATTTATTGTGAGGAAAGTGTTTTGTCAACATTAGAGTGCTATACAAATATGAATTATTTTTATTGTTATTCTATACATATTTTATTCTAATATATTTGAAAGTTCTCTATTTTAGAACTGAAGGGTTGTAGTTTACCTCTTTGATATCTTGACTACTGTGATTAGCTGACAATTTTCTCTGTACTACAGAACAAAACCATTGGATCTAGTTTCCTTCCTAAAATGAGACCAGATCATATGAAATGTACCTTGTTTCTGGGCTTTTCACCCCAGCTGTCATTAGCTATCTTAGTCACTTAGAGATGAGTTAAATTTAACAATGACCAAAAAAAGATTCATTTTCTCTTACTAAGGTTTAAAGTGGAAGAAACTATATGTCCACCCCTCCGACAGTGAACGTTTCCAGATTAGTTCCTGTTAATGACATAGGCTGAACAGCTCTAGATTTTCTCTAATTTCTACTCATTTCATTGTATCCGATATCAACACCACAATGTAGTCAGAGTATCAAAGGGATGTGAGAGGAAGCATGACATAGTAAATATGAACCTGGCCTCTGAGATATTAATTCACTTATCAATGAAACTGCAGCCTTTTCCATATTCCTTTCCCCTTATTAAAGGGATGCTTAAAAAAAGTATCTTTTTTATATAATGAGTAGAACATTTCAAACCTTTGTCTTTTCCAGTACTTATCCTTTCCCTTCTTTGACTTTAGAGGAGATATGGGGGCCATTTTCTTTTTCTCCCAGAGGAAGGCAGAGCATTGCTTCATCCCTTGGTCCTTCCCCCTTTACAAGACTTGACTGGGTTTTGCTAGAGAAAGTGTTAAATCATGTAAATGTACAGGACTTAACACCTACTGAGAAGGTGCCCTAGCTAGCTAATTGCATCCGGATCTGTTTATGCTAGGTGGGGGATGGAATCGTACCTAAAGCCATTGAACTGCCCCTCAAATTCAATAATGCTTTTCTTATTAGAGGAAAAATTGTGTAGGGGAGAGCACTAGCTAGCCTCAGTGTCGTGGGAGAAGTGTCTGATTCCTATCTTTGCCCTTTCCAAGCTTTTGAGTCATAAGGAAATGCCTAGGCTTCAGCTTTTGCCCTGTAAGACAGGGACCAAGGCCAGATAGCATGGTCAATACAGAGCTAGCCTTGGAGGCAGAAGGAGCTGGGTCAGATCCCACCCTGATATACCCTAGGCACAGGGACCTTGGACAAGGGACTTCACCTTTCAGCCCCAGACAATTTTCTAAGACTGTGAGGAACCGAGAACGTCTGCCCTTGGAGAGGGATTTTCCTCATAGAAGACCCCACAGGTCCAGTTGTTTATTTGTTTGTTTTAATAGAGAAAATAATGTCTCTGTTTACTTCAGATCATTAATATCTACTCTTTTGGTTCCAGCTACACAGCCAGCTCTGAATCTATGTAACTCTCCTATTAAATAGCCAACACTGTTCCATTTTGTCCACAAGAATTCCAGGCAGGATTTTGTCAAATGTCTTCTAAAATCTGGTACACTGGGTCTCCAGTTTTGCACTTTGTCCATCACTTTAGTAACTCTGTCAAAGACTGTTTTGAGGCTCACACAGGATAACCCATGTAAGATAAAGCACTATAAATGTCAGCTATCATCACTGTGATCTCTCTTAGTAGCCATTGATAGTCCTGTGCCTGGCATAGTGCTTAAGAAATGCTCATTGACTAAGTGTGCTTTGTTTGCTTATACACCTTTATTAAATGCCCTATTACTAAGTGGATGGAATGACCTTGGACAAAGTACTTTATCTCTGTGGTTCTAGTTTCCACAGCAGTAAAAGAAGGGAAAATTAATTAAAATGACTGCTAAGGACCCTCCAGTTCTCACATTCTGTGCTCTAGGATCAAAATTGAATCCTGGCTCTGCTGACTTATCACCTATGCGACGTTAAGCAAATCATATTACCTATCAGGGACTCAGTTTTCTCATCTTTAAAATGGGATTGGATTAGATAATCTTTGAATGACATATGCCTGCATACATGAAAAAGTTAAATAGCAACAGAAAACCTGATATGACCTAGCTGAAATGAATGTTGGCGGGGAGGGTAAGAAACAGTTCTACTGAGCCATGTATGTTCTAGGGTAGACCATGTCAAAGAGAATGATTTTTGTTCAATCACGATAATCCATTTAAGCTGCTCTAGGACTGTCAGGTAGCCTACTTTGCTCTTCAAGTCCATAAGCATTTATTAGTCACTTACTTCTATGTGTCAGACATTGTGCTAAGCCCCCAGGATACAAAACAAGGTAAAAACACGATTTCTACCCCCAGAAAAGTTATCTTCTAATGGAGGAGACAACATGCAAATAACCATGTAAATATACAATATGTACAGTGTAAATGGATTGTTGTTCATCATTCTCAAAGAGGACCTAGTGAATTGGATTTAAGTGAGGCAGAACTATGCAAATCCATCAGCCTCACTGTCTCCTCCAAAGTCATTGGAGTCCAGTGGCAAGACATAGGTCAAGATGACTGGCAATGACCAGTGTAAATGGAAGGTAATTTTCAGAGGTTAAACACTAGCAATGGCAGCTGAGGGAAAGGCTGGGAAAGGTCTCCTGAAGAAGGTCAGATTTTAACTGGGTTGCAAAGGAAGCCAGGGAAACCAGGAAGCTGAGGTGAAGAGGGAGAACATTCCAGGCAAAAGACAGCCGGTGAATAGGTCCAGAATCCAGAGCTGGAATGTCACATATGAGGGGCAGCAGGAAGGCCACAATCTGGATTGTAGATTAGGAGGTGGGGTGCACAGAATAAGAACCAGAAAGACAGGACCAGTTGTAAAGGACTTTAACTGAGAAACAGAAGATTTTATATTTATCCTTTGAACCAATAGAGCAGGGGAATGACGTGACCAGATCTGCACTTTAGGAAAATTGCTTTAGCGGCACCTAGGTGGTGCAGTGAAGAGAGGAGCACTGGCTCTGGAGTCAGAAGGACCTGAGTTCAAACCGGCCTCAGATACTTGACACACTAACTAGCTGTGAGACCTTGGGCAAATCACTTAACACCAATTGCCTTGCCTTCCCCCCTCCAAAAGAATTTTTAAAAAAGGAAAAGAAAAATCACTTTAGCAGCTGAGTGGAGACTGAATTGGAGTGGGGAGAGGTTTGAGGCAAGCGGGTCAATTAGAAGACCATGTCATCAATCTAGTTATGATAACACAGCAGTGTCAATATGAGTGGAGAGAAGGGCATACATAGGAGAGATGTTAAAAAGGCAGAAATAAGACTAGGAACAAATTGGATGTGTGGAATGAGCCTGAGAGAAGAGGGAAGGTTGTGGGGCTGGGTGAAAGGGAGGATGGTACCCTTGACAGTTGGGAATAGGGGAGGATTTGGGGAAAAGATAATGAAGTCTGTTTGGGGGCATGTTGAATTAGATATGCCTATTGGGCATTCTGGGCAGTTGGATGGTGAAGTAGAGTGCCAGGCCCAGAGTCAGGAGGACCTGAGCTCAAATCCAGCTTCAGCCCCTTACTATCTGTGTGACCCTGGGCACATCACTTAATCCTGTTTGCCTCAGTTTCCTCATCTGTAAAATGAACTGGAGAAAGAAATGGCAAACCAGTCCAGTATCTTTGCCAAGAAAACCCTAACTCAACAGCAACAACAACATGGGAGGCCTAGCCCAAGATGTTCAAAAGGCAATACTAGACTGAACAGGAGAGGAGTTAGGTCTGAATTCATATATGGATTATAGTTATCCCTTTCACATTTGTACGCTGTCCCTTCAAGCTAGAAAATCTGAGTAAAATTTTTTGGCTCTCCCTTCGTACCAGAGAAGAAGTCTGAATTATTATGGTATTAAAAGATAAAATATGTTGATATTACACAATAGTCTACATTTATTTTACACATTTCTGAGTTTCTAAATGTTTTCTGTGTTGTCTGCTGGCCTTTGTATGTCATCTGTGGTTTCCTCAAAACTCCCCCAAATTCCCATTTTATTTCTTATGCCAACCCTCAGTATACTGAAACCACAATGGGGAAAGTGGCAACATGGAAAGGATAACCATTCTACATTTATCCCACTAGTCAGACCTGTCATATCCGTCAATAAATCTAAACTCTAACACCTAATTCAAGGCTCTTAGTTATCCTGCTTTGGGGGGTGGGTGGGGGGGGAGAGGTGTTCACATCCAGGGCAATGGGCTATAAAACAGAAGTGAGGAGGAGAGAAGAATCCAAATTTATGATTTCATTACTGTAGGGAAGCCCCAGCTGATGGAGGGCAAACTCTGTCTTTGATCTCTGTAATTTACAATTTTAGAGGGGTTGCCTCCAGGAATCACTTAGAGGTGAAGTGACTTCAACCCAATTCTTTCTGCCCACAAGGCAGATTTTGTCTGCTAGCCTGTTGCCTCTCTCCTCCTTGCCCTAATCCCCACAATCTCAATCTCCCAGTACCTCCTTGATCCGCCTTCTTTTCCAATCCTTGATGAAGACGTGGACAACTTTCTCCTTTTTTGCCTGACCCAGTTGGTGATCAACTCATGCACCGAGGCTCTCGGACCAGGATCCCTTTCATCCCCCATACTTTTATCCTATTGAGGCTTGCTGTTGATGAGATGCATGTGAAATGTCTCATCTTTTAAAACATAAATCTTAGACATTGATCTTCATACCCTGCTGCAGAGGGTTCCCCAGGTCAATTGTGTATGGTAGAAAGAGTTCCTCCTTTTATCCATTTTAAACATGCGTCCCTTTCATGTTTTCTCATTCTCTTGTTCTTTCCCAAGGAAAGTGAGTTTGGCTTTGTGGATATGAGACACAGAGGATTGAGTGGAGACCATAATCTTACTTTGTGCTGGCTACCCAAAAGGCCGTAGGCACACCAGGGAGAGAGGGATATGACTTAGAGGTGGGAAGGAGCTCCATTTTAATTAGTCATAGCTTTCAGTTCCTAGTCATTTGAAACATTGTCAAAAATTCTGCAACAGGCAGTTGGGGCTTTAGACATTGCCTTGACAAGCCCTTAAAAATTAAATTATGCAAGTTGAACGGACAGCCTTTCAGAAACGTACAGTAAATCAATGTTTTGTCGCATTCTAAGAGCCCAGGGTGCATCTCAGCTCAAGATGGTCTTGAGGCAGAGAGGAAAGAAAGGCCTAGTCTGAAAAAAAAAAAAGAAATTGTCATTTTACTAGCAGTAGGAGGACCCCAACTAGGGCTCAATTACGAATCTGATCTTGCTGTGAATGTTAAGTGATCATTTTGGCAGCCTAATTTCTCCTGCCTTCTGGCTTGCCCTTTCTGTTTCCTCCCTTCCATAGGCCTACCTCCAGCCCTGCATCAGTGAGCACAACAATAATTATTATTATTCCAGCATTGGATCTCACAGCTGCCCTGCTGTGCCTTTGTGGTGGGCTAACTTCATGCCAGCCCTGACAGAGGCGTAATGGACGGGCCGGCTGGCATGGCTGCAGCAACCATTTCTGCTCTGTAAGCTGCCTTAGAGCACCGTATGAAGGTGAGCTGTTACCACCATCATTGTTACTGCTATCAAGTACTTTGCAGAAACCTGATGGATTTCTTTCTTGCTTTTCCATTTTTTCTTCTTTGCAGAGTGGCCCATCCTTTCTAGAGCTCCCATAGGTTTCCTGTACCCAGCAGGACATTCGTTCTGTGGCCGAGGTTTAAAGGACATAGATTAGGGTGTTCCTAGTCATCTAATATCTTTAGGCTTAATCTTTTCTTCTCCATCACTTGGCTTGGTTCTCTATGGAGAAACATTTTTAAATACATATCTAGTTAGTAAGGAAATGGGAAATATATAAAGATGGAATAAAATTCCATTTTTGACTGCAATGGAATGGTACAATGGGTTTCACATCTGAAGATCTGGGTTCAAGTCCTGATCCACTTCTTATAGCTGTGGAACCACCCTGGGTATATGGCACTTAAGTGTTCTGGGCCTCATTTCCCTCATCTATAAAGTAAGAGGGTTAGAATAGGTCAGGGTCTCTCTCTCTCTCTCTCTCTCTCTCTCTCTCTCTCTCTCTCTCTC
>NW_027187376.1:12587483-12604896 GCF_028583685.1 Petaurus breviceps papuanus | reverse complement strand
TCTCTCTCCCTCTCTCCTCTCTCTCTCTCTCTCTCTCTCTCTCTCTCTCTCTCTCTCTCTCTCTCTCTCTCTCACACACACACACACACACATTCAGGTTAAGAATCCCAAGACTAGATTATCTCTAAGGTAACTTAGAGCTCCAAATGTAAACACGTCCCCAGAGTGGGGTTTGTGGAAATATTCCATGTCCTTCCTTTTGCAAACCCCGCTGTTGTTGACCACTGTGCATTGCCACTCTAGTCAGGCTCTATTTAGCAAGAAAAGAGAAATTTGTTTTCCTAGCTGTAGGTAACACAACTCAGTTAGGGGCCTTCCCCAGTTTGCTAGCAT
This sequence comes from Petaurus breviceps papuanus, assembly GCF_028583685.1. Classification (NCBI taxonomy): domain Eukaryota; kingdom Metazoa; phylum Chordata; class Mammalia; order Diprotodontia; family Petauridae; genus Petaurus; species Petaurus breviceps. The sequence goes on along the minus strand of NW_027187376.1, from coordinate 12,604,563 downwards.
CTCTTTCCATGTTCTAACTTTAAAGCATTCTTAGGATAGGAGGCATCATAAAATAGAGGGAGGAGTGCTAGCTCCCCAGTCCCAGCTCTGACCTTCCAGTCCTGCCTTTAATGCCCACCACCAGAATGACCTCAGGTAAGTGACTTCATCTCCCCCTCTCTAAAATAAGGGGATGGTCCAGATCAGAGGTGCCAAACATGAATCCCTTGGGCACCCTGCAGCCCACAACACCCTGGTGATGGCAACTAGATGAAAATGTAATTGAGAAATACTTAACAAAATAAATAAAAAATACAGTAAAATGTAGAAAATACTGCATGTTAAAATGAAGTCAAAATGCTGTTCACAGCAATCCTTTTGGACCAATTAAGGGTTCTCGTTTCTGTTTGTGCTTGACACCAATGCTCCAGGTGGTTTTTGATGTCCCTCAATATGTAAACTTAGTGTCATTAAATACCACTCCACTGGATCCTATCTCCCTGAATTTTGCTTTCTAATATCAGGTAGTCTTTTCATCTCCAGCCTTAAAACAGGCTCAGAGAGATGGAAAGACTTGCCTGAGGTCACACAGTAATCGTCAGAACTTTGACTCTGCCAGCTGGGATAATGGTAATATGACATCTAAGTTCTTAAAGGCAGGAATCAGTTTTGTTTTCGTTGTTTTGTTGACAACAGCTAGCCTAGTGCCTGGCACAGGGGTAGGGAACTTCATGGAACAAGTTTGAATTTAGTCAAAGGGTCACACTTGAGGACCTAGATGGCCACATGTGACCTCAAGGCCACAGGGGTGGGAAACCTGGCACATAGCAGGCTCTTAATATCTGCTTGTTGAAATAAATGTCAGTTCATAAACATTTATTAAACACCTTCTACATACCAGACACTATACTAACCACTGATGATATGAAAAAAGGCCAAATATAGTCCCTGCCCTCAAGGAACTCCCGATCTAATGCATGGAGAGTTCCTATGTAGTATGGAATAGTCAAATTTTTTATAGCACTTTAGTATTAATGAAATGTTTTCCCTATAACCACCCTGTGAAGAGGGTAGTGTGAGCTTTGTTTCAACTTAATTCTACCACTGTTTATTAAACATCTAATGTGTGCAAGAAATGACTGTGGTCACAGTATCATCACATATGCTGAACCTTCCGTGTTTTGGATTTTATACGTCAAGGTTGGAAAGGATCTTAAGAGATCACCTAGGGTCACCCTCTCATTTTGCCAAGGGCTAAGGTAGTGAAGTGGCTGGCCCACAATGAGTAAAGGGCAGGGTCATTACCCAGACCCAGGCCTTCCACTAACTCAGTGCTTTATTTCAAGGGCTTCCAAGAAGTTTAGGTTATGCTTCAGAACACCTAATAACCATTTCTCCCCGTTCCCCTCTCCTGTTTAATGAATGAGAAAATTGCAGGCTAGTGAAGATGAATGATTTGAATGAGTCTCCAAAGCAAGTCATTAGCGGAACTGGAATGTGAAGCTGATCCTGTGGGCTCTGATGCCCAAAGTTCGGAGGGATATGAGGCAGGCTTCCTCCCTTGCTCTCTAATCAAGGTGCTGACTTTGAAGGTTTCTTCTGGAGGTCTCACAGTCCACAGAGAATGTTTGGATATATTTCATCCTCTCTAAGCCCCAGAGATCTTGGGTTTAGGGGTCTTGGCACTTAAATAAATAGAAGTGGTCAGTCACTGGGGTTAAATTTAAAAACAACCTTTTTAAATGACCAGTGAAAGCTCCCAGGCATAGCTCTGAAGAGGTTTGTTTTGCTCCAGGAAGCTGCTCTGAATGTTAGGAAGACAAACAAAGTGAAGCATATGTCACTTTAAGATGAGTGCTGGCTAGCTGCCAACTTAAACCTGGAGTGCTGAATATTTTCAGACCTTTCCTGATTCTTTCTGTCCATTAAAAACTCAGACAGCCTTTATAACGTTGAAGGGGACCTTCCCTACCTCTTTCTTTTAAAAGGACTAGTGAAGGTTCAATTAGAAAGATAATGTCATTTCAAATTACACCTGCCTTTTGACAAGCTTGTTTTATTTGAAGAAACTGTAGTTTTGACTGGTGAAGTCTGAATCACATTTCCAAAAGAACTCAACAAATATTTATCGAGCATCTACTGTATATCAGGCCACTAGGTTAGGGGCTGGATTTGTCCCATTGAATATCTTATGAGCACTTGAAACCCAACACATCAAAAACTGACTTCTTCTTTCTTCTGATCCTGTTTCTCCTGACTTCCCTATTTTGGTTAGTGGCACCACCACTTTCTTAACCATACAAACTCAAAACCTCAGAATAGTCTTTGGCCTCTCACTTGCCCTCATCTTTTATGGTCAGCCAACTGCTAAATCCTCCCAATTCTACCTCCACAATGCCTCTTCCATCCCCCATCCATTTTCTCCTTTTCATCATTATTTCCATTATGATCACCACCACTGTGGCCATAGTTCAGGACTTCATTATGTTATTACAGCAGCCTCCTAATTGGTACCCCCACTTTCAATGAGCTCTTCCTCCCTACCCTCCCACCATTGGCAGATTAATATATTTTTTTTTTTTGCTTTTTGGAGGGCAATTGGGGTTGTGACTTGCCCAAGGTCATACGGCTAGTTTGTGTGTTAAGTGTCTGAGGCTGGATTTGAACTCAGGTCCTCTTGACTCCAGGGCCGGCTCTATTCACTGTACCACCTAGCCACCCCCAGATTAACATTTCTAATGCACAAATTTGGGTGAGTCACTTTTCAGCTACCTGTTGTCTATCAAATCAAAGAAAATCCCCAGCCTGGCACAAGACCATCCACAATCTGCAGCCAACCTTCCTTTCCATCATTTTTCTCACACTACTCTAGTTTCAGTTTTCTTCACTCCAACCAAAATGGACTAATTTTCTTCTGAACATGTCCTCTGCTTTCCTATCTCTGTCTCTTTTCTCATGTCATTAAAATAGCTTGAATTCACTGACCTTCCCCCAACTCCCAATCCTAACTCATTTCTAATGCCCCATCCCATCCTTTTTGAAGTCTGATTTGTTTTTGTATCTCTCAGGATCTTGTGCAGAAGGTACTCATGAATATTTGTGTAATTATGGAATTTAAATGGTTCTAACATTTGATAAACTGCACATCCCAAAAGAGCAGAACTACAGTAATAACATTATTAACCCTCAGATGATAACCAATTTCTGATCTGTACACTTTATACTTGTTTTAAAAACCAATGGAGGGCAGCTAGGTGGCGCAGTGAGGAAAGTGCTAGCCCTGGAGTCAGGAGGACCAGAGTTTGGTTCCAGCCTCAGACACTTAACACCCACACAAAAAAACTAGCCGTGTAACCTTGGGCAAGTTACTTAACCCCAATTGCCCTCCAAAAGGCAAAAAAAAGAAAAAAAGACAAAACCAATGGAGTGTGACTTCAATTCAGTGCTAGGTATTCTCAGAAAGATACCATTTAGAGAAAATAAGTCCCTGCCCCCATGGAGCTTATAGTATAGCACAAGAAAATGACCACATATAAATAACTATAGAACAAAATAAAAATATATAATAAGTATTTTATAATAAGTATATCCACAAAATGAGTTGGGAGAAAGATTGGCATTGAAAGGCAACAATTTGTTTATCAACTCTGTGTGTGTGTGTGCTCGTATGTACCAATGAAATTACAGGTTCAGTCCTTATCACTATCCTTGATAGACAGTGGGGAACCACTGAAGATTTTTGAGCAGAGTGACATGGCAACATCCAAAATACTTTAATTATGATCACTTGCAGAGATCTTTTCAAAATTATTCATTTTCAAGAGTTGTAAATGGTTGAAAGATCTGAACAATTTGCTAAAGAAGAATCCAAACTATCAACAGGATATGAAAAAAACATTAATAATTAGAGAAATGCAAATTAAAACAACTCTGAGATCCCACCTCAAATACATCAGATTGGCAAAGTTGTAAAAAAGGAAATTGGCAAATATTGGAGGGACTCGGGAAAATTAGGCATATTAGTGCCTGTGATTTAGTATAATCATCCTGGAAAGCATTTGGAACATTACTCCAAAAGTTATTAAATTGTGATGTGATTCAGTTTACCTTTTGACTCAGCAATACCACCACTAGGCCTATCACCCAAAGAGCTCGAAGAAAGAGGAAAAGTGCATAATGTGTACATAAAATATTTATAGCAGCTCCTTTTGTGGTGTCAAAGAACTTAAAACTTAAGGAGGTGCCTAGCAATTGGGGAATGGCTGAACAAATTATAGTATATCTATGTAATGGAATACTGTTGTTCTGAGAGAAATGAAGGAATGGTTTCAGAGAAACCTGAGAAAACTTGTATGAACTGATATAGAGTGAAGTGAGCAGAACCAGGAGAACAAAGTATACAGGAACAACTTTATATAGAGATATAACTTTAAAGGCTTAAGAATGCTGATCAACACAATGAATAGCAATTCCAAGGGAGTGATGATAAAAGGATATTTCCAAATGACAGAGAGGTGATAGACTTATGGTGCAGAATGATATATATATTTGTGTGTACACACTCATAATACATACATATATATTTTATATCTATAGGACATGGTCAATGCTAGAATTTGCTTGTGTTTTTATTTATTGAAAAAAAATTTAGTTAAAAGAAGAAATTGTTTATTCTTATTAAGTAGTATTTAATGAATGTGTTCAGAACCATAGCTCTGTGTAATGTGAAAAAATAAAGTCTGGGTGAAAATAATGCAAATTGCACAATGGCTAAAATACTTTAACATTATACTCATAAGGAAAGAAATGAATCCCAGATATATAAAAGAAATACCACGTAAAAGATTGTTCTCTGTTTTCTCAGATGAGAGGGAAGAAAGGAAATGGAAATGAATTATAGAAATCAAAATTTAGGAAATGTTCAAAGAACTCTCTGGCTCTATGATTCTCACAACTGTAGTGAAAATAATGGAAACAGAATGTGCTAGATGGTATTTCTGTAGAGTTTTTTTTTTTTTAAAGGAAATGCAACTGAGTTGCTTTAGGCAAAACTTGCCAAAAGGAAAGGACCCAGATGTTTAAGACCAGTCCTGCTACAGGTAGGCATCTTTCCTGTCATCATGTCCTAGGGTCCTTAGCCTTTTCCAGTCAATGGAGAAGAAGCAGTTTGATAATCGCATCACAACTTCAAAACTTCACATCTTCTTCCCTGCCCTTCTTACCCTGGATCGTGGGAGGGACGGGTAATGAAAAACGTGGAATATTTGTGCTTTCAGCATTGGCTTGAGTATATGACGTAGAGGAAAAGTCATTGCACTGAGAATCAAAAGACCTGGGTTACATTCCCAGCTTGAATACTTTATTGTTGTGTGACTGTGAGCAAGTCACTTGACCTCACTAAACCTCAGTTTTCTCATTCATAAAATAGAGGTGAAATATTTACACTATCTCTCTAGACTATGCTTTATAAACTTTATGTGTGTGTGTATACTATCTGCATCCAGAGAAAATAACTGATAAATAGACGTGTGTATAGATTTATATTTATATGTATATGCATATACAAACTCTGTGTGTGTGTCTAATGGTAGCCATCTCTTCGGGGGGGGGGAGTGAAGGAAGGGAAGAAAAAAGGGAGAAAAGTTACATGGTAATTTTATTATATATTTAAAAGGAATAACAAGTTGTATATAACAGATTTGCAGTTTCATGTGTATTCATTTTTTATTCCATTGTGTAATAAAAATGCTTGTTTTATTTCATAAATTAAAAATAAAATTTAAAAAATAAAAATAAAGTTCAATGAGAATGTGAGTTATTACTGCTAACAGTGATAAATAGCATACTGTCCATTAGGCCCATCTGAAAACTTAAATACTTGTTGAAACCTCATTCAGGTTTCATAATTTTATGGGCACTTTGATAAAACCCCCATAACTTTGTGAAGGTACCCATTCAGGTCATCTGGTAAATCAGACAATGGACACCAAATTTATTGGCTTGGAGGTTTTCAACCATCAAGGATCAATAACTAAAATGATTTAGTGCATGCAGGTGATAGATAATCTAACCAACATTTGCCAATAAGTGTGAACCCAAAATAAGTGTGTGTCCTCATCTTTAAAATCAAGATCATAATCCTTAGATTGATTAACACCTCAAAGGATTGTAAGAAAAGTGATTGGTAAACCTTAAAGTACAGTACTGAGAGTGAAGAAAACTTGCCTTTTCCCCCTCTTTGCAGAGGTGGGAGTCTATAGCTGTATAATATAGTCCATATGCTGTCAAACATGGTTGATTTTGTTAGCTTGATTTTGTTTTCTCTTTTTAAGTTTTTGTCACAAGAGATGCACTGTTGGTGGAATTATGTACTGATTCAACCATTCTGGGGAACAATTTGGAACTATGCCCAAAGAACTATAAAATTTTTTTTATATGACCTTTGACCCAGTAATACCACCACTAGGTCTGTATCCCCAAAAGATCATAAACTATGGAAAAGGACCCACATGTATAAAAATATTTATAGTCAGTCTTTTTGTAGCAGCAAAGAAATGGAAATTGAGAGGATGCCCATCATCTGGGTAATGGCTGAACAAATTGTGACATATGAGTATGATGGAATACTATTGTGCTATAAGAAATAACAGACAGGATGTTTTCAGAAAAACCTGGGAAGACTTACATGAACTGATGCAGAGTAAAGTGAACAGAACCAAGAAAACTTTGTACAAAGTAACAGCAATATCATGTGATGATCAATTGTGAATGACTTACCTATTCTTAGCAATACAATGATCCAAGACAATTCTAAAGGAATTGATGAAAAATGTTATTCACCTCCAGAGAAAATGACGGAGTCTAAATGTGTATTAAGCATACTATTTTCCCCTGTGTGTGTTTTGTCTGTGTTTTCTTTCACAACATAGAAACATGTTTTGCATGATTGCATATGTATATATAACCTATATCAAATTGCTTACCATCTTTGGGGGAGGGAGAAAGAGGATTTGGAACTCAAAATTTTTTTAAATGAATGTTAAAAATTGTTTTTATATCTAATTGGGAAGATATAAAATATTTTTTTAAAAATTACAGTGATGTAAAGACAAAAGATATGAGAAAAATAAGAGTAGAAAAAACTTAATAAGCAATATTCCTATGATGATCATTGCCATCATCATTGTCATCATCATCATTGCCTCAAAAAAGATGAATACCACTCTTATCCTAGCCCAGATTGCCTTGAAATCCAGGTGCACTTACTTCCCAGTCCTTTTATTTGTAACCTCATTTTGAAATTCTACTTCTCAGCCAAAGCAAATCCACTCTCCACAGATGTGTTGCCCAATCCTCCTTTGCAAAGGTATTTCTCTTCTGAATCCTGTATTATACTTTATCTGAACCCTCTGTGCCAAGCACATTCATTTTGTGAACAGCTAGGCGAAGGGTGCCTTACATCAAGCTCACTTTCTTAAAAACAGGTTCGGTGGATGGTTCAGGGATCAGTCTATTGTGGTAGCTGTTTCCTTACATAAAAAGAAAGATGCATCACCAAAAAGTGATTACCTGAAAGGGTTAAGATTTGGGTTCTAGATTTGGGGATATTTTAGCTTTTTCCCCCCTCAACCCACAAGTGTATCCTTTGAGTGTTTTCTTGAAATAATACAATCTAAATGCCAGTGATAGTATTCTTATGGTCCAATTTCACATTCCTGGAGAATCAGCAACCTACAAGGAACTATAATTTTTTTTAAAAATCAAATAATTAGCCATATTACCTTATGGGGATTGAGTTTATAATCATCTGAAACAGGCAGGTCAAAAGCTGCCCCATTGTCTTGATTCCAACTTTCTCCTTGGGCTTTCTTGGTTTTTAGATTCCCCACAGGATGTGATGGGCCTTCTAGCAATTTTATTCTGGCAACTGAAGGGATAGAATTAGGGGGAAAAATAAGTTTTTCTAGGAGACATTGATGTTCAAAACCTGACATTTCTTGTACAAAGGGTTTTTTCATGTGCATTGTTTTTGCACGTTGGTAACTCAAGAGATATGAAAACCATTAGGGGAAAATTGAAGGGGCAAGAAAGGAAAAAAAAATGGAGAAAAGTGTTTTGTTTTTCTTCCCTCCTCCCCCCTAGTTTGTGTGTGTGTGTGTTTTAATTGGGAAAACATTTTTTCTCCAGTTTCTGTGGATCCGCCATACTTTGAACTTCTCTGGTCCCCCTTTCCCCATTTTTTCTTACATAAGGCAAATGGGGAAATTCAAGGACTCCTCTCAGATATAGAGACCCAGAAAACAAAGGATTTCCTTTCCTTTTGTGTCAATTCCTGAAAATTTTCTGCAAGCCCAAGTGTCAACTTGTTTTTTTTCTGATTTCCTTCCTTTCAGAGCAATCTTCCTGATGTCATTTACACTCTCAATTACTGACTTCTCTCTTCCCAGCCCAGTGAATCATCTTCTAAGAATCCATTAGGGAAGGGAGCTATGAGCTGGATGCACAGGGTGGTCGGGGGACTGGACTAGGTTGTAAGCACTCTACTATTTACCTTGCAACTTCAGGCCAAAGTGCAGCCCGTGTATTAAGGTCACAGGTAATGGAAATGCCTCCTGTATGGCCAACTGCTGCTGCTGCTGCTATGGTCAGGGGACACGTAAGAGAGAAAGATAGGAGTGTATGAGAATGTCTCTGGGCCTAGATTTTCAGAAAGAAATGAGCTGAGAACCTCAGCAGCAGGGTAGGTTGCTGTAAAAAGTGCAGCAGAGGGGGAAAAGCTTTGAAACAGGAGTCAAGAGACCTTGGGTCCTGTGGCTCCTTGTTGGGTGACTTTGGATGACTCCTCTAACCCATCTTGGCTTTAGTTTCCTCAAATATAAATAGCACCTGTTCCATGGTTACTATCCTAACTCTCACTCCCTCTGACTCTTCTCTGATTCTAGGTCGAATCCCAACAATCCAATTTGACAAACCCTCTTCTGTGTGCTTTGCACATGATGACAAATTTTGGAATGCCATCTCTTCTCTCTCTGTACCCTCTTCCTTGTTAATGTCATCTGCTGCAATTGGTTCAATCAATGCCTCAACACCAATGACTCCTAGATCACAGTGCAAGGAAATACCTTTGCAAATATGGTTTTGGCAACAGGTCCACGGAGAATGGGTTTGCTTTGGCTGAGAAATGAATACCATAATGATTTCGCAAATTAAGAGTCTATGATCATAGATTTAGATCTGGAAAGGAAATAGGGGTCATTTAATCTAAACTCCTCATTTTACAGATAAGGTCATTGAGGCTCAGATTGGACCAATCATTTAGTGTCTTAGACCCTAGTTTTCCTTCCTGTAGAATGGGAGATTGAAGTAGAGGGCCTCTATGGTCTTTTCTAGCTCTGAATTTATAGTCATATGATCAATGAGAGCATAGATCTGTTGGTGTGTAATAGTAATGAATGATAATGGTAACAACCAACAATAAATCTGAACTCATCAGTATGTTGAGTTGTTTTTTTTTAAATAACCCAGGTCACAGATCTATCAAAGTATTAGAGTAAAGCACACATCCAGTATCACTTCTTTGCTCAAATGCTTTCCATGGTTCCCTATTACTTATAAGATAAAATATAAACCATGAACTTGGCATTTAAGGACCCGTATATTATCCAAATCCAACCTACTCTTTCAGCCTTTTCATGCATTCCACTTTGTTCAAACTGGACTTCACTATTATTCCCTGATCTTGGTCTGAGTTCTATATATTTCTGCCTGTTGAAATCCTTCATACACAGATCTTTCTTAGCTAGGACATACCACCACTGCCAGTAATAGGAGACTCTTTCCCCTAAGCTTAAAGGCTGAGGACTACCAGGCTGGGATTTGAGAGGTCCGTAGCCATGTCTCACTTCACTTCCTTCTCTATGACCACCCCCCTCCACAACCTCCTTGTCAATGTTGCCTTTCTGCCATAAATATCCTCATTCCAAGCTTTCTTTACTTCTGGAACCATGAACCATGACAAAAGCCACGGACATTTTTCCTGAAAGGGATGATGTCCATTCACCGCCCACTTAACTTTCTGGACCAAAGTGTCACTCCCAGGCCTCCACTCCCCTGTGTGTGGTTTCTTCCTAACAGAATGTAAGCTCCTAGAAGTCAGGACTGGATTTTGCTTTCTTATGTGTATCCCCTGATTTTAGCACACTGCTTAACCCATTGTAAGGACTTACTTGGTGCTTTTTCATTCATTCATTTACTGTTTCGTTCCAGGTTGTTTGGACCCAGATATGTTATTGAGTTATAGATGTGTTCAAATTCTACGTAAATTTTGTTTGAGTAGAAACAATGACCAGGAACTGAGGGTTTATTCAGATGACACCATAAAAAGTCAGATGACTCCTCCAGGACTGACAGAGGTGAGAAGCTTCAAGGCTTCTAGTAGAAAAAAATAAAGAGTTTGAAGAGAGTTGAGGTGATTAACAAAATTCATGAAACTTCAATTATCAGTTCAATAAGTTAAGAAAGGAACTAGGAATCTGAAAGAACCAGATTGTTGAGCCTGGGGCTTTGTAACTGGTACCAGGTCAGCTCTTGAGCTGACAAAGACCTCAGGAACCATCTTGTTCAATCCTTCATTTTAAACTTCTTTTTATCTTTTAAACAAATTTGTATTTTATTGATTTCAACATTTATACAGTGCTTTAAGGTTTACAATGAACTTTACATATGTTTTCTCATTTGATCCTCACAATAACCCTGTGAAGTACATACTACTATTGTGCCCTTTTTACAAATGAGGAAACTGAGGAAGCAAATTTTTAAGTGATTTGCCCAAGGTCACATAGCTATTAAGTGTCTCTGTCAGGATTTGAACTCATGTCTTTCTGATTTCAAGTCCAGCCCTGTATTCACTACCATCTATCTGAAAACAGTAATCCATATATTATTTTATATACTATGTATTTAGACTAGAAAGAGTATATTCGTTTATATATTCATATATGAATTCATAAGCCCCTTGCAAAAATTCTGAAGATCTCCGGGAGTGCTAGGTTCACAGGCTGAAAATTCCATTTTTTAACTTTTTAAATTTATTTTTTATTTTATTCGTTTTGATAACAGATGTGGAAATGGAAGCTTGGATTTTCTCAAAGGTTTTTCTCAAAATCACAGAGGTAGCAATGGTCAGGCATGTGCTCTGAGAACAGGGAGCTCATTGCTCCGTGCCCCATTACAAATGCAATAGTGCAAATGAACACATATAGACAGTAAAGGTAGCACGAAGTTCTGAGAAGTGGCTCAGAAAGATTCCGAGTTTTTAGCTGGGCTTTGAAGGGAGAAGATAAATAAGTGATGATCTGACTTCAAGCCAGAATGAATGTTAGATACTAAGCTCAGACACTCCCTAGCTAGGTCTGTAACCTCAGAATCACTCTCTGCCCCTCACTTCACTCACTCTTCATAGCCAATCAATTATTTCTACTTGCACAGAATCTCTCATTTCCACCCCCTTCTCATTCACTTACTCATTCATTCATTCATTCATTCATTCATTCAAGGATTGATCATTCTAAAGCGTTCACTGAGTGTGGGGAATACAGCTAGGCATTTGGGGATACAAAAGCAAACAAGCAAAGACATAGAAGGAAAGAGTTCCTGCCTTCAAAGGGTTCTCTCCATTCACTCAGGGAACACCCCAGTTCAAGGCTTCATCACCTCTGGCCTCTACTATTACCATGCCTCCTAACTTGGTCTCCCTACCTCCAGTCTCTTCCTTCTTTCAGCACAATGTTCTGCACACAGTAGGCTCTTTTTCCCCCTCACCAGAGGCCATTGGGGTTAAGTGACTTGCCCAGGTTCACAGCTAGTAGAAGTATCTGAGGCTGATTTTGAACTCAGGTCCTCCTGACTCCAGGACCAGTTTTCTATCCACTGTGTGACCTAGTACCCACAGTAGGCTATTCATAAATTCTTGTTCACTGACTGACTCAAACAATTAAGCTGCCAAGTTGTTATTCCTAAAGTACCAGTCTGATCATACTCAAGAAAGCTTCTTTGAGAAAATGCCATCCACATCCAGAGAAAGAACTATGGAGTCTGAATGCAGATTGAAGCAAACTATCTTCTCTTTTTTTGGTGTGTTTTTTTCTCCTGCTTTTCCCCTTTTATTCTGATTCTTCCTTCACACCATGACTAATGTGGAAATATGTTTAATATGATTGTATGTGTATAGCCAATAACAGATTGCATGCCATCTTGGAGAAGGGAAGGGGAGGGAGAATAAAAAAATCAGAACTCACAATCCTATAAAAGTGAATGTTGAAGAAAAAAAATTCAGAAAAAGAAACTTCTCTGATGCCTTCTCCCCTCCAAGAAACTCCTCTTTTCTGAGATTTAAAAACTTTTATAGTCTGTCTCCAACCAGTCTTTTCAGATTGATTGCAAATTACTCACTTTCTAGTATCCTGTTTTCTGGAAAAACTGACCTACTTTTTGTTTCCTATCCATAATGTTCTCCCCACTCTGTGCCTTTGTCTGTTATGGGTCCTCACCTCTGCCCTGTTGAATCTCTAGCTTCCTTTAAAGTATAACTCTGATACTCCCTTCTATGGGATTCCTTTCCTGATCTGGTTGTGAGTCCTCTGACCACTTTGCATTAATTCTTTTTTATTTTTGAGGGGGGAAGGCAGGGCAATTGGGGTTGTGACTTGCCCAAGGTCACACAGCTAGTTCTGTGTTAAGTGTCTGAGGTCGGATTTGAACTCAGGTCCTCCTGACTCCAGGGCTAGTGCTCTATCACTGCGCCACCTAGCCATCCCTTTGCATTGATTCTTGATATGTTTCTCCAGGGTGTTTCTATTGTTTTCTCCAATGATTTGTAAGCTCCTTGAGGGCAGGATTTTTTGTCTTCCTATCCCCTAATCCTGGCAAGAGCAGATACTCAAAGGGTGACTGATGAATTCAATTGAACTTTCTCTCACATTAAGCAATATTAATTAGCTTCTTTTACTTCACCACAACCTCCTCCTTCCTCCATTTAAGGGAGGGGGGACATCCAGATGTAGGGGAAGGAGCACTGTCAGAGGACCTGGATTCCAACCAGTCACTTTTCGTAGTAACTTTGGATAAGTCACTTGGCCAAACTTGTAAAACAGGGTGAGAGGCAGCAGGCATAATAGCTGGTCTCAGAGTCAAAGAGACCTGAATTCTAGTCCTGCCTGGTACAAACTGGTGTGAAATCTTGAGTTAATCACTTAACTCTTAATACTTGATGCTTAAGTTAATCACCTAACTCTAAACATAGGATGCAGCACAGTTTCTGTTGTGCATTGACAGGGTAGGTTTTCTCACGTGGGGAATGAAGGACGAGCAGCCACCTGGAGAACTCCTTACGTGTACTATGTCTGTGTGCGTGTTGTTGTTTCCCCTCCCCCACCCCAATTAGAGTATAAATTCCTTGAAGTCAGGGACTGTCTTTTGGCTTTTTTTGTATCTCCGGTGCTTAGCACAGCACCAGGCACTTCATAGGGGCTTAGTAAATGTTTATTGTATTATATTGTATTACACCAATGAAATCACAGTTTAATTTTTTTTTAAAAAGATAATAAGGCTTCACCCAGTATCTCTGATTCCTGAATGGGTGGCAGAATTAAGAGCCCCCCTGCCAAACTCCTAGGGTTGTTGGAAGGAATAAATGATAACAAAGCTATGACAGCAATTTCAAAATTGCAAATTCCTAAAGAAATGTACCTTGTTAGTAGGAATCTGAAAAGTAGGGGCAGTATGGTAGAATGAAGCCAGTGATGTTGATCCCTGTCTCTCCCAGGGCCAGGGCTGGTCCCTAAGACAATTTGTTGGAGGATTGATGAGCTCCAGAATCAAAAAGATAGTTTTTCTGCACCTCTGAAGTGTGGTCCACACTCTTTATAATTCGATGGAGTGTTAATTTTTGTCCTCCTTGGGCTGCAGGAGCTGGGCTAGGCCCAAGCAGCTTCTATCTCATTTTCTTTGTCTCTTAAGAAAATCAGCCTTTCAGGAAATGAAATGTGAAAAGCTTCCTCGATGGCACATTAAGGTTTCCTATGAGAGTCTACCCAAGCCAAGAAATGTGAACCTGGGGCTAGAGTTTTTGTGATGGTGATTATTTAATCTTCTAGTGGGCCCAGGTGCCCAGGAAGGTCTGATTCATCCCAGACTGCTGAAGGGAGATCAGCTCTTTCCCCACCTGTAGTTCTCATGACAAGGGTACCAGGTAAAGCTTAGAGAGTGGTAATATATTTGATGGAGAAAGGATGTCTGAGCCTTGACTTAGATTTGGTTTAGGGAATGTTCTCACCTGCTAATCCATCTAAGGTGAATCAGAGCTGGTTTCCTAGCAAATGGGACTTGTTAGGGGGTGATTATGATAGTAAGGCCAATTTCCTCCCTGGGTTATTGTTTAGGAAATATCCCTGGCCCAGAGGAATCTGAAACTGGACACTGAATGGATATCTTCCTGCCTCTGACATGGTACAAATAAAAAGCTAGGGACTTTCCTGGAATAATAGGGTCATCTGGGACCCCCTTTTCAGAGTACATTGCCCAGAGGTCCTCCAAAAGTAGTGAATAAAGATCAAGGGTGTTGGAGAGAAATACAGCTGACAGTACTAATGATGACCCATTTTCCTACAAATAAGTGTAGAGGAAAAACTATCAGATGAATCATATAATCCCTAGGCTTGTCTCTATAACTCTTTTCAATGTTGCTGCCAATCTTGTCTGATGCCAAGTGCTGTAACTTCTTCGTCTGAAATGTCCCTTCCTTCTAGCTCTAAGCCCTGAAGCACTCTCAAAGCCTCCCCCTGACTAGTCTCTTCTCCAGTCTATTTTGAACCTTGCTGCCAAATTTTTGGATTTGGATTTAGGTTGGACCTGAGATTTCATTGATATGGGATACTCTCAGCAAGGACATTTCCAGTGGAGATTGGCAGCTACTCTGCAATTTATAGTTCTAGAGAGTTGTGATTTAATACGTGATTTATCCAGGATCATACAGACAATATATTATGTGCCAGAACTGGGACTTGACCCCATGTTTCTTCCTGAAACAGAGCCAGCTCTCTACCAGTTTCTCCAGGCTATCTCTGAATGCTAGATTACTAGATTAACTTTCTGATTATAGTGTTTTGTTCATGTCATTCCTTTTAATTAAAACACAATTACAAGACCATTGAGAAGAGGCTGGCATTCAAGACCCTCCACAACCTAGACCCAAACTACTGTTTAAACCCTAACTCCTACTACACCCCAATACAAATCTTCTTTTCATTTAATCAGCTCACTTTATTCACTATTTCTTTGAACACAACTTTTTTCCATTCCATTCTTTTTTTGAGGGGGGAAGGGGAGGCAATTGGGGTTAAGTGACTTGCCTAAGGTCACACAGTTAGTAAGTGTGTCAAGTGTCTGAGGCTGGATTTGAACTCAGGTCCTCCTCACTCCAGGGCCAGTGCTCTATTCACTGTGACATCTAGCTGCCCCCTTCCATTGTTTTTGTACGTGATGAGTTCTCATCCTGGCATGCCATTTCTCTTCCTATGGAAATTTTAGCCATCTTTCAATACCCACTTCAAATCCTGAAACCATCTATGGATGGATTTATTAAGCTCTTACTCTGTGTCAGGATCTCTCTGTCCTCTGATTCACATTAATAAATATTTGCTGAAAGAATGAATGTTGACTCCCTGGGGGAGGAGACTTCAAATGGATCCAGGGAGGGGAGCGGATCTAATCTGAGAAGGATTCACCAGGCCACCCCATGGCCAACCACAGGTATCACTCTCTACAGCAGACACAATGTCAGATGGTTGAGAACCTTATTTTAAAAAAAAAAAGAGAATGTATCATCATATTATAAATCTTATACATATGGTTCCTGCCCAGCAATAGCACAGTGTTTATTATTTACTAAGTGTATGCATTTGGTACTTTGTTGGAAGCATCTTTCTTTGTCATCACCTTCCTTTGGATCTACGTTTATGGGTCATAGTGCTAGCATTGAAAGAGGTTCCAGATGCTATCAAGTCCTTATTTTACAAAGAAGGAAACTGAGGTCCATTGAAGTTAGGTGACCAGCTCACCTGGCTGGCGAGTTCAGATTTTTATCTCTTTAGAGTCTTACAACAGTCCTGTTATGCGAGCAATAAAAGTATTATTAACCCCATTTCCCAGATGAGAAAATTGAACTTTTGGGACCTGAATCACTAGTTAAATGACAAAGGCAGCAGAATCAGAGATGGGGCCCAAACCTTGGTTTTCTGATTCTTTGTCCAGGACTCTTACCTGCCCCACAGTTTTGCCTTTCATACAGAGCTGTATGTTTTATCTCCCCAGCCAGATGGCAAATTATAGGAACAATGCCTTACAGTATTTCTTCTCATTTCCTTGTGTTTCTTTGTGTTCTACACAATGCTGTGCATAGTCATGCTCTGTAATCTGGAGAAGATAATAGCCAATCAGTAAATAGATGCCACTTCCTCCTGGAAGTCTTCTTTGATCCCTGATTCCCCCCCAGTCCAGAGTGACCTTCTCACCCTCAGACCTCCCATGTCATGTCGTTCTGTATTTCTCTGATGCCTTTGCCATGTTTTATGCCTTACAGTTTGCTATATTTCTCTTCTCTCTTTACATTACTTCCATACGGGCAAGAGGTCCATATGCGAGGTTTGGATCACCCTCAGTACCCTGCTCAATGCTCTAATCAATAGCTGTTTCATTTCAGCTCAATTTGAGAAACAGTAAGTACCTACTATGGGTAGGCATGGTACTAGAAACATAAAGACAAAGATGAAACAATCCCTATCCTCAAGGAGTTTACACTCTACCTCAGTTAAAGTGCCCTAGGATCACTTTGGAGGTCGCTTGGTGGCTCGATGGATAGAGTGCTGCACGTGCTGTCAGGAAGACCTGAGTTCAAATGCAGCCTCAGATGCCAACTAGTTGTCTGACTTTGGGCAAATCATGTAACCTCCATTAACCTTAATCCACTGGACCAGTATCTTTGCCAAGAAAACCCCATGGACAGTAAGTATGGTCCACAGGGTCATGAAGAATTGGACATGACTGA
>NW_027187376.1:12562764-12587083 GCF_028583685.1 Petaurus breviceps papuanus | reverse complement strand
CTCCTTCTCCTCCTCCTCCTCCTTTTTCTCCTCCTCCTTCTCCCCCAAATCCTCTTTAATTAAACCTGTATTTTGCTCCAGGATCAAACTGATTCTAGTGTGAGACAGATGATTCAACAATCACAGGGTAGGTCTGGACATTGGAAAAAGAACTTCCTAAAATTATAAGTGCACAGAATTGCAAACCTTTACCTAGCAGAAGGAGAAGGAGACTCTCGCCTAATGAATAAAACACAGTGTCTGGTAATTAACATTGAAGTAACCTTGCTCTGGAGTCTTTGCTTGAAGATTGCTGAGTTTTCCAACCCCTGGGTCAGAGAGCAGGTAAGCTCTTTGTAGAGAGAACCTCACTGGAGGAGAGAATTGAGCAGAATATAAACATCCACTTCCACCCTGAGCTGTTGCTGAGCAGGAAGGAAGCATACGTTCACGATTTATGATGGGATGATACACTTTTTATAAGGTTTTCAAGGATATGCTGACATTGTGTTTATAGAGAGACACCTTTGTTTGGTCATGGGGTGGCCTGGTGAATTTGAATCCAGTCAGACCTTCCCCTCCCATACCCATCTGAACTACTACATTCATTTATATTCTTTCAGCTCTTTTCAAGCAAAAAGGCATTAGGGATAAAGACAAAAACAAGCAGCCCCCGACCTCAGGTAGCTTATATTCTAGGAGTGAAGAGGCAACAGCCTGTACACAAATACAAAGTATTTTGGGGAAGGGGAGCAGAATCAGTGGAGGAATCAGGAAAGGCCTCCAATACAAGGTGTTATGCCTTGAAGCTGCTAGGAGACTCTGAGAGGCAGCTTTTGCTTTAAGTATCTTTCGTTTCTGGATCTTCCTTCCCATATTGGCTGCTCCCACCCCAGGTCAGCTCATTAATCATCTTGAACCTTGATTAACTGGAGTGTAATGAAAAGTGCCCTGGACTTTGAGACCTAAATCACAGAGATCTAGCATTTCCTAGCTTTGTGATCACGGGCATGTTGTTTAATCTAACAGTACCTCATTTTCTTCATCTGTAGGGTGGAGTTCTTAATACCAGTGACATGTAATCCAGAGAATTATTGTGTGGATGAAATGAGATAACATATGTGATATATTATACATGTCTCCCATGAACAAAATCCTGGTCTGTTTGACACAACTAGATTAAGTATCTTGAGGATGAAGACAAAGGACCTGAGAGTAGAATGTTGATAGAGTACAGAATAAACATTCAACAAATAAATTCTTGTGGAATGATTAACTAAGAAATGTGTTTAGAAAAAAGTGGCTAATTATGATACAATACTACATTACACAGGAGATACATCAGTTTGTAGTCTTTTGAGGCTTTAAATCATTTGTAGAGAAACCATAGATTTTATAATGTTTTTGTTCCCTTTCTTTTTAATGATAGGTATCTGCAATCTGATGGCTTCTTTTTTTCCCCAAAGAATCACAGCCATTAAAATAAACATATTGATCGCAAAATTTTTGCCACAAAGATACAAAAAGCACTAAAACTTTTGGGATACCCTACTGGGACATACTGGGCTTCAGATCAGTCCTTAAATCTGTCAGCCTTGAGTTGGACTCTCCAGTAAGGGGACACATTTACTGCAAAGTTTACCAAGTATGCAAACCTCCTACTGGGATAGTAATAGTGATTATAATGTATATAGCCCCACTAAGAAATGTGCTTGGTCTTTAAGTAGACAAGTGGATGACAGACTTAATCCTGGCCAGATCCCAGCCCTGAAAAAGAACAGACAAGTTAGAAAGTGTCATATCATGGTTTTCTGGGATTTGTTAGAAAGGAAGCAAAACTGAGGGCCCTTCTAGTTCAAGCCTGACGGCCCTGTGAAAGCCCATTGGTACCTTAAGAACTTTGTGTCTGGACACTGGAACAGCGACTGATTTTTGTTATTCTGACATCCTGTTATCAGCTGTTTCAGCATGATGTAGTATAATGGGAATTATAATAATGGGAAGAACACTGGACCCTTTTAGTTCTGGCCTAACACTGACTAGCTGTCTAACCATGCATTGTTTCCTCAGTTGGAAGATTATCAATAGGGATAGATATTATGATCTCTGAAGTCTCTTTTTGCTTCACTCTTTTTTATTTTTTTAAGCAATCAGGGTTAAGTAACTTGCTCAAGGTTACACGGCCAGTTATTTCTGGGTGTGGTGCTGAGTGTCTGAGCCCGGGATTCGATCTCCAGGTCATCCCAACACTGGAGCCGGTGCTCTTACTCGCTGAGCCACCTGGCCGCCCCTGCTTCACTCTTTTAATGGATTTGGAATGTTATTACTATTTGTACTTTCTCTGAAAATACAGATCCCAACCCACCCATGTCTTCTGATCTTCCACATGCTATGATGGGGGCCTTCCTCTAAATCTCATGACAGGGTGAGTGTGCCAGTTTCATCTGGACTGTTCATTTGTTATTAGCCTTCACTCTGATAGGATTGTGGGACTGACACATTCAGAGTTTGGAAGAGCCCTGGGAAATCACCTAGTTCAACTCCCTCATTTTACAGATGAGAAAATGGAGGCTCATTTGAAATGACTTGTCCAAGATCACACAGGTCATAAGGAGCAGAGTCGGAATTCAACCTTAAGTCCCCAGACTCAAGATCAAGCGTTCTTTTCACTGCATCAAGTTATGTCCTACCAGGGTGGGGAACTTGTGACCTCGAGGACACATGGGGCCTTCTATGTCCATGGGTATGGCCTTCTGACTGAGTCCAAGTTTTACAGAACAAATCCTTTTATTTCTGTGAAGTTTGGATTCAGTCAATAGGGGGCTGCATGTGGCCTTGAGGCCACAGGTTCCCCTGTGACCTAGACACATGAGAAACCCATTGGCTTTTTCTGATCAGAACCAGAATATACTCTCTCCCCAGACATCTCTTTCCCTGCTTCTCCTGAACATTTCCATATTGGTCGTGGATTGCAGCTTACTCATATCTACCATGGGCCACCTCACAGCTCTTTAGGTGAACCTCAGCTTTAATTCTTCAGAGCGTATGGTCTTGAATGACTCAGCCATCATCAGAGCAGATTACTGTTGCAAATAGGAGACCTTTTCAAAAGAGGAAACACAATGTGTTTATAATAACTTGGAAAAAATGTACAATTGCTCTCTTCAATCCCCACTATCACCATTCTCAACATGACTCACCCCAGTCAGAGCAGGGATTCTTACTCTGTGTGTATGTTTTTTAAAAATTGGATTATCATTGATTATATCAGTCTAAAGCGTTCTTTGTCTTCATTAATTGTTTTCATCTTGAAATACTCCTGGGTAGACACCACCTCCTCGCACATTGGTCTACATTAGCCAACCCATCATTTCCATCTTTTAGGTATTCTAAATGATTCTTTTCGGATAGTTTCTTGGTGGAACTTGTGGTTATAAGAAATGCATTTGATAGAGTTTTCTGTAGGTAGTTCAGTTCACTGCCTTGTTCTTTTTCTGCTTGTTATTCTATAATTCTTAGAAAAATTATACCTTTATTATATTGATTAATAAGTGTCACTTCATGACAAATATGATAATGAAACCATTATCTTACTGACAGTTTGCATTCTTATGCTTAAATTGCCATTTTTAAAATAACAGTAATATTATGACCTTTCTGTGGAAAACCCACCTATTACCAGTAAGGTAAATGCTTAAAGGTGACTGGAGTAGTGGTAAAGAAGGAGACAAAGCCATCTCCATCCTCATGAGACCAATAACAGTATACCATATATTTATGAAAGGATGGACAGACTTCAGTATGAAATCTGTCATCCTAAAAGTTAAGAAAGCCCATTGGCCCCATGAAGGGAGGAGCTATGTATGGCCTTTCAGTTACTAGCAGAGTGATCTCAGCAACAGACATCTATAGAAATGGGGAAGCTGTAACCGGGTTTTGTTTTGCTTTCTCTTTTCAAGAAAAAGGAAAACAAAAATGAATGCTACCATGGATATTCTCCTATAGTTCGTAGTGTATACTTTTGGTGGCTACTACTAGTTCTTCAACAACAACTTTGCAAAGAATCATTAGACATTAACATTTCCTTGTCCTAAGAACTTGGAAAGAAGCAACCTAGTGAATTCAAGTTGAAGGCCAAAGGCAACAAACAGGAACATTAGTTCTCTCTCCTCATCGTGGGACAAGCAGCTCTGTGCTTCCATCCAGGCTGAAGAATGAGGGAAAAGGAATGAAGTGAGATAGGTCTACAGCATCCTACCTTCCCCTAACAAAGCCCATTCCTTCCCTATCCCTAGGGCATTCCTTTTTTTTTTTCCTTTTTCTTTTTGAACTTATGTTCTAGTTTTTTTTCACATGGTCTTTTATTTTTTTAATTTATTTTTTCTCAATTGCATGTAAAAGCAATTTTAATGTTTTAAAAAAATGGTTAGTTCCAAAATTCTCTCCCTCCTCAAGAAAGCAAGCCATTTGATATAGATTATACATGTGCAATCATGCAAAACACATTTCCATATTGGCTAGGTTATGAAAGAAAACACAAGAAAAATAAAGTTAAAAAAGTATGCTTCAATCTGCATTCAGACTCCATCAGTTTTTTCCCTGGAGGTGGATAGCATTTTTCATCATAAGTCCTTCTTCATTGTCTTGGGTCATTGTATTGCTGAGATTAACTAAGACATTCATAGTTGATCATCATTACAATATTGCTGTTTCTACATACAATGTTCGCCTGGTTCTGCTCACTTCACTATGCATCAGTTCATATAAGTCTTCCCAAGTTTTTCTGAAGCATCTTGCTTGTCATTTCTCTTAGCATAATAGTATTCCATTCCAATCATATTCCACAACTTGTTCAGCCATTCCCAAGTTGATGGATATCCCCTCAATTACCAATTCTTTGCCACCACAAAAAGAGTTGTGACATATATTTTTGTACATATAGGTCCTCCTTAGGACATTCTTATAGAGATAAGTTCACTAGGTGATTCAGAGAATAGAATGTTGAACTTGGAGTCAGGAAGGCCTGAGTTCAAATACGGCCTCAGACACTTGCTAGCTATGTGACCCAGGGCAAAATTTCTCATCTATAAAATGGGGACAATGATAATAACAGCACCTACATCCCAGGGTTGTGGTGAGGATAAAATGAGATATTTGTAAAGTGCTTTGCAAACTTTTAAGAATGATGTAAATTGGTGGATCCAAGATAGCAGCATAGAAGCAAGAAAACTCTGTATGCTCCCCCCATAACCACTTCAAATACCTATAAAAAATGACTCTAAACAAACTTTAGGTCTACAGAACCTACAAAGTGACAAAGAGAAACAAATATCCCTCTGAAGACAACCCAGCAGGTGGACAGAAAAGGTATATTGCAGCCTGCTGGGAGCAGAGCCCAGCCCTGTGTGAGCCCACAGTTTTAGCCTCAGGATGGCCTCACCAGCTGCCAGCTGGAGGGATGTTGGGAGAGTAGATCACTAGCAGGTGTGGCAGTTTCCAGAATTATCAAGCCGTAGATGCCAAAGACAAAGTGAGAGGTCAGTGTAGATTTTGGGAACAGGGAGTCTGGGAGTGTGGTCCAGCCTCTGCCTCTGGAAGGAGAAGCAGCTGAGGCATGGAAGCCGCAGCCTCATGGCTGCTTCAGAGCTCCTGGCCTGCAGATTGTAGGGGGACCAAGCAACCATTCTGAGGGGTAATCACTCTTGCTTTAACCTGCTTGGATCTGGACTACTGTCTAGGGTGGAGGTCCTGGGGCGTGTGACCAGTGAGCCAGAGTGTGTGGAGGCTTCAGAGACGGCAGCCAACTAATAGTTCCTGCAGCTGTGAAAACCCCGATGATTTGGGACAAAGCTCTCCTCTCTGGAAGCAGAGTTCTACTGTGGCAAAAAGCTCAAAACTCAAGTAATTGAGTGGCAACATGAACAAGCAAAGGAAGCAAAGCAAGCACAGCAATCCAACTTTGGATTCCTTTTTGGGGGACAAAAAGGATCAAAGCATGGAACAGCAGGAAGACAACGAAGTCAGAACTCCTGAGCCAAAAGCTTCCAAGAAAAATATGAATCAGTTACAGGCCACAGAGGAGCTTAAGAAGGATTTTGAAAACCAAATAAAAGAAGTGGAGGAAAAATTGAGAAGAAAAATGAGAATGATGCAAGAAAATCATGAAAAGATAGTCAACAACCTGACTGAAGAAAATAACACCTTAAAAAATAGACTAACTCAAATGGCAAAAGAGGCTCAAAAAGCCAATGAGGAGAAGAATGGCTTAAAAAGCTGAATTTGCCAGATGGAAAAAGAATCTCAAAAGCTCAATGAGGAGAATAATTCCTTCAGAATTAGATTGGAGCAAATGGAAGCTAGTGACTTTATGAGAAATCAAAATGCTATTAAACAGATCCAGACAAATGAAAAAATAGAAGGCAATGTGAAATATCTCATTGGAAAAACCACTGACCTGGAAAATAGATCCAGGAGAGATAATTTTAAAATTATTGGACTACCTGAAAACCATGATCAAAAAAAGAACCTAGAAATCATCCTTCAAGAAATTCTGAAGGAAAATTGCCCTGATGTTTTAGAACCAGAGGGCAAAATAGAGATTGAAAGAATCCACTGATCACCTCTTGAAAAAGATCCCAAATAGAAAACTCCTAAGGTGGCTAGGTTGTGTAGTGAATAGAGCTCCAGCCCTGGAGTCAGGAGGACCAGAGTTCAAATCCAGCCTCAGACACTTAACACAAAAACTAGCCATGTGACCTTGGGCAAGTCACTTAACCCCAATTGCCCTCCAAAAAGCAAAAAAGAAAGAAAGAAAACTCCTAGGAATGTTATAGCCAGGTTCCAGACTTCCCAGATCAAGGAGAAAATATTACAAGCAGCCAAGAAGAAACAATTTGAATATTGTGGAAACACAATCAGGATAACACAGGCAGCTTCTACACTGAGGGATAGAAGGGCTTGGAATATGATATTTCGGTGGTCAAAGGAGCTGGGATTAAAACCAAAAATCACCTACCCAGCAAAACTGAGTATCATGTTTCATGGGAAAATATGTTAATTCAATGAAATAGAGGACTTTCAAGCTTTCTTGATGAAAAAACCAGAGCTGAATAGAAAATTTGACATTCAGATACAAGAAGCAAGAGAATCATGAGAAGGTAAACAGGGAAAAGGAATCATAAGGAACTTATCAAAGTTGAACTATTTACATTCCTATATGGAAAAATGATAATTGTAACTTATAAAACTCTTCTCAGTATGAGAATAGTTAAAGGGAATATATATATATATATGTATGTATATGTACATATATGTACAGATATACATAGAGGACACAGGAGCAATTGAATAGGAAGGGATGATACTTAAAAGGTGAAATTAAGAGGTGAGAGAGGAATATAATGAGAGGAGATGGGGAGAGACAGAATGAGGTAAATTATCTCATATAGAAAAGGTAAGGGAAAACTGTTACAATGGAGGGGAAGAACAGGAAGGCAAAAGGGAATGAGTCAACCTTACTCCCACTGAATTTGGCTTAGGGAGTGAATGACATACACACTAAATAGGGTATCTCACCCTATAGGAGAGTAGGGGGGAAGGAGATGATGGAGGGGAAGGCAGGTTGGGGAGAAGGAAGTTAGAAGTACAGACTTTTGAAAAGGGATAGGGTCAAAGTAGAGAATAGAACAAGTGGGGGGTGGGATAGGATGGAGGGAAATATAGTCAATCTTTCACAATATATCTAGTATGGAAATGTTTTTCATAGCTACACATGTACAACCTATATTGAATTGCCTATTTTCCCAGTAAGGGTGGGTCATGATGGAGGAAGGGAAAGAATCTGGAATTCAAAGTTTTAAAATAAAATATTTAATATACATATAAATATATACATAATTTTTTTTTACATGCAACTGGGAAATAAGATATACAGGCACTGAGGTATGGGGACCCAGCTTGCTCTACTGGAAAGTCAGAGGAGAGATGAGGGAGGATATAGGAGAGAGCAGATTGGGGGAGGGGGTATACAGTGGGATTGCAGTTTTGGGGTAGTAGGTAGGGAAAAGATGGGGAGAAAATTTGTAATTCAAAATCTTGTAGAAATGAATAATATAAACTTAAAAAGAAACATAAAATTCAATTTAAAAAAGAAGGATATAAATTCTTGGGGCTATTATTATTTCATACTATTGTTCATTTAGTCAAGAGCACAAAGACTAAGTTGGGCTGAAGGAGGGTGTGAGAAATGGATGGTTACCCAGGGTCATAACCTCTGTAGTAACTCTTGACTCTTTTCTCTCCCTCATTTCCCCCCAAACCATCAGTTGCTAAGTCAACTCTACTTCCAGAATATTACCTCCAATCCATTCCTCTTTTTCTATTAACCCAGAGGCTCCATAGTTAAGCCCTCACCATCTCTTGCTGAGACTCTGGTAACAGGAGGCTTCCAAGGTGCTCCACAGAGCTGCCAAAGCAAGCTTCTAACACACAGGCCTAATCTTCCCACTTCCCAACTCAAAAACTTTTAGGAGCTCCCTATTGCCAACTTGATTGAAAACACTCCTTTCGTCTGACATTTATGACTCTCTACAATGTCTCCTGCTCACCTTCCAAACTGATTCATACATATATACTACTCCCTGTCCCAAATTCTACATTCCAGCCAAAATGGACTACTGGTTCATTCCTAATCTTAATGTACCATCTCCCATCTCTACATCTTTGGAGAAGTTGTTTCCCCAAACCTGGAATTCACTCCTCCTTCATCTCTTACAATCATCTTTCTCCAAGGTCTAATCCATTTATCATCTCCTTGGGGAAGCCTACTCAACTGTTTCCAGAGGTTAGTACTCTCTACCCTCTCAATTTTCCTTTTCTTATCCTTATCAGTCTACCTGTTCTAGTCTCCCAGGGAAACATAATTTCCTTAAGGGCAAAAATTCCTTTTTTTTGTAGTTGTACACCTCATACCCAGGAAAACATTTCTTACATAATTGTTTGCTGTTGTTTGAATTCGTAGTCAGAAAGATAGAGAATGAGACTTTTATCCCCTCAGCTCACCATGAGTACTGTTGGCTACTGGAAGCAAGGGCAAAAGCCAAGCTGATATTTATAAAATTCAAAACATTAGTTACAGTGTTTTGTTCTCTTAGTCCTTCTTTCTATCCTTGAGCAGAGACAGGAACTCTTATTTCCCTTCTTTTCAACAGCACCTTCACTACCATCATGTCAATTAATTTGAGGTGAAACTTCTTGAACAAAGCCAAGCTCAAAATGGCAAAAGAGAAGTTTACAAAAATGAAAAAGATCCCCCCATTTCTTTATTAACAATGCTGAACCATGCCATTTTCAAATTTATATTTGATTTTCTATCCTTTGTCACTTTAGGTACCTTTCAGCATTATTGCTTTAATCGATTCTATATTCCCATTTTCAGTTGACTTGCATTCTTCTGCTTCTGCATTAATTTAAATTTTGCCAAGTTGATCCTTATTTCTTTTGATTAAATTAATAGATTCCTCACATTTTTTTTTGCTTATTTGTTTGTTCTTGTAAATTTCCCCTCTCCCAGCTGGCTTTAAGCACTAAAAAAAATATTAGAGGAGTTGATACTACCTCTATGCCTTTGGGCAAAGCAATGAATTTCCTTGGGCCTCAGTTTATTCATCTGTAAAATGAAGGGGTTCAACTAGATGGTCTCTGAGGCTCCTTGTAACTTTAGAGATACATAATCCTAAATCAAATTTACCAATGTTATTGGTTCTCAATTAATGAATTCTATAGAATTCTTACCTCATCTCTCCCCAATCTGATCCATCCTCCATTTAGCTACTATTGATTTTCATAAATCAGAGATCTAATCATGTCATTTCCCTGTTCAATAAACTCCATTTGCTTCCCATTACCTTCAGGATCAAATATAAAATCTTATGTTTGGCCTTTTAAAGTCTTTCCCAACCCAGCCTCTTTCTACCTTTCTAGTCTTCTCACATTCTATACCCCTCCATCAATTCTATGATAAAGTTACATTGGTTTCGAGATTGCTGTTCCCCATGTCTTCAAATGCTGCATCTCCTCACCTCTGCCTCCTGGCTCCCCTGGCTGTCTCCAAGGCTCTGCTCAAATCCCATCTTTCACAGGCGGCCTTTCCCCTGAATCCCCTTTCCAGCCGCCCCTGCCTTGAGATCATCTTTCATTTGCCCTGTGTATATATCCTGCATGAACATAGTTATTTGCATTGTCTTCCCCCTTAGAATGGGAGCTCCATGAGGGTAGGGACTGCATTTTTGCCTTTCTTTGCATCCTTAGTGCTTGGCACATCATAATTATGTAATAAATGCTTGTTGTCCGTGGTCTTTATTATTCAGTTTCTTCTTCAGTCAAATCTCTTATTCCTTCTCCCTCTCATTTCTATAGTTCTTATTTCACAGTCATTCCTTCTCTTAATTAAAAACTCTCCTCAGAACCAACTTCTGTGAAATATGATTAAATGGGGTACAGAGATGGGAAGTAGAAACAACACACATGCCAAACAAGCTAAAGGTAATCAAACTTTCATCCAAGCTTGAGTATAGCAGAAAACACTCCCCACCATTTCTTTTTCTCGTTCTGTCCCTTTACAAGGACAGGATGGTATAGTTTCAGAATATGCCAGTGGGAGAAAGTTTCTTTTCCAAGAATGCTGTGAGCTGAAGATGCATAGAAAGTAAAGAAAGGGCTCCTGGAAGGAAAGGAGAGGAAGAAAGAATGGCGGCATATGGAGTGGGATGGTGAGCCCACTTGGGGTCATGAAGGTAAACACGAAACCAAGGAAACTTCTTTATTTGCTAGATACCAATAATGGTGACCAAATGAGGATGCCTGATGATTCAGGAAGAGATAATATATCCCAGGATCACAGGTTTCTTGGAGATTTAAAGCTGATTAATCCTAGAAATTGTCCGGTTCAGCCTCTTCATTTAAAAGACAAGGATGCTTATGCTGTCTTCATTGGTTTCCAGTCCATATTCCCAGCTTTCCCCAAAAAACAAAAACCAACACCACCACATACTCCAACTGGAGAGAGCCTTTTCCCAGACTTCCCCTGTTGGAGCGGAATGTTTATAGATTTTTTAAATTCAGTCTTGAAATACAGTGGAAGAGGGGAATGAAGGTACTCATTGAGAATAAAGTGTTGATTACCTGTTCAGTTTAGTATGAAAAATAATAGCTAACAGTTACATAGCAGGTTACACTTTGCAAAGGGATTTACATATTTTATAGCATACTGTGCCCAAAAGGTAATAAAACTGTACATACCCTTTGACCCAACATTACCACTACTAGATCTGTATCCCAAAGAAATCAAAGAAAAAGTTAAAGGAACTATATGTACAAAATATTTATAACAGCTCTTTATGTGGCGGCAAAGAATTGGAAATTGAGGGGATGCCTATCCATGAGTTGTGGTATGTGGTTGTGATGGAATAATATTATGCTAAAGGAAGTAAGAGGGGTATAATTTCAGAAAAACCTGGGAAGATGTATATGAACAGATGCAAAGTGAAATAAACAGAACCAAGAGAACATTATACACAGTAACGACAGTAACGTAATGATGATCAACTGTGAAAGACTTAGCTACACTAATTAATACAGTGGTCCAAGACAATTCCAAAGGACTCATGATGAAAAATGCTATCTACATCCAGAGAGAGAATTGACAAACTCTGAGTACAGAGTGAAGCATATTTTCAAAATTTACTTTACTTTTCTTGCTCCCTCTCTGCCCCCCTCCAACATGGCTAACTTGGAAATATTTTTTTTTGCAGGATTTCACAGTATAATTAATATCATATTGCTTGTCTTCTCAATGGGTGGGAGAAGCTCTGGAGGTAATAAGAGAATTTAGAACTCATTTTAAAAAATGAACATTAAAATAAAATTTAAAAAATTTATCTCATTTGTTCCCCACTACAACCCTGGGAGGTAGGTGCTATTATTATCCCCATTTTATAGACAAAGAAATTGAGGTAGACAAAGGTGACTTCTTGTCCAGGATCGCACAGGTGGTAAGTATCCAAAGCCACATTAAAACTTTGGTCTTCCTGATTCTGATTCTATTCACTCTGTACACTGAGCCACCTGTCTCTGAATAAATGTTTTTCTTTTATATGAATAGTTATTTTCCTTTTTCTCTGCCATTGGGAACCTTGGTTCACTAGAAGATGTGTTAACTGAATATACTAGGAATACGTTAAGAAGACAAGTTTTCCAAAGCTTTAAAATCTGAGTTAAGGCAAAATGAACCAAAGCATTTAGTACTGAGGGCCTTTGTAATGGAGAGTGGAATCTGATTGGGAGGACAGAGACTAGGGTCCAAGACCTGGGTCACAGAAGGCCAATACTGTCAGGATTTGGCATATTATAAAGTATAAATCAATTCTAGTCAATCGATTGTAACATCAGGAGAACACTGGAGGTAGCTAGCAATTTTGGATACATTCCTTACCATGATCATTATTGCCAGCTACCGCTATTCCTTAGTTCCATGTGTATCTCTCTTCTTTCCTGCACATTTCCTGCTCATTTCCCTACTTTTTTTCAAGTTTGACAAAAAAAATTAGAGATTTTACCATAGAAAGGAAAGCTTTTCCTTCCATTTTCAATTTGAGAGGAAAGTTCCAAGAAAAAGACTTCAAGTTTTGAGGCTTGTGTTTGAGTATGTACAGGAGGAAAGTCTGTCTAATTATCTAGAAATGATAATGACTGGGGAGAGACAGCCTGTTGTAGTAGACAAAGGGCTGGTTTGCAAGCCAGGAAGATTTGTATTCTAGTCCTGCTTTTGACAGTTGCTGAGTGACCCTGGGCAAGTAATTTGACTTCTCTGTGCTTTAGGCAACCCTCTAATTGCTGAGCTGATGCTATTCCTCATTGTTTGAAGGAGCTCCCTATCCCCCTGAAATCCCAGGTCCAGACCCTCATCCTATCCCCATAAAGATCATTGCATTTAAAGGAAAGTAGAGATTTCATGGGTTACCTTAAGGTAGTCTCTCAGTTCTGTGTCTTCTACACAGGCTTCTGCAATTTAGAGACTGAGAAAGTTAACCGGTGAGACCAAATAGGGAAGGGAAATCCCACAACACTTCAATTCTGCTTTTTCTCCAACTTGTTTTTGACCTTGGCTGCATTTCATGTTGTCGGTTTTCTTCAGGACCAGGATTAAATTCTACAGCAGTGAAATTTTCCCTTGTCCCATCCCTAAAATCCATTTTCTCCAAACTTTTTCCTCCTCAGTTCAAGAGACAATTCAGGGATCATTCATTAAGTACTTGTCAATTAAATGTCCATTCATTCTTACTAACCGTGTGACCTTGGGTAAGTCAACCCCAATTGCCCCTCCAAAAAGCAAAAAAAAAGTCCATTCATTAAATACTTATCACTTGGAATGCCCAGCATTCTATTATGTGAATGTAGAGATGAAACCAGACACATTTCTTATCCTCAAGGAGTTTATAATCTCCTGAGGGCATATAGAGCATACATGAATAATTATGATGGCAGGTTGTACTAATAGCTAACATTTACATAGTGTCTACTATGTGCAGGAAGTGGGCTAAATAGTTTACAAATATTATCTCATTGGATTCCTACAGCAACCCTAGGAGGGATGCTATCATTATTCCCATTTTACCGTTGAGGAAATAGGAGAAAACAGGGGTTAAGTGACTTTTCCAGGGTCACACAGCCAGTAAGTGTCCAAGGATGGATTTGAGTTCTGGTCTTCTTGATGCCAAACCTAGTGCTCTAAGCATTGTGCCATCTAACTGCCACAAAGTCCAAAGGAGAGATTCAGATAAAGAGCTTGAGGAAAATTTGGGGAAGAAGATGACATTTTCACTGGGAGATTAGAGCAGGCTTCATAAGAGCAGCTTATACCAGAACTTGACCTTGATGGATGAAAGGGACCTCAACAAGTAGGGAGGAACAGAGTCTGTTCTAGGTAGCATTAGCCTACCTAGGAATGAATGGAAGCAGCAGATTGCAGAACTAGAGTCAGGCAAGGTTAGCAGTAAGACAACCATATAACATAAAATAGATAAATAAAAGTGAAAAAAAAGATTGGGAAGATAGGCTGGAACCATATCCTGGAGGATTTTAAATGCCTAGCTAATGTGTTTGGCACAGAGGAAGTAGGGAGGTATTGAAGATGTTTAATCAGGGCAATGGTATTGTTGGACCTGTATGTTGGAAGTTGATCTTGGCAGCTCTGCAGAGACACTAGTCAGCTGTGAGATGTCTCTGGAGAAACTTAGGTTAGTGGCTATATGAGGGGAGAAAAGGTGATAGATATGAAGTAGAATGAACAGGATATGGCAATTGATTGGACACAAGAAGGGAAGGAGAAGGGACAATCATAGATAACTCTGAGGTTTTCAGCCTTAGTACGTCAAAGGATGGTGTTCTCATCTCAGGAAAACCCAGGAAATTAGGAGGAGAGGCAGATTTGAAGGCAAGGTGATAAATTCTGTTTTGGACATGTTGAGTTTGAGGAGATAACAGGACATCCAGAAAGATGAGTCTATCAGGTAATTGTAAATGTGGGACTGAAGTTAGGGGGAAGATGGGACTGGATATATAAATGTAGCAGTTATCTGCACAGAGGTGATAATTGAAACCACAGGAGTGCCTGAGATTGCTAAAGCAGAGAATGTAAGGAGACTTCATGCTATCCATTGTGGGGGGTGTGGGGGGGGAGGTGATGGGAGGATGGAGGAGTAGGGGGAGTAAAAAGCTATTCGCTATAATCAGATAGCCAGGAAGTCCAGCCTGGCTGGATCTCCACAATCTGCAATGGGCAAACTTGGTGATTCAACAAAGGAAGAAGAGATAACTTTCCAGACAAATATACAGACAGGTAATCTTGAAAACATCAGAAGAGGGCCTGGAACAGATTATTGGGGGATACCCTCACTTGGGAAGGAGTAGAAAGGAGGACCAAATATTTAGAGACCATCTAGTCTCACCCTCCCTCCCCCATTTTACAGATGAGGAACTGACTCTCAGAAAGGTTTAGTGACTTGCCCAGGGTCACAAAGCCAGTCCATGGTGGGAGTTCAATCCAAACCCACCTTACTTCAAGTCCATTAATCTCTCTACTATACTAGTACTCTAGTGACCATGCTCTGCAAATATTTCCAGAAATGAGTGAAGGAAACTGAGAGAAGAAACAGTCTTGGTGCATAAACTTTGCCTCAGAATTTTCTCTATTTCAAAAGTTACCAAGAAGGCATTGTTCCTTTGCTCCCCTGGTTGTAGCTACCTCTTAGGCGTCTCAAAACATCAAGATTAATGGATATTTTCCTACCGATCTCAAATCTGGACTTGCCATCTCGTCTCCTGAATTTTCAGAGGCTCAAAGGCATATGAGATAGTGGGGAAGGAGATATTAGGAATAAATCAGAAAATCAACAAAGATTCTCTGCAAGCTGTGAGCTTATTAATTTAGGAAAAAGAAATAGTGTTTTTTTAGACCATAGTTAGACATATGTCTTTAAAATATCAGTTGCTGTTTCTTTTTCTGCATAATAATAGGAGCATAAAATGAGAGAACATCTGTGCAGTGCTTTGCAAACTTTAAAGCAATATATAAACATAGTTGTTCCATCTTTTGTAGTTTCGTAGAGGAGGCAAATTCAAAATACTAGGTTTTGAGATCTAAGTCCATCTGTGTGACCTTGGGCAATAAATTCCATCTCTCTGAGTCTGTTTGCTGATTCACAAATGAGGATGGTAATATTTGCATTACTTACACTCACAGAGTTGTAAGGAGCAGAGAGCCATGCACAATATGAATGGTCATTATTAGAGATAACATTCTGCTACTTTGGCTGTTCAGTTCCTACAATATTTTTGGAGAGACCTATGTTGTGTGGGGTGGGTGTCCAATGCCAGGCTATGAATAGAAACTTGGAGACAAACATTCTCATCTGCTAACCCTCAATCTGATACCAATTCATTGCATAATGTTTTTCTCTTTGAGTTCTAAGGTACTATAGTGCGTATGCTCTGCAAATATTTCCAGAACCACTAATATTGCAGAAATTGTCTCTCATTGGTTCAGCTCCAACCCCAAAATGGACTGCAGAAAGCTTTTTCTCCTATGGAATAGTTTAGCTTCTGTCAAGCTAAAACCTTGACGTTACAGGTTGAGTACAAAATAGTATTAATGATCATTCACTTTATTAGCAGTATCAAGTAATAAAGAAACTAAAATCAACATTTAAATGAGTTAAAGCCTATGATGGAAGTCTTAACAAGAATAACCTTTATATTCTGGAGAAAGAAAAGCTATTGGCTGGACTTCTCTCCCACTGACTTTTGGAATTGTTCTTTGGGGCTTGTTTCAGGTTCAGTCCACTCCTTTCCTACATGTCTACCTTCCTTCATCTTGTTTTCTGATCCATGTATTCATTCTCATGCATCTTACCTCCTCAAGAGGTAAGATCTCAAAACTTGGGGGAAAATTTCTTCCTCAAGGCCATAGAAATTTCTAAAACAAAACTGATCTATCTTAAACAAACTGAATTCTTCTCAGAATATCTGTTAAAATCTAGTTCAAGGATTCTGTTTCCTCTTAGGAAAGTCTTCCAAAATCTCTGTGATCCTAAGACTTAGCAACTTAGGTTTTACTGATGCTTGTCTTCATATCACTTCATATCATTCCTCCTTCCATCCTCCAGTGACCCCTCTTTTATTTTTATTTATTTATTTTTGCTTTTTGAAGGGGAGAGGGCAGGGCAGTTGGGGTGAAGTGACTTGCCCAAGGTCACATGGCTAGTAAGTGTTAAGTGTCTGAGCCCGAATTTGAACTCAGGTCCTTCTGACTTCAGGGCTGGTGCTTTATTCACTGTGCCACCCAGCCACCCCTGACCCCTCCTTTATGACAAAGAAAAACAATTAAGGTAAAAATCTGATATAAAACCCTTTTCTGCCAATAAATACAATATTCTTTCCTACTGGTTCTACTCTCTCTGCTGTAAGGGAGAAGCCATGTTTCATTACCTCTTCTTTAAGGACCTCCACTAGCCTTTCTATCGCTCAGAGTTCAGCTTCTTTTCAATTATTTTTACATTTTCATCCTTTTAGTCATTGTATATAGTTCTGCTTATCTTACCCTGTTCATACAAATCTCCTAGTTTCTATGAAATCCTCATATTTGTAATTTCATACTGCAATGTAATATTTCTTTGTAGCCATATACCATGTTTTTTTCCAGACATTCATTCACCAATCAATCAACACCCACTTCATTTGCAGTCCTTTCCTACCACAAAGAGTCCTGCTATGAATATTTTGGTATTTTTTGGACCTTGGTCTCTGTCTTTGACTTCTTTGGAGGTATAAACTTAGTAGCATAATTGCTGTATCAAAGTATGGACAGTTAAAATTTTTTCTCTTGCAATTCCAAATTGAAGTAACGATCTCTTTTTAGCTCTGTCAATAATCTATCAGAGTGCCTTGCCTTTGCCCAGTTCTGCTAACACCAGCCATTCCCATCTTTTGTAATCATTGTCAATCTGCCTCAAATGAGGTGAGTTGTTTTAATGTGCATTCCTTACCATATATGAATTGGAACATGCTTTCATGTGTCCATTTATACTTTTTAAATCTTTTCATATTCTTTGACCACTTAGCTATCTACTAGGTAAGTGGTTCTTGTTATGCATTTATGTATAATTCCCTATATATTTGGAACATCATACTTTTATTTGTGATATTTGAGGCAAATATTTTCCCTACTCTACTGTTTCTCACAAGTTCTCTTCTTTATTTTGTCTTCACTGATTATAGTCATGCAGAAGCTTTTTATTTTTCTGTTGTGAAATTTGTCTTTTATAATCTCTCTAACCCTTTTTTGGTTAGGCATTCTTTCCTAGCTATCGTCGTGAAAGGTACTTGATCTTATTTTCTTCTGTTGTTGTTTTTAATGGTGTGACTTTTTATATTTAGGTAAGGGATTGATTTTGAGCTTACTATGAAATGTAGTACTTCCGTGTTCTCTGACAATCTGTCTTGTTGCCCCAGAGAAACTTTCTCCCCAGGGTCCCCAATTATTTTGATTAGTAACTGCCTTTACCTACACTAAACAGTTATTTCAAGAAAAATTCCAGCTGCCATGTTGCACTTCAATCTCTACACTCCAGCTATCTCTTTCAGTCTTATGAACCACACCTCTCCTATACCTTCCTCCCTACCCCTTCCAGTACCATTGTTTATTGTTCCTGAATGAGGTGCGTCAATCCACTCCCTTATGGCCCCAGTCACCAACCCAATAACTTTCCAGACCAAAGTGTCCCTTTCTGATCACCACTCCCTTTTGCCTTTCTGAGACCAAGTCTGCCCATCCTCCTTACTTCTCAAGACCTTCAGTTTTTATATAATATTTTGCAGGAAAAAGAGCTGAATTTTACCATCACGACCTTCAAGAGTCTAAATTGTGAGATTTTAAAATTTCTAGCTTTAAAAGATTTAATCTTTGGGAAAATATAGGTATATACAAAATTATAAAGTCATTTAAGAAGTTAGGGTTTTACTGAACCTCAGAATAGAATCCCTCTAGGTCAGTAGATTGGAAACATAGAAAATATATTCTTAGCAAGAAAAGGGAAGAGGTTTGCAAGAAAAAGATTGCAATATTCAAACATTCCTATCTCAGTTCTCATCTTTTCAGGGATTTTCTTTTATCCTATATATTCTTCTGTATTTCTTCCCCAAAGTAATACACATATATAATACCCTATTCCTTCCTTTCCTGTACAGACTGTCAGATTGGTCTCAGAAATTAGGGTTATTTTTTTTAACCCTTAAAAAATATTGAGACACCTTTTTAAAACATCACTGTTACTTCCAAATGACTCCTTTCACATTCTCTTCCACCTCCAACCATTAGGGAAAAAAACCCCCAAATCAACCCATTGGCCATAGTGGTTAAAGCAATGCCCTATTTCTCAGGCCACTGTATGCTTCATCTAAACTATCAGCTTGCTGAAGCTATAACTGGTTCTTTTTCAAGAGGTTTGTGATGAGGACACTTTTGAGAGCTGTTATTTCTTTACTCTCAGAATGGCTGCTCATTTGGCAGCTTTCAGTCCAGCTGAGTTTCTGCTAACATGGCCATTTTTTTTTTCCTACTGTAAACCTCCCAGAAAAGTTTTTTGTAGTTGCTTCTTCTTGGTCATGTTCTTGGAGTGTATTTTTTTTTAAGCAATTGGGGTTAAGTAACTTGCTCAAGGTTACACAGCCAGTTGTTTTTTGTGTGGGTGCCAAGTATCTGAGGCCAGAACAGATCCTGGGTCTCCCAACGCTGGGGCTGGCTCTCTTACTCACTGTGCCACCTGGCCGCCCCGAGAATATTTTTTTTAATAGCATAGTGTGATAGTAATGGCAATTAAAGATTCCCCTGTATTGGCTTGGTTTTCAAATTGATTGTGTTGAAACCCAGAGTTTGTTGGTCCCACCTGTGGGATGGGCTTGTTGATGTGAAGAGGGGGTCCTGAACTGGGAGGAGCTGGTGATGTAGATTTGGAGAGACACTAGAGAGAGGCGGAAGATCTTTTTGGAAGCAGCACCTCGTGGAGAGAGAGAGACTAAGAGAATTGCTGGTGGCCGCTTTGAATTGCCCTGGACTTTTGAGACCTGCCCCCTGAGCTGCCAAGGACTGAGGAGACATGGCTGTTTTGCTGGTACTTTGTCTGTCTGTTTTGATGTTGTTTTGCCAGATTTGTCCACTGGTGAGAGACAGTCCTTTTGTTGAAGAAGTCCTGGAACCTGGCTGTTCGCTAAGAAGCCCTAAGACTGTCCTGCAGACAGAGAGTGAATACTGTCCACTGGTGAGGGACAGTGCTGTTGTTGCAGGGGTCTGGAGACTGTCCTGCAGACAGAATGAATACTGTCCACTGGTGAAGGACAGTGCTGTTGTTGCAGGGGTCTGGGAGCCTTTCTGTTGGTTCAGAAGCCCTGAAGAAGGATTTTCTTGTTGTATGTTTACAGAAATCCTGGGAGAGGGCTTTGCTAATGTGTTCAGGGGTTCTAGGACTGTTCTACAGACAGAGGATAAATTCATGAAGGGACTGGCAATGTATCTTGTGGCTTTGCTAAGCCTTGTCTCCCCAGGAACTAAGATTGCTGAGAACTTGCCTCGTGTCAAGATGAAGAAAAGACCTCCATTTGGGTATTAAGTGCTGTGTTTAAACTTGATGTAACTCTGGGGTAGATTCAATTGTGATCCAGGGGTGGGGAACTTTTGACCTTATGTTTGGAAACTAATCTCCATTTGAGAAGAGGGGCTTTGTGGTGGACTTAATTAAGGTATAGCCTAGGGGTGGAGTAGTATTTAGAACAGGGACTTTGTAATTGATTGAATGATTGGAAAGTCCTGGGGTGGGGTAGTCCTTGGAGATTATTTAATCACACTTAGTAAATGCTGTATTTTGAATGATGTCATGTTTTGATCTTCTCTGTTCTTGGTTTGTCACTGAATAAAATAGAGAGCACCTATGCTGGTATTTTGAACCTGGGAAGTTGCCTTTCCTTGGCATTACATTACATATATGGCATTGCTGATACACATAGCTCATTACTTAGTGTTCTTGTAAGGGATCCACATCATCGACTTAAAGCTGCCTCAGCTCCTCAGCAGCATCTCAGGACAGCTGCATTAAGATTCAACTTAATCTCCATTTGCCCTTTTTATTCCTACAAGAGAAAACCCTGTGTCATCTGATCCAGTGTCCCATATGTTCTGTGCATTAAGTGACACTTCAGCGTACATCCTGACTTCTTTAAACAAAAGAATTCTCCTGTAGGGTGCAAAGGAAGAAATGGCTAGTAATTGTCTAGTCTATGTGGGGATCATTTGCACATTGCCCTGGGAATACAGTGCTCACCTCTTTAACTCTGCTGGTGGTAAAGTTGTGAACCATCCAACTTTTGGGGAAGGCAATCTGGGATTATACAGTAAGAGTTATAAAAATATGTGTACCCTTTGACCCACTGGGTCAACTACTGGGATTACAAATATCCTATGGAGGTTATTGGCTGGAAAAAAGAGGAGTGAAAGAATACTGGATTTGAGGTCAGGAAGACCTGAGTCTGAATCTCAGCTTAGCCACTTTCTACTTGCAAGACCTTGAACAAGTGTCCTAACCACTCAGTCTCAGTGCCCTCCTCTGTACAAAGATGTGGTGACTTTGGGTGATGCTAAGCATCCTTCCCATTTAAAATCTATGATATAGTAGAAATGCCCTGGATTCACTCTCCTAGAAGGAGGCTGGCTACATCGCCCCATTCAGGGTTCTAAAGAAGAGGTGTTGAACCCATGACTCATCTTGCAAACTGCATTTTACCCACAACACTCCCCAGAGTCTTCAGGAAGTTCTGACCCAGATTAAAATATTAAAATAAAATACCAAAAAGCATATATAGCATTACATTTTAAAACTAAGTCAGCACGTGGCTGCAGGGATCTTTATGAATGATTAGTGTTCCCATTTCTATGTGAGTTTGACATCACTGTCCTAGAGAACTTCTAAGAGGTCTAAGGCATCTCTTCTGTAATGCTATCAGTTTGAGCCCCCATTCCAGGGCACTCTCCCGACAGTTTACTGCCAATGATTAGTGCCCCATTTCCACTTAGCACCAATTAGCCATCCATAGCATATAATATAGCAAAAACCAAAGCACAATATTTCCCCTTCAATTTCCTGGGGTGGGGGAGAACACCATCTCCCCTAGACCACCTAAGACCCTGGAGAGAGTGGGCTCAGACAGTGTAACTTTTTTTTTTTGCTTTTTTTTTGTAGGGGGGCAGGTAGGGCAATTGGGGTTAAGTGACTTGCCCAAGGTCACATGGCTAGTGTGTGTGTGTGTGTAGTGTGTGTGTGTGTGTGTGTGTGTGTGTGTGTGTGTGTGTTAAGTGTCTGAGGCTGAATTTGAAGCCAGGTCCTCCTTACTCCAGGGCCGGTGCTCTATTCACTGTGCCACCTAGCTGTCCTAACAGTGTAACTTCTACATAGTATATGCCTACCAGCTTTACTTCCAAATGTGGCATCACTGAGGGATGGGTAAGTCTGCATTTCTCCTACTGTTGGACTGGGCCAGGCAAGTTAATCAGGACTTGGTCCTCACCATCTGTCCTGCATGGACTTTAGTTCCTGGCCTTCTGGTTGTTCACTCTTCTGATTTACAAAGCTCACAACATGATAACCATCTTCAATTTCCTTTAGACATACAACAAAAAGAAACATCAAAGGTACTGATACCTAAACTGGGAAGAGACAAAATGGAGAATGAAAATTATAAACCAATTTCCCTCATGAATATAGATGCAAAAATTTTAAATAAAATATTAGCAAAAAGACTTCAGCAACTTATCACAAGAATAATATACTTTGATCACGTAGGATTTATTCCAGGAATGCAAGGATGGTTCAATATCAGGAAAACTGTCAGTATAATTGATCATATCAACAACAAAACTAGCAGAAACCACATGATTATCTCAATAGATGCAGAAAAAGCTTTTGACAAAATACAACATCCATTCCTAATAAAAACACTAGAAAGTATAGGAATAAATGCAATCTTCTTAAAATAATAAGTAGCATCTATCTAAAACCATCAGCAAGTATTATATATAATGGGGATAAGCTAGAAGCATTTACAGTAAGATCAGGAGTGAAACAAGGATATCCACTATCACTCCTCTTATTCAACCTGGTACTAGAAAGGTTAGCAGTAGCAATAAGAGAAGAAACAGAAATTGAAGGAATCAGATTAGGCAAAGAGACTAAGCTATCACTCTTTGCAGATGATACCATGATATACTTAGAGAATCCTAGAGAAACAAATAAATAATTACTTGAGATTATAAATAAATTTGGCAAAGTTGCAGGATATAAAATAAACCCACATAAATCCTCAGCATTCTTATATATTTCTAACGAAGTCCAACAGCAAGAAATAGAAAGAGAAATTCCATTTAAAGTTACTGTAGACATTATAAAATATTTGGGATGGAAACTCACTATTTGACAAGAATTACTGAGAAAACTGGAATATAGTATGGCAGAAACTGGTCATAGACCAATATCTTACACTGTATATCAAAATCAAGTCGAAATGGGTGCATGATCTAGGTATAAATCTGATACTGTAAGCAATCTGGGAAAGCAAGGAATAGTTTACCTGTCAGATTTATGGAGAAGGGAAGATTTTATGACCAAACAAAAGATAGAAACATTATGAAATGCAAAATGGATAATTTTGATTACATTAAATTGAAAAGTTTCTGTATAAATAAAGCCAATGTAACCAAGATTAAGAGGGAAGTGGAAAATTGGGGGAGAATTTTTACAAACAATGTCTCTGATAAAGGCCTCATTTCTAAAATATACAGAGAATGGAGTCAAATCTATAAGAATATGAGTCATTTCCCAATTGATAAATGGTCAAAGGATATGAACAGGCAGTATCAGAGGAAGAAATTAAAGATATCTATAAGCATATGAAAAAATGCTCTAAATCATTCTTGATTAGAGAAATGCAAATCAAAACAACTCTTAGGTACCATATCTCACCAGTCAGATGGGCTAAGATGACAAAACAGGAAAATGATAATTGCTGGAGAGGATATGGAAAATTTGGAACACTAATGCATTGTTGGTGGAGTTGTGAACTGATTGAACCATTTTGGAGAGAAATCTGGAGCTATGCCAAAGGGCTATAAATAATTGCATACCCTTTGACTCAGCAATACCACTTCTAGGGTTGTTTCCCAAAGAGATCATAGAAGTGAGAAAAGCCTACATGTACAAAAATATTTATAGCAGCTCTTTTTGTGGTGGCAAAGAATTGGAAATCAAGAGGATGCCCATCAATTGAGGAATGGCTGAACAAGTTGTGGTTTATGAATGTAATGGAATACTATTGTGCTATAAGAAATGAGGAGCAGATAGACTTCATAATAACCTGGAGAGACTTATACAAACTGATGTTGAGTGAGAAGAGCAGAACCAGGAGAACTTTGTGCACAATTACAGACACAAGGTATGTGTGACGACTAAGTTTGATAGACTGGGCTCCTCTCAGCAATAAAGACTCATGATTGGAAAGGATATCCACATCCAGAGAAAGATCTATAAAGTCTGAATGTAGATTGAAGCAAGCTACTTGCTCTCTCTCTCTTTTTTTTTTTGTTTTGTTTTGTTTCCTCTTTCTCATTGTTCACTCCATTGGTTACAATCCTTCTTTGCAACCTGACTAATGTTTAATGTGAAGGTATTTGATTGCATAGTGCCAT